>NC_089495.1:196401512-196717623 GCF_036850765.1 Saccopteryx bilineata | reverse complement strand
TTTGGGCGTGTGGGGTAGGGTTTGAAGGCCACTGTTTCTTCTCCCACTGCCATCTGTTGGGTGTTGGTTCAATAAACCAGGCTGCATCCATCCAGCGGAGGACCATGAGGCCCTGGGAGGTGAAAACCAGATCTAAGCACAGTGGCAGAAAGAGACCAGTGACACAAGTCTGGGCACCACCATCCTACTCATCGTCTGAAATCTTAGGAGGCACTAGACAGAGGTGGTCAAGAGCACAGACTCTGGACCCAGACTTCCTACAGCAAATCCTGGCTCCACCATATGCTCACCATGACCTTGGGCAAGTAGTTCAAGCTTTCTGTGCCTCCAGATCCCCAATTTGTAAAACGTAGACAATTATATCTATGTCAGATTACTGTTGTGAGGATTAAATAAGTTAAATATTTTATCCCCGTCAGATAACTTAGGGGATTACCTGCTACTTAATAGGCACCACATAAATATTGCTTCCTCACTATTATTGATAATATTATCACATACATATATCCTCTCTATCTCCCTCCCCTGCCTCCCTCCTCTTCCCCTCTCTCTCTCTCTCTCTCTCTCTCTCTCTCTCTCTCTCGGTATACATCAGTCTGTTAATAGCAATATTGGAGGAAACTGAGATGGAGCTAGAGAAAGTAAACCTACATGTACAAACTCAGCATTCCTTTAAGAATAAATATGTCATGTTTAACCATTAAAAAGGGAAGAGAAAAATGTATGCACTCAACAGTGGTTAAATGGAAACATAAGAGCTTACAGCTTCAAGACAAACCCATAATAATATCCGTCGTGATGAAGGGTGCTTGAAGGCCCGTAGGTCCAGATCAGTTTAATGTGAGCATTACGGTACAGAAAACAGGAGGTCAGTTTTCGGACACGTCACCTTTTTCCAAAGGGGAGCCTCTGACCACCAGCAGATCTACACTTGTGAGAGTGTGCCAGGCCCCAGGGAAGAGGCAGCAGTGAGACCCAAAGTCCCTTTATTTGTCCCAAGCATCAACTACAGAGTAGAAGAGCCCAGACCAGCCAGGCCCTGGGACCAAATGGCTCATCCAGACCACAACATCATCAAGCTCAGAGGAGGTGCTGGAGGTATGAAAGCCACAGATGTCCCAGATCCAGTAAAAATGCCAAAGAAAGTAGAAGTTTCTCTGGAATTCTCCCCTAAAATTTCATGGCATCATTTTCTCCTTGACTTTCCTAACATTAATCTAGTCCATACATAGACCGTCTGCCCTGTTCTAAGCCCTATATAGGCCAGAGAACTCAGCCATGAAGCTGCCCGTGCCCCTGAGTGGCTCACGGCACTAGTGGGGGGGTCAGAGAAGACAGGTTGTAAAGAACTCAGCCACGGAAGCACAGAGGGGAGGCAGCAAGTGCTGTGGGGAAGAGTCAGGGAGGGCCTGCTGGAGGAGGTGACAGCCGCGCAGGGCTTTGAAACAGGAGAAAGGGGGGCAGGAGGTGCCTTTTAGCCAGAGGGGTCAGCAAGCACAAAGCATGACATCGTGACCTGCGGGGTTTGTGGGTAAAAACAAGAGAAATCAGGCATGACTATCTTTCTCAAAAAGAGGAAATGTTCTAGAACAGTGGTTCTCAACCTTTCTAATGCCGTGACCCCGCAATACAGTTCCTCATGTTGCGGTGACCCCAAACCAAAAAATAATTTTGGTGGCTACTTCATAACTGTAATTTTGCTACAGTTATGATTTGGAATGTAAATACCTGATATGCATTATGTATTTTCCGATGGCTTTAGGCGACCCTGCTGGGGTCGCGACCCACAGGTTGAGAACCGCTGTTCTAGAAGAATATTGGAAGGCTCGTCATCAGCAGGAAGCCAGAGGATCGGGCCTCAGAACCAAGTAGAAATGAAGGCGTTTGTGGGGAACCAAGAAGCAGAGAGCAACCTCTTTTAGTACCACCTCCCAGGGCCCGACACCACCCTTCAGCCGGACACCCTGCCGCACTAGCCTCTGGCCACCGGCTCACTCTGTCTAAGTGGGTAGCCCTGCGCAGGAGGCCCCACTACTTAAGAGCGCTCTGGTGTGCGTTCTAACGTAGGAAAAGGTGATGCGGTCGGGGTGCCGATGTGTGGCCAACCCAGTAGTAGCCCCCTGGGGCCGCCATGACAAACTACCTCCAAGACAAGAGCAACTTAGCCTTTCGAGTTCCAGAGTCTAGGAGTCTGAGTCAGGGTGTTGACGGGGGTGCGCTCCTTCCGTAGGCTCTAGGAAGAACCCTTGCTTGCAACTTCTGGCTTCTGGTGCCTGTTGGCAATTCAGCGTTCCTTCGCTGAAAGATGCATCGCTCCAAGCCTGCCTGGGTCTTCTCACATGACCTACCCTGGGTGTCTGTGTGCCTCTTCTCCGTCACTGGCCATACTGGGTGAGGGCCCAGGATGACCAGCGTGACCTCCTCATCATTTGATTACATCTATCAACACCTAATTTCCAAATAAAGTCACACTCACAGGGGTTGGGGGTTAAGGCTTCATTCAGCCTATCTCTTTGGGGAACACAATTAAACGCACAGCACACCCCACACACCTCTAGAAAGATCAGCAATTAGAGCAAAGCAGGAACACACGGCCAAGGCTGCAGGGGCAGGCGGGAAAAGCCCAGGACCCCGCTGGGCACCATGCCCGCTTCCATGGCAGGCTGACCGGTGGAAATGTTCCCGTCTATGTGTGTACCTGCCCGTGTCTCTGTTCTTTCTGGACTCTTCCCAAAACCTGCCCCTTCCCGTCAGATAACCAGCTAAGATGGTATTGCTCTGCTCCAGACATGTTTGCTGGTGACGAGAAGCTGCCCGGTGTTTCCTACGTTTAAACTTACTGAAGAGATTAGGGGGTGGGTCCCAGGGAGGCTGAGCCAGGACGGGTGTGCCTGCAGGGGCTAAGAGGGAGAGCGGAGAAGCGCTCCCACACCGGGGAGGGGAGGACACGGGTCTGATGGTCCCACACTGCTCAGCGGCAGTAGCCCAGGAGGGCCAGGCACCAGAGGGGCTGCTGGGTGATGCACCTGGGCTGGTGGGACCTGGGACAAGGCCTCCAGGCCTGGGAAAGAGGCAGCAGAATGACGAGATCCAAAGGAACCACAGGAACTGTGACAGTGAGCTTCTCAGAGAAAACCACAGGGGCCTGCCCACGTCCCCAGGACATCTGTCAACCCCTAGGTGTGTGTGTGTGGGGGGGGGCATGATGACTGAAAATACCTAACTCCGAGGAGGTTCAGGGTCAGATTCAAGTTGATGTAAATGCAGCACTTCTTGGGCACCTGGTTTTCAGCCCGGTTTTCATTCCAACACCGACAGTAATGTCCTACAAGCGCTGGCGGGAACTAAGAGGAACCGTCCCAAGCCTCAGTTCCTCTGGCTCCAGCCCCTTTGAAATGACACTTCCAGCACTTCCCGCTCCGTTCAGTCCGCCCGAGACCCTCCTGCTGCGCCCTGGGCTGGACCTCAGGGTGGACACGTGCAAACCCACACCAGGATGGGGATGGGGAAGGCAGACCTAGGAACAGCGGTGGCTTCCATCAGCTCCAGGGAGAAGAGAGAGGGCCGGAGAGGAGGTCTGTGGGTGTAGCGACCCCCACTCCTCTGTGACGGCCCCGATAAAGATGAGGTGTGGGGGAGAACCAGGTCTGAAGCCTGGAGAGCCAGCGATGACAGCACACCACGAGGGTTGTGTGTGTGACACCGAATTCCCAGAGCCCGGATGGAGGCGGAGCTCGGGCCCTCAGGGCAGCACGTGTCCCGGGTATGGAAAAGTCTCTTGAGGCCCATCGGGGACTCATGGCAGAACTCCTGTTGGAAGGGTCAGCTGTGTCACCAGCATGGTGACAGGTGAGCTTGAAGGAGGGCACAAGGTTCTAAGGTGGACTTAGACTGTAAGAGCGGACAGGAATCTAGGGGGACCAGCACCAATTAAGCCTCATTATGTGCGGACACTTCACGCTCGCATTTAACTCCTACAGTGGTTCCCACGGTAAAAATGAGGAAACAGGGGCCGAGGGATTAAGGCCTCAGAGGCACTTGGCTATGGCTGAGTTTAGAAGGATCTGGCCTGTAAACATGTCTGCGATGAGGACTTTGAAAGCGAAGAACAGCATGAGCTGTGGTGGTGCAGTGGATAAAGTGTCAACCTGGAACACTGAGGTCACCAGTTCAAAACCCTGGGCTTGTCTGGTCAAGGCGCATACGAGAAGCAACTACTATGAGTTGATGCTTCCCATTCCTCTCTCCCTTCTCTCTCTCTCTCTCTCTCCTCTCTAGAATGAATAAATTTTTTTTTAAAAAAAGCAAAAAATAGAATGCTATGAGTGAGAACAATGAGGGAGCCTTTCTTTAGATAGACAATGAGGGCCGATCTCCCTGAAAAAGGGACACTTGAGCTGAGACCTGAAGAAATCAGCCAAGTTAAGAGCGGAGAATACGTCCGATGAGCGGAAACAGCATATGCAAAGGCCCTGAGGCAGGAAAGAATCTGAGATGTCAAAGGAACTAAAATACAACCACTGTGAGTGTGTCCAGAGCATTTGGAGAGAGAAGAAAGGGGGCTCAGAAAAGATACTAGGTCATACAGGACCATGCAGGCCACAGCAAGGAGTCCAAATTTTGTCCTATGTGCCAGGGGAAGCCACCAGAGGGACAGGTGCCAAAGTGACATGGTCTGATTCACCCAGAGTCCAACACAGAGCTTGTCAACAGAGAAGCAGGTCAGTAAAAGGTGATGAAACATCTGAATAAATAGACTCAAACTCAATTTCCAAAGGGACGGAAACTGCTGGCTTTGCAGAAGGAAAAGCGAAGATTGCAGCCTTTGCCCAGGAGAAGAACAAACAACTGCGCCTAATCCAAACTGGCTTTCACGCCTCTCTGCCTACGGCGCACGCAGAGCCGCCTGGAACCCACAGGCCCATCATGACAGAGTAATTTCAGTGATCATTATCAAATGCCTCTATTTAGAAGAGCTCAGATTGTATTAGCACAATCCAATATTTAGGAAATGACACTCGGTCGTAATGAGCGGAAGGGAAAAGGAAAATGAGAAGCCGGCACTGTCCCTTTCGGGGAGAGACAGCGGCACGGTGGCGGAAGCAGCAACGCCACGCGGCTCCTCAGAACCTTGGTTTTCCGATCTGTAAAACGGGAAGGATGGTAACAGGGTTAAAAATGTGCCATCAGTTAACAGGGGCCTGAAGGCATTTAATCATGCCTACCATTCATTCCTTCATTGAGGAAAACACCCAACGAAGACTATTTGGCCATCTCTATGCATCGATCCAACAAAAACAGTAGATAGTACATGCCATCCATGTTCACTATTCTGAGCACTGGAGACAGAGCTAGGAACAAGGCTGCCATGGTCCCTGTCCACATGGAACTTCTCATCTGGGGGTAAAACACGCATTGAACAGACAGCATCCACTGGGGTGCATGTTACTGAGGAAAAGCGCAGGGTGTGACGGGAAACAGAGACAGGGTGCTGGCCCCGGCTGGGCCATCCAGGGCACAGGGAAGTGGGGTGTCAGCTGAGATAAGAAGGGGGAGTACAAGAGAACGAGGTGGAAGAAAAGGTTTCATGAAGGGCGCTGATCTTATGTGAGTTTCTGAGACAGAAAAGGGACATTCCGGAAACTGACAGAAGTCAGTGTGAAGTGAGCAAGGGGGGGAGGAGGGGGGCATGGGACATGGGGACAATAAAGGGAAAAGGTAACACGAACAGGTCCCTTTTCCAGAACAATAGTTTTGGCTTCTGTGTGGAGAGAGGATTCAAGTCCAAAGAGGAAGCCAAGAAGCCTGGTAGAAAATCTCCCCGTTACCCAGGCGGGTGCGGATGGCAGTGTGTGCCAGGCAGAGACGGAGAGACGGGAGCGGACCTGAGATGAACTCGGGAGGCAAAGTGGCAGGACCAAGTGATCGACAGGAAGAGGGGCAAAGTGAGGGAAGAGAGAAGTGTGACCCCCGGGGGCCAGAACCAGCACCACAGTGGACACGTGGCCTCCCCTGAGACAAGGAGCTAGAGCAGCGATTCTCCACCTTCCTAACGCCGTGACCCCGCAATACAGTTCCTCATGTTGCGGTGACCCCAAACCAAAAAATAATTTTGGTGGCTACTTCATAACTGTAATTTTGCTACAGTTATGATTCGGAATGTAAATACCTGACATGCATTATGTATTTTCCGATGGCTTTAGGCAACCCCGCCGGGGTTGAGAACCGCTGAACTAGAGGGTGAGCAGAAGGGGAAGAAGAATGAATGAACTGAGGGTTAAGTTTTGCAGATATTGAGTTCAGAGAGCCACAAGAGCCTAGGGGGGCTTGAGGTGGGCTAACGAGGAGCAGAAGGAGCATGTAAAACATACACACACGTGCACGCATGCACACACGTACACACATGCATGCAGGCATGCAGGCATGCATGCACAGACACTGTAAGATCTGGTTTTATTGGCCAACCTCAAAGACAGACACACAGAGCAGAGCAAATGTGGTAGTTTCAGCACAGGTTGTCTGGATCCTCGGGGTCCCTAGTAGGCTGAGTATTTCTATCATTTAAACCAGTGATAGTCAACCTGGTCCCTACCGCCCACTAGGGGGCACTCCAGCTTTCATGGCGGGCGGGAGCGGAGCAACCAAAGTATAAATAAAGAGATAGATTTAACTATAGTAAGTTGTTTCATAAAGATTTATTCTGCCAAACTTAGCGAAAATCCGACATAAAGTACTTGGTAAGTAATTATTATTATATGCTTTAACTCGCTGTAACTCTGCTTTATAAATTTTATAAAGTAAAGTTACTTTCCTACTTTATAAATCACCATTCCTGTGGAACCAGTGAGCAGTTAGAAAACTTTACTACTAACAGAGATACAAAAGCGGGTGGTAGGTATAAAAAGGTTGACTACCCCTGGTTTAAACCAAGACATTTTGGGAGTAAACATTATAATGAAGCAACAGGCACCGAGGTTGTCCCATGGTCACCTGACTCACGGGTGTGTGTAGTCGCTGACTCTGCTCATGCAAAGTAAGATCCTACCAGATCTGAAAAGCTCAATTTTGTACCGCAGGACATCTTTATTATACCTGGGGCTCATGTCTACATTCAGAAGAAACTTATCGAAACAATCTACACCCTTCAAGGAAACTGTATAGAGCCATCCAGTGGCTTTCCGCCTTGGAGCCAAACTTCAAGTCAATGAGGCCACAAAGACCATAAGCTCACCTAGACATCTCTGAGCATCTTCTCTGTCTTAAGTGACATCGTGGGAAATCCCTCCCCCCCCCCCGAATCAGCTGAGAAGACACGGCACAGTGGGTTCTGCGGGTCTAGAGTTCAAAAGAGATGTCTGGTGACCACTGATGCCCAAAGTGAGTGGGCATCATCCAATCGCTTGGGGGCCCAAATAGAACAAAGGGCAGGAGGCTGAGATGTGCATCCCCGGACATCAGTGCTTCAGGTTCTCGGGCTTTCAGCCTCAGTTCAGGGCTCACATCGTCACCCCCACCCCACCCCAATCCTCAGGCCGTCTGACTCGGGCTGAATTCCACCACCAGCCTTCCTGGTTCTCCAGCTCACAGAGGGCATAGAGATCATGGTTCCTTCGTCGTAACCATGCGAGCCAATTCCTATAGTAAATCTCCTCTTATAGGTATCACCGTGTCTATCCGGATTCCCCGGAGCACCCTCAGACACATTCAGAGAGTACAGAACGCGCCTGAAGAGCTCCACTGTTTAACGGCCAGAGTGAGCTGACACAGCAGCCTGAGAAAGTGCACCACGAGGGCTGGTAAAAAGCCAAGACGGTGAGTGGGTCAGAGACAGCCCTCGGCCGGGGAGGAGCCGCAGAGGGCGACCTCCTTTCTCCAAAAACCCACTGCCCCGACAAGTGCGCCGAGGATCACACTAATACAAAGAGGTGATCTCGAAGTCCTCAGCCCTGCTGTTCTTCCTGGCTTACGTGATCCACTCACCCGGGCACACGGCGGCACCCTAAGTGTGTTCTCCCTGAGCACACCGCCTCCGGGTGTGCCTCTTCTGGGACACATCTCGCCGGCTGGCCCCACGCAGGTAACCATTGAGAGTGCACAGTAGGGCTTCAGCCCCATTGGTTAGGGATCAGCCTGGTATTCAGGATGCCTGAGCGTTAACTTTATAAGTCACAGCCTCACTGTGGAAGTTTCCCTATGTATAGACAAGCTGTGTCCATCTTGCCAGAAAGAAGAAAAACAACATGACCTCAGATCATTCAGACGCTCTTTCTTCTCCAGAAATCCCGCTCTCGTTAGGTTCCCAAGCAAAATCCCACGATGCCCTACTTGGAGCTAAAAGCTTAGCATCTCGAAGCTTAAAAAACCCCGAAAGGTCCCTGAACCCAGGTAATATGTGATTCTGACCCCATTCTTAAGAATTTACTCAGCCTTGCTTTGCATACCTCTGGGGATGGGGAACTTACTACCAACAAAGTTATGCATTGCCCTCTCAGACAACTTAACCTATAAGACAGTTCTTTCCCCCAAGCCATCATAAAAGATGCCATCCCCATCATAGCGCCCGAACTCAGTGGGTCACTTACCTGTGGGCACAGCTGGGTCCAGCATTGGTTTCTCCCACGTGTTAATCTGCTCCCAGGTAAACCCATTGGTCCCCAGGGCCACGCTATAACCACAGTTGCTGTAGTGCTCATCAAAGGAACAGCCACCTGCCAACAAAAGAGAGATGGGTAAATACAGCCTCGTGCCTGGGGCTCGGTTTGTTACCCCAGTCTCATCGCTTCTTCATCTACAGCTTTGAATTTTAAACTCAGGAGAAGATTAAAGAAAAAAAAAAAAAAAGGCAAGCAAATTAGATTTTTATATTTGCTTCGGTGCTCTCGAAAAAGGCACCGGCACCTGCAGGCAACCCCCCCCCCCACATCCCCTATTTTAAAAAGTTAATAAGGCTAGTTACATGGATTTTAATCTTCCTCCCTGAGAATGTAAACAGCAGTGCCTCACTCTAAGTAGGAAGAGATGAATGCCGGGGCACGCCTCTAACTGCTCCCTGCGGCACGCAGGGATGCCGCGAGCCAGCGGACGGCGCTGGCTACCGAGTCCAGCAGAACCAGACACAGATCCCGGCTCGGCAAAGCCGGCTCAACCCCCACTGTGGTCTGGGTACCGGTCTCTTCACCTGCGATATGGAGGGAAAGGTCCGCCCGACGAAATGTCACGAGGATTAAACGGAATCCTGTTTGAAAAGTAATCAGCACAGAACAAGTTCTTAACATCCACCTGCTCTCCTCAAAGGGCAATTTTGTGGAAAAAAAATCATTTCCACAAAGTAAAAATCAAATTTGTGAAGAATTAGACAATCAGGCACCTGGCAGGTAATAAAGTCAACGCTGACAGTGTCTAAAGCTTTTGCTTTTCACATCTAAGCCATCCACCAGCAGTTTGCAATAAGCTGTGTCGATTCGATTTTGACAAGAAGTTACTCAGCATCTGCTATGGGCTGTAAAGGCCCTCCAGGTAACACTGGGAATGCTGGTCCGTCCAGAGGAACGGGAGGAGGTGACCCGTGAGGCTGTGAAGGATGCGTGCATCGCCAGGGATGGGGAGCAGGAGGAAGGACATCTAGGTGAGCTGGCCGGATGCACAGTGGCAACACCTGGACCGAGTTCTCCAGCGAGCTCCGGACTGGCTCCCGGACTCACACCGTGGTCCAGCTTTTCCACTGCCCCTTTCTTGTCTCCGAGATGCTCGGATACCATCGCGTCCCCATAAGCACCCATTAGGTCCCTGTCACACATCCAAACGCGGTGCCGCTTGATGTACAGAAACCGGTTCCCGTGACCCCTGCCTGTGTCTGCATTCTCAGGTAACGTCACCACCGTCTCCATCAGCTACCCCCTCTCGGCCCCCCATGCAAGGGATTCCCTCTGTGTAGTGGGGGTGGAAGTCCTGTCGACACAGTCAATACAGAACCTGACCACAACACCGCTAGAGAAAACCTGTGCTGTCAAAGCTGTCTCCACCTTCCTCTGCTGCTGGGGACGGGAGCCCAGAAGACGGGCCTTTGGCACCCCAGTGAGTCTCGGGCTGGGCGGAGGAGGGCTGATCTTCTTTTGGTAGTGCGGGGGTTGGGAAGTGAGTTGAGTATTATTTTAAGTGCTTTACACTTAAAAACAACAGAAATATGGAGTGTGTTATGCAGAGAGCTAGAGAGAGAAGGAAAGGAGAGGGAGGGAGAGAGAGGTCCAAGAAACACCAGGCAAAGCAGACACCTGCAGAAGGTGATGGCCCGTGTGACATTTCCCGTGGTGCACTGGTAGGAACTAAAATATCTATCTGCTTTCATCTGTTCATTCAGTAACTCATCAATTACTTCATTGAGCATTGAGCACAGACCCAGCAGAGTACGGGGTCCTCGCCACACGGCGGTTTACAAAAGAGGCACGCTATTGCCGGGCAGTCAGACCGACAGGAAACCGATAAGAAATCACGGGCTTCGGCACGTGCTAGGAAGGCTGCTACGGGAGGGGTGAGAGACTGCTGAGTCGGAACGGCCCAGGGAGCCCGCGTGACCAGGAGTTGGAAACAGGGCCTGGTCTGGCCCCGCAACATCCCTGCCCTTCACACAGCTCCTCTGTGCGACCACCACATGTGGCTGGTGCTTTGGGGAACCGAGGGAAGAAGGGAAATGACCAGTGTGCGTTGATGTGGGTCAGCAGGTGAGGCTGGGAGGCCCAGGAGACCAGAGGTAAGGTCAGGGGCAGGTGACAGAGGAGATTTTGTCCCAGAGACAGCGAGGAAGGATGACCTTTGACAGGCAAGGCGGGAGGTGGTGGTCAACCGGCCTCTGTGAGACAGTAGCATGGGCACAGCTCTGGCACAGAGCAGGGGCTTCATAAACACTGAATGAATGAACCAATAAATGTTAATGGGATGCCTGACACAGGCCAGGTACACACAGGGAATCGTGAGCCCCCGTGCCCCAGTTCGACCCGCTCTTCCAAGTCCCACAACTGCCACTTGAACCTAGAATAAGCTCCTTCCCCATGCCGCCTGCCTGACAAATTCCCAACGATACTCCCAAATCACTCCTATAAACCTTCTCTGACCAGAACAGCGGAGCGAGTGCCCCAGATAGGAAAACACTGCATTTAAAATTTTAACAACGTAGCAGCAGCCGCTGCACTAGCTCTAAGAGGGTCAATCTCCTTTCCCTAAACTGTCATCGCCCTGCGGGAGCCCAGCCTGCGGGCGACAGATGAATCAGGTCAACGGAGTCGACAGCAGCTCCCACTGCTGCGCACTGGGACTGCTAAGCAAGGGCAGCCTGCAGCACCTCCAGCGTCCCTGGGAACCGCGACTGAGAACCTATCCCAGCTGAGATCAGCAACCGGGGGCTAGAGACGGAAAGGATGGCCAAGACTGTGCTATGTGTACAGCACGCTGCTTGGGTCTTCGCCCTTGTGTATACAAGGGCGCCGTGTTTCCAGGCCACCGTACAGCTGAAGAAGACCGCGTGACAAGCCGTGGAAATACATAACAGAGTGATATCCACATTTGCAGAACTAGACCACAAAAATATTCCTTATAAGCATCCCTTTTCACCTGCCCAGGCTGTGAGCACCTTCCAAGCTATTGTTGAAGGTGGTGGCAATCAAAGGAAGAAAGATTATTTAGGCCCTTGGCTGGCTGGCTCAGTGGTAGAGCATCAGCCCGGTGTGTGGATGTCCCAGGTTCGATTCCTGGTCAGGGTACACAGGAGAAGCGCCCATCTGCTTCTCCACCCCTCCCCCCTCTCACTTCTCTCTCTCTCTCTCTCTCCTTCCCCTCCTGTAGCCATGGTTTGATTGGAGCAAGTTGGCTCCAGGTGCTGAGGACGGACGGCTCCACGGGCTCTGCCTAGGTGCTGGAAGAGCTCAGTTGCTGAGCAACGAAGCGATGCCCCAGCTGGGCAGAGCATCGCCCCCTAGTGGGCTTGCCTGGCGAATCCTGGTTGGGACTCATGCAGGAGTCTGTCTCTGCCTCCCCTCCTCTCACTAAATAAAATTTACAAAAAAGATTATCTAGATGCCTGAGACACTCATTGGGGGATGGCCACTCAGAGAGTCACAGAAGCAGTAACACTGGTGTTCAATTTTTCAAGAGCACAAAATCAGCTTTTCTTATCTTACGCCACTGACACCATAGGGGTTGGCTCTCAATGCAGCAGAGCCTTGCCTATCCTGACTAACATAAGAAACGCTACCTCTTGCGCATTTGCTCCATGCCAGAAAAGACACTGGGCACTGGTTGCAGATGCCATCTTATTTGGTCTCACTTAATTCTCACAACTTTGTGGGGTAGATTTTTATCCCTACTTTAAATAAGGTGATTGATGCACTGAGGCCTTAAGTGACCTGTTCGGGTCACGCAGAAGAGAAGTGTTAGAATCATGTTTAAATCCATTGCAACTTAACCACAGACGCCATGCTCTTTCTAATAGACCAGAGAGAACATGTACTCCCCCAAGCCAAGGACCAAACCTTTCACTTACCAGGTTAACAAGAGGAGAACATAAGGATAAAGAACTTCCAAGGTGGTCGGGTCTCTCTCATTTAAATCCATTCCCTTGCTTATTCTAGAAACAGTTAACAAAGATCTTTTTTATTGGCTCTATGCAGAGTCATAGAATCAGCAGACATGATTCTTACCCTCATAAATCCTGCAGAGTGAAGGACAATCACACCAGCATACACTAACAGTGTATATATACACTCAGCAACGCAGAAAACACTTTCATAGAGATATGTCCAAGCTCAAAGAAGAAGTTGCTAATAAATTGTAATTAATGGTCTAATTAGACCAATCCTCTGCCTTCTTCCAGACAAGATTTAGGAAGGCGTGCAGTTACACCTCTGGGCATCCCAGCTCACAGATCCCAAGCAAGGTCACATCAACAATTTGTCCGTAGTTACTGGATCAGTTGTCAACTCCTCATAGGCGGCCTGTTCAGCCACCCCTGAGCTGAGAGCTGATAGGTCCCCATACTCTAAGGGGACCTATCACACAGCCACTTTTCACGGCCACTCCCTGGGCACCTTGCTGGCTCCATCTGCAGAGCTCTGGTGGTCACTTCCACCTTCAGCCGGTGAGCAAATGCCTTTCCCTTCTAACAGTCTGCTCTTTGTCCCCGGGGTCCAACTGCAGCAAGCCTGGGACCCCAGAGACTCAGCTCTAATTTTCAGACCCTAGTCCTCTCTTTCCCGCCACGAGGCTTAGTGGAGTCAAAAGCAGCCTGTCACCCTATTCTTTCTTTGAGCTAGTCCTTCTTTGGGACAGTCCGATCCCCTGTGGGTTTGATGCCACTCTTTCAGAATGTGCCCTCCTTTAGGGGACCCCAGTGTCCCTCCCTACAGGCCCTCATCCTGCACTTTATGAAATATGTATGTCCAAACCCCAGGGGTAACAAAAGGTTCACGACTTTTCCATGGAACTCCTGGGTTCCCAGCCAAGCAAGACCGATTTAAATGATCGTGTAAGTATCCCTGAGCTCTGTGTCGATGAAGAACAGAGACTCCATTCAAACGATACTGTCTACGGGTCTACCCATTATCAACTCTAGTCCAAACAAGGTAGCCTGATGAACGCAGAGGCAGGAAATACAGCATGATGGCAAAAAAAAGGAAATTGAGACCCAGAGAAGAAAGAAAAGCAGGGCAGAAAGGAAGGAGTTTTAAGTTCGTGCTGCAACGCCCTACCTGTCTACCCGCTAAATGGTGGTTACAGCAGAAAGAAACAGGGAAATCCGCCCGGATACTGGACACTCTGGGCTCATACAACAAAAGTCAAATTGCTCAGGAAATTACAACCATGCCAGGTGTTCAGATTACAGAGGACCTTCTCCACAGGGGCACTGGTAACAGAAATCCCACGTGCCACAGTGGACACTCTCAGACACAGCACCCAACCACAAAGGGCCCCTGGCCAACTGCGTGCCTGGAACGCTGAGGTTGCTGGTTCGAAACCCTGGGCTTGCCCGATCAAGGCACATATGGGAGTTGATGCTTCCTGCTCCTCCCCTTTCTCTCTCTCTCTCTCTCTCCCCCCCCCTCTAAAAATCAATCAATAAAAAAAAATAATTATAAAAAAAAAAAAGACAATTTCTCATAATCATTCTCAGTATCAATTGACCACAGCACCCAAACGTACAACTCAGGAAGAGCAACACATTGGGGATCGATATGATGCAGTCTAGAAATCCGCTTCCTGTTGGTCTGGGTTGACCCAGGGGGAACTTTTAAAAGCGGTGCCGGAGAGAAAATACACTCAAGACATATTTTTTAATTAATCCTCCCTGGATTTCCTTCTTCTCAACCAACAGATTGAGCATCAGAGCGTCTATGCGCTTCTGATCATGGAGCCGGCGGCGACCCACCCTGCCAACTGGGCACAGCTCCTTCTCTTCTCATTCTTTTCTTATTTTCGGGCCTCCCTTTTCTGGTGTGCAAAGAAAGCAAGGGGCTGGACAAGACGGTCACTAGGGGAGTTTCCAGTGGCAAAGGTGAAGGATTCCAGGGACTCAGAAAGGACTGGGAACTCTCACGAGCCCCAGAGACATAGAGAGCCATGCCACCAGCCCGAGGACCCGCCACGGAGAACCACAGAAAGACAAGAAAGGGCAGACCAGCTGCCCCGGGACTCCCAGCCTGAAATATTCAAACCCACAGTCCTCAGGTCTCACTGCGGCTCTTCCTGCTCTTCCAAAGGTGATGTTTATCTGTCACGGTACAATTCCTTGGGGCCATAACACCTGGCAGAAAGCAGCCCTGCCATGAACACCTGGCCAGCTCTGCAGATGTTTGTGGCTGCCTACTTGCCGGAGACTGATGGTGGGAGAGAGTTCCCAAAAGACACTTGGCTTGGTTGCTCACCTCATTTAGTTTTCAAGAGCAGGCAGCCCCGTTTAACATCAACCGCATCACAATCATTCGGGGAGGAGGCAAATCAAAACCCTCCCAAACCTACCCCCAGCCCAGGAACTGGACTCAGCCCCGGGAGCAGGGGGTCCTGGTTTGAGGAAGACGGGCTTTCTTCAGGGAAGACGGGGCAATGGCAAGGCAGTCCCAGGCCAAGGACCCAGCACTCCCTCCCTGCACCAGGACAGAGGAGCTATTTCCCTGGACAGGTTGAAGTCAAAATGTGCCAGAGGCCCCAGAAGCTCTGATGCAAGTCAAGCATAAAAAGTCAACAGAAAAAAATGGAAACTTGTAGCAAGGAAATTGGATTTCGAAAACCCATTTGGGTTTGGTAATGTATAGCATATCAGCATCTGTAAGGGAAGTAAAAATAGTGCAGGGAACATACTTTAGGATACATTAAAGCATAAATAAAGTTTACAGTGCCAATCAGAATTTTTTTTTTAAACGTGAGCCCTTCTTTTGGAAAATGAGAGAGAAATAGAAGTCAATAAAAATATAAATGTGTCTGTCTCTGCATTTATGATATGAGCCTGTGTATTCCTGAACAGAATTACGTGCCGAAGAGGAACTAAAAATTTGCTGGGCTTCTCTACATGCCAGGCACCGTGCTTGAGCTGTGTAAGTATGTGTTCATAGATGTTCATATATAAATGGAGGTAAGATCAGCCACCACCTCTCTCTAAGAAAAGGGTCAACACACTGTTTGTGTAAAGGGCCAGATAGTAAATATTTTCAGCTTTATAGTCACACAGACTCTGTCACAACTATTCAGTTCTGCCATTGTAGCATAAAAGCAGCCAGAGTCCGTAAGTAAAGAAACAGACATGGCTGTGTGCCAATAAAACTTTATTTATAAAAACAGGCGGTGGGCCAGATTATACCCAGGAGCTGCAGTCTGCCAACCCCTACTCTAAGAGAGAAGCATTGCTCCCTCCATTTTATACATGGAAACTTGTCATCAGAGCTCGTAAAGGACATGTCCAGCTAGAGACCTGGGGGGAAAAAAGAGTGACATCACCTCCAGCAATAAGAATAGTAATACCTCTCAGCCATTAAAAAAAAAGTGAAAAACTGCCATTTGCAACAACATGGATAGATCCTGAGAGTATTAATGCTAAGTGACAGATGTCAGATGACAAAAGACAAGAATTTTATGACTTCACACATATGTGGGATATAAAACAAACAGCAACAAATGAACAGACAAAAAAAAAAAAACCACACAAATTATAGACACAGACAACAGGATGATAGTTACCCAATGGGAGAGAGCTGGGGGAGGATAGAGAGGGTAAAGGGTGTCAGCGATATGGTGACGAGGGAGACTGGGCTTCTGGTGGTGAGCACACAACATACCGAGAGGCCATACTGTAAAAGAGGGGACCTTAATTCCCCAAGGACCAGAGAAACCGTTTCTGATCTGTTCTATGGCTGCAGCTTGCTGACTTTTGCTTTGATGCTGTAAAAATGTCCAGTTTTAACACAGTCCCAGGAAACTACCTTGCTTCACAGCTCGAGCACTGAAGGTCACGTGCTTTCAACACCTCCTTCCCACTTCTCAGCTGTAGAACATTTCTCCCTTCCTCTGGGAAGTGGAGGAGAGCGTGTCCACCACCCCCAGCCCTGCTCCCACCCCCCAGTCCTTTGAAGCTCCACGCCTGGCCAGGAGGATAAGGGATTGAGGGAAGCATAATAGCTCCCTGGATTTAAATAACCGCATCACCTACGTGATGACCTGGGTTCTTCACGGAGAAGGAATAGGTCTCCACTAGTCTTCCCATTTCACAGATGTGGAAACTGAGGATGGAGCAAATGACATGCTCAACATCACATGTCAATTAGAGGCAGATCAAGCCAAGGAGTGCATCCTTAAGCCGGAAGGTCTGAGAACCAGGGCAGAGCTCAGCTACAAAATTTGTGGGGCCCAGTGCAACACTAAGATGCAGACCCTCCTGCTAAACAAAAAAAAACAAAACTAAACTAAATTAAAATGGCCAAGAGCAAAGCATAAAACTAAGCAGGAGGTCCTTTCGGTGCCAGGCCCTGTGTGACTGCACAAGTCACACACCCATGAAGCCGGACCTGCTCTGTGGACACACACAGTCTAACCATAAAGAGCGCCAACCCCCAAGTCATCGAGATTCCAGCCTCGTGCGGACGAACGCTCGGAAGTCAGGACCACATCTAAGTGGGGCTTATTAATCGTGAGCAGCCCGTCGTGGGTAGGCGAGTCTGGCCCCCCCAATGAATGTAAACCAGGCTTGCATAAATTGAATTCCTTCTCTGAATATCTAATTCAATTTGCAGAAGTGTATGCCAGGGGGGTATTTAAATAAGTGCACACATATGATAAGAAGGGCTTCACACCATTATATCTAATTCAGTAAGCAAAAATAATGGCAGGGCACGTTCCAATTAGTGTTTGATTTATTTGCTTTAACAAATCCAATTACTTGAATGTTTTATAAAGTCATCCAATGTCAAACACTCATGGACTCAACAGATAGAAACAATAGTCCTAATAGGAAAAAAAAAATGTTTTAAATTTCTCTCAGCAGTGAATTGATTATAAATAAGGCGATGTCTCTCTGATGGCTCAGGCATTCCCCAAGGACCAGAGAAACCGTGTCTGATCTGTTCTATGGGTTCCCTCCTCTCCGGGAGACTCCGCGGGGCAGCCCGGGTTAATCTGGCCAATTATAATAAATCCAGGAATGAAAATGGCAAAGGTGGGAGTTGGCTGTAGGACTTCAAGGGACAAGAATGAACTGGCTGCAGGGTGTCTTCCAGACCAGAGACATGTTCAGAGTCCGAGGTGGCACCGTGGAGCGGGAACGGTCAGGGCTAACAGAAACAGCCGTGTTCTGGGACCTGACCCGACACTCCTGTGCCCTTTACAGGGTCCAGCTTTCCCATCTGCCAACTAGGAAGTTCAAGGAGGCTGGCGGCCCCGGGGCATGCCCACCACGGATGGCAGATGACCTTGTTGGCCCGGTGACACACCACCTTGTAGGGGTTAAAGTGTGGAATTCCTAGAGTCGGCAGCCCAGCTGTGCTAATATTTTTTAAACTGTGTGACCTTGGTTAATTTATTCTATCTCTATGTGCCTCCACTTCCGCCTCTGTAAAATGAGGATAATAACAGTGCCCATTCAGTGGGGGTTTTATAAAGATTTGGGTGAATTTAATATCGGTCAATAATTAGAATAGTTCCTGGCACATAGTAGGTGCCAAATAATTTTTGTTAAATTAATTGTTAAACCCCAAGGCATAATAAATCAGGAATGGGAACGATAGCTATGCTGTGTTTGGGTTACATAATCTCAAAAACAAAAGATTTTAAAGAAACTCTCTGAGTCAGTCCATCGCATCCTGTATGGACCAGCAGTGCCTTCTGCTACGAATCACAGCTTCCTTCGCCCCTTGCCCTTGTGTGGCCCTGGGTGAAACACCTAACCTCGCGGGCCAGAGACCTTCCCCCTGTAACAGAAGGCCGTTAGGGAAACCCTCACAAAGGGCACTTCGATTTCTGACGCCCTGAGGAGACAGACGGTGACTGTGTCCTTCGCTGGTTCACATCCGGATGTTGTTCGAGAACACAGCAGGCAGGCAGGTTTATGTCTTCTCGCTTGTCCCCTCCCTCCCAGGCACCGGTGTGTACGCGGGGCGGAGGCTTGGAGGAGGGCAGGGCTTCTGTGCCCCGGGCAACCTCGCAGATGCTGCCAACACATTGCGACCAGCCGGGAAAGAGCAAAGGAGGGGGCCAGGTGTGGGGTCAGCCCCCAAGGAGAGGCTAGGGGACGGGCGGAGAGCCTTGACCTTCAGTTAGGAGTGAGGACAGCTCACACTGGGGTCCAGCTGGACAGCCCACCAGCCTGACAAGCAGCCCCAGCCAACAAAGTCTTTTTTTTTTTCCCACCAAAACTAGTCCATCAAACACTAGTCCCCAGCCAACGAAGTCTTTATTTTCCCACCAGAACTAGTCCATCAAACACTAGTCCCCAGCCAACAAAGTCTTTATTTTCCCACCAGAACTAGTCCATCAAACACTAGTCCCCAGCCAACAAAGTCTTTTTTTTTCCCACCAGAACTAGTCCATCAAACACTAGTCCCCAGCCAACAAAGTCTTTTTTTTTCCCACCAGAACTAGCAGATTCAGAGATTCAGCCGCTCGCCCACGTATGAAAGGGGCGGGGTCACCTGGCTGGCCCGGCTCCCGATTTTACAGGTGGGGGGACAGGCATAAAAAGGACAAGAAAGAGCAGGGGCGCTGGGCCGGGACAGAACCCAGCTCTCCTGGCCCCGGGCCAGCGCTCTGCCCACTCAGAAGCCAGAATAGCATCTTTCATCTTTTCTCAGACAACAGCGATGCCTTTTTTATTTTTGTTTTTGAGGGAGCGATGAAAGGAAGAGACGGCCAGGGGTCACAACCCGTCTCAGGGAAACTGCAGATCCGCTGGGGGAAGCTGAGCACAGTGCCCTCCACACACAGGAAGAGGCTTGCCCCCGACCCCCAGCAGGGGCCGTGCCAGCTTCTGAAGGCCTCCGAGGCCCCAGGAAAGCTCCGGATGCCCTGGGGGCCTGCGCACTGCTGCTCCCGTGCCGGACTGTTCCTGCACTCCTGTTTCATAGGCTTCCCAGGGCCGGCTCTGGGCACCAGCCACATCAAACCCGAAGGCGCCTTCTCAGAGAACCCCCCCACCAAGTGGGAACAAGCCTCCTCCTTTCTCCGGTTCTGTCACACTGCCTGCTTCTTCCTCTCCGTGGGGGTGTTGCTGAGACCTCTCCGTGACGCTGAAGGGGCTTATTTACCTCTTTATTATTATTTATTTTATCTTTTTTTTTTTTTTGTATTTTTCTGAAGCTGGAAACAGGGAGAGACAGTCAGACAGACTCCCGCATGCGCCCGACCGGGATCCACCCGGCACGCCCACCAGGGGCAACGCTCTGCCCACCAGGGGGCGATGCTCTGCCCCTCCAGGGCGTCACTCTGCCGCAACCAGAGCCACTCCAGCGCCTGGGGCAGAGGCCAAGGAGCCATCCCCAGCGCCCAGGCCATCTTTGCTCCAATGGAGCCTTGGCTGCGGGAGGGGAAGAGAGAGACAGAGAGGAAGGAGGGGGTGGAGGTGGAGAAGCAAATGGGCGCTTCTCCTGTGTGCCCTGGCTGGGAATCGAACCCGGGTCCCCCGCACGCCAGGCCGATGCTCTACCGCTGAGCCAACCGGCCAGGGCCTTCTTTATTATTTAGTCTAAGCCCACAAGGGCAGGAAGTGTGCGTCCATCCTCTCTGTCATGCTTGAGAGCCACGGGGAAACTCAGCAAATGGAGTGCCAGGTGAAGCGTCAGGAGTGCAGACGGCATCAGAGGACAACGCCCGGTGTGCTTCCAGTGCTTTCTTTGTGACCTCAGGTGGATCAGAGAAACCTCTGAGCCTCTACTTGCTCGTCTGTAAAGTGGAAACAATAATGGTGGCAGCTAGCACTTGCGGAGTGCTTGCTATGCGCTGTGCGCTGTGCTGAGCCGTTTAATTATGGCTTATCTCATCTAACCCTCAAAGAGGCCTACGAGGTGGGCACTGGTTCTACCCACACACTATGCGTGATGAAACTGAGAACCAGTTAGATAACTTGTCCCAAATCTCACAGCTGGGATTGGAACCACGGCTGTCCTACTCCAAACACCACATTCTTGGCCCTGGCAGGGGAGGCCAGTTGGTTAGAGCATCGTCCCGATATGCCATGGTTGCGGGTTTGAGCCCCAGTCAGGGCACACACAAGAATTAACCAACCAATGAATGCATAAATAAGTAGAACAACAAATCCATGTTTCTTTTCCTCTCTAGAAATCAATAATAATAATATAAAAAGAAGACAACAAACACCACATTCTTAATCACTGGGCCATGACACCTAAATGAACAGTGCTGTTGTCATTGCTACAGGAATAGATAGCTTTCTAAAAACCTCTTCTTCCAAAAGTGACTTATTTGTAACATATAATATTTTTCGGAGGAAAAAGAGAACCAGCCTCATGTCCCAAGCCTCTGCTGAGGGGCCTAGGCAACAAGGTCAGGTTCCTGCATCTCTGCTCGCTGTCCTGGTGGCTCAAGGTCACGTGCAGTCACATGGTCCACATGCGGCTCCCTCTGACCCCATCCCAGACCTCAGCACCACTTAGTGACCTGGCTTAGAGAACCTCAGGAGAGACCTCAGCCAGGTGCTCCCACCTGGCCCAGCGAGAAAAACCTCCCCAGGAGAGAACACGTTCAGGTCACTGAGAGCCTTCCTGAATTCCACCCTGGAATGACCCGCACTGGTGCCGTCTTTACCTCTGAGCAGCCCAGGCACTTTATTTACAAGCACAGCCTCCTCTGCCCTGAGAGTGCCCTGGGAGTTGCTCCTGGATGTACGGTTTTGCAAGGTTGGAACCTGAGGCTCGGAGGAGTCAAGTAACTTCCTCAAGGCGACTCAGCTTGTAAAGAGCTGAGTCAGGGACAGAATCACTTTCAGTCCAACCCCAACGCACAAGCCCTCTCAGCTGTATCAGAACGTCTGCTGCATGAAAAAAACAAAAACAAAAACAAAATAAAAAAAACCAGGAAACTACTCCCGCCTGGAGATTCTCACTCCTCACGGTCCTCTCGGCTCGAATTCAGCCCATGCTTGAATGTCATTCATTAATCTTGTCCTGAGTATGTACTGTGAGTCGGACTTTAGCCACCAAAAACAGAGCAGGGACTAACCACAGCTGTGCCTCCCCCCCATGAAGTTCACATTCTAGTCCAGGAACCTGACGACGAAAACATGGAGAGAAATAGAGCCAGTAAGGTACCCGCCTTGGCTCGTCCCATACCGTAATGACATGAACGTGGTGAGCACACCATAAACAAACCCCCAAGGTGAATAAAGAAAGTGATCATAGCAAGCAGCTAGTCACTGCTTCACACCAGGCCCCCATTCCACGTACTGTCACTTCATCATAACTACCAGCGACGATCCAGGGATCACTCATTCTCACTGTAAAGATGAAGACACTGAGGCTCCAACGAGACAAGAACCCGGTCCCAGTTCTCCAGGTCTGTGGATGCTGAGGCTGCTCCCTGTCCTCCAAGGCCTTCCTCTCTGCGCTGCAGGGGGGCCGTGCACGCAGAAGCCTAGGACACGTTCAGGACTGGTTAACAGATACCGGTTTACAGACTCCGTGCTCATAAGTATGTATATTAACATTTCATTACCCAAAGTTAAGAATGAGGGTTCTGTGGTCAATTAAACTCAGGAAGAGCATCCCGTGTTACATAAATCACCCAACTGCTAACTGTGGAGATAAAATGTTTACTGAGGTTTGAGTAAGATCGTAAGTACAGTTGGTATGCGACACTCCCTCAGAACAGTGAAGCTTTGGCTAATCCTTCAGGGGGCTGCTCATCCCCTGTGGCCTGTGAAATAAATGTGCATGAAATGTAGAATGAAGGCCTTTTAAAGGGCAGAGCATACAGGAGCTGCAACTAAGTAATAACTCCAATTACCAGGATGCCGGGATTGGGCCAGTCCGAAAGAACGGGTGGCTCCCACGTGTTTCCAGGCCTCGGCGGCGGTGACGATGGCGGTGAAGGTGACGGTGCTTGGGTAAGTGCGCAATTAGAGCTTTGTTAGCAGGTCCCCCTGTTCAGTCGTTAAGCCTGTCCACTCTCTCAAGTGTTGACGTTTTGGGTAAATCTCACCAAGAAAGAGGCACCCACAAATGGGAAGTGGTCACTGGCCTAATAATAATTATGGAAGCAGCCTTTGATGCACATTTCAAAAAAACACAAATAGCAGGGCTGTCACTAAGATTCCTAAGCACACACACAAAAACCAGACCTGAGACCTTCAAGTGGCCACACGTTCCTCCTGCACTCCGACGCCTGGGAATTCACGGCCAGGACGCATAAACACATTTCTCTTTTTTGGAACCAGCACTCAGCAACTTGGAGCTCCATGCACATTATTTTTTAATCTGCAAAGGCCCAACACATATGATCCCATGACTGCAGCCCTTGCCAGCAATGACTCTACCTCAGGCTAAAACTGTTTGGAACAGAAATGACCTTCTAGCAAAGCCTCCACTTGCTAAATCACATCGTAGCTCCAGGCCCAGACAGGACAAGAGCAGCAGGTGGTCTTGAAGATGGAGGATGTGCCTGGGAGCAAGGAGCCCTGCGTTACAGACTTGGCTCTGCCACCAGCTGGCCACATGACCTTGGCCAAGTCACGTCTCGTTTGAAGTGTGTCTGGCTGGAAGCGCCTGGCGCTCTCAGAAACTCACGGCAAAGCCCCTGAAAATATAAAAGCTTCCCACAGAAATGAAAACAAGGACTCACACTAAAACAATCACTAGCAACTGGAAAAAACTGAGATAGATTTAAAAATGCCAATGGCAGACCACCCTTGTTACACCCTTGTTATAAATCTGGGGCGGGGGAGATGGTGAACCGTATCCGCCTGGAATTAACTAGTAGACCAGGTGTTTCTTCCACACTATCAACCCCCCAGTTCTGAAACAGTGTCTAATAAGTAGAAAAGCATGTCACTGGCCCTCTATAATAAAGAAGACCTGTTTCAGGCACTCTGACTGTCTCATCCTTACCATCTCCTACCTGCAGCCAAAAAAAATAAACTCTTCAGAAAATAAAAATTATTGTAAGTTTAGAAAAATGAACAGGATAAAAAAAGCAAAGGACATTACCACGGAAACAAAACAAAAGACCTTTAAAACTGATGTACACGATAATCAAATGTCAAAATAACCTGGAGATGTTTTCTCTGAACATATGTACCCTGATTTATTAATGTCACCCCATTATAATTAATAATAATAAAACCTGATGTACAAGAACTTGAAGAATGCTTTAAAAAAACATTCAGCATCCTCAGCAGGGTGCAGAGAGACCCAGTCCTCTCTGAAACAAACAGAGAAAGCTACAGAGAAGCTAATAGAAGATGCAAAGACCATAGGATTGGATGGCAGATTTGTGGGTTAAAAAAGATTTCAGGAAAAGCGAATATGCAAAAATTAGCATCGAAACCGGCATTACTGAGAAAGACAGTGGACAGTGGATAAATGTACAGTTTTCAAACTCTCTGACCTCGATAATGCCTGAAATGGACAAAAAGGAAGCCAAAGTGGCCCGCTGAAGCTACCCTGCTATGTATTTTCTCCTCATTAACTTAGAGGATGCAAGACGACCTGGGCCCGCCCCAAAAGGAATATCTATAACACACAACTCATTCCAGAGAGAACTGCACAGTGTGAGAGGAAGTGGATAAAATTCTGGAAAACCCGGAGTAACCGCTGGTTGGAATATTGGCGACTGCCTGACCTGTGGTGGCGCAGTGGGTAAAGCACTGACCTGGAACGCTGAGGTCACCAGTTCGAAACCCTGGGCTTGCCTGGTCAAGGCACATGAGAGTTGATGCTTCCAGCTCCTCCCCCTTCTCTCTCTCTCTCTATTTCTCTCTCTCTCTCTCTTTCTCTCTCTCTCTAAAACGAATAAATAAAATCTTTTAAAAAAATGTTGGGGTCCCTTGGAGGGAAGAGCTGTGGGAAGAGGAAGAACCCCTGACTTCCGTGCCCTGTGCTCCGTCCCCCTCTACAGCATTTTAAGACCATTATCAATTTGTTATTGTTTTTTCTCGTCTCACCCATCCTCCCCAGAGGCCCTGGGACCTTCTCTCACCTGGGAAAGCCCCACACGACAGGTAGGAGCTGGAGGCAGAGTAGAAGAAGCGAGACATGGCACCCTGACCTTGCAGGTGGGGACCGGCCACAATCAGTCCTCACTTTCCTCAACTTCCCGCCGGGAGCGGACGCGCCGGAAGCCAGGTGAAAGAGAGGTTCTCCTGCACCACTAGGAAGCTTCCCGAAGAAGCAACCCCGAGAAGGTTGGGAAGAGCAGGGGCCACAGAGCACGCCGCCCACTCTTCCACGGCTCTAGCCATGAGCAGCCGTCACCCCACTAACACAGAGAACACGTCCCAATCACGACCCACTGGGGAGGCAGACCAAGGCACGGGCGATGGGCATCCTGGCGCCCAGCCCATGACCATGCGACCTCGGACAGGCCACTTAACATCTTGGAGTTTCCAATTCCTCATCTGTGAGAAGGTAATAACAATGTTACCCTCCCAGGAGCCGGTCTGAGCACTGGGGAGCCTGAAGCTTCAACATTCTTTAGGGAAGAGAGTACAAACGTAGGAGAGAGACTATTTATTTGAAGTGACGCGCAAAACCCCTACAAATAACAAACTTCGACCAGCCTACAGGGAACACAAACATTGTGCGATCCAGAGAAATAACTGATTAATTACCTTGCCGACAACATTGTCCCCTACCTTCCTGGCTGTATTCCCTCAATTACCTCTTCATTACGATCATTTTGCATGTGACAGTCTATTTTTTTTCATAGAGAGACCAGAAACTCCAGAATCCCCTCGAGCAAGTTGATTGAAATGTCTTTATTATTGATAATAATTTTTTAAAGTTTCCTTCAAGTTCAAGAGTCATTATTTACGTAATGTCATGTAAATGTTAGGATCGTTGTCGAATATAGGGAAACCACTATTAAATTTCTTTCGCGCCTGGTCTGCAATACGCCAGGGTGTTACAAGTGTTTCTGTGCACTCGGTATTCATAAATAACCTTTGATTGATGACCTGTGTTCCTGCAAGTCATTTCCATGCCAGGGCAGTTAATGATGGCTTAACTATTCATGAGAAAAAAATGTACAGATGAAACATGTTTGTATGTGGACAAGAACTATATATGTGCTATATGTGCATGTGTGTATATATATATAATATATATGCTACCGTACATGTATTCACATTGTATAGAGTATTTATATATGTTATATACATTGTATATATTAAATGTGCTATATATTAAATATATGTACATATACATAAATTCTATATATGTATCCCCATTAACCCAAGCTAAATTTCAACTTTCACTTACTCTAGAGGCTAAAATGCCGCTGTCTACTCCAGAAGTCCCACCTTCAATCCCCACCCCCCAGCCAAAAAGAAAGTCTGATGAAGGGAGAGTCGGAGAGAAATCACACAGCAGTCTTAATCAAATATGGAGACACCTGTCTCGCTTTTGACAACTTTATGAAATGTATGACTGTCCAAACATGTCGCCAGGGCCCCTCCCAGGGCGTGGGAAGGGTGATGGGACAGCGAGAGCCCAGAAGGCGGCAAGGGGGCGTGGCACGGGGCGGGGCTTTGGGAGTGAGGGACGTCCTTCTGAGCAGCCCTGCCACATTTCCTACCGGGACCACGGACACCTACCCTGCACCTGAGCTGCGGCATTGTCTCACCTTCCTAACATCCTCAGGAGACCGGCCGGGCCCTGGGGTGAGGGCAAGAAAACATTCACCAACATGCAGTTCCTTACATACACACATTTTGGATTTTACCTTGGGGAGAAAAACATTCAACCACGGTGCTTAAAAAACATTGCTATCGTTGCCAGCCCCAGCAAACTACTATAACTCAGACATCTGCCTGGTTTGCTAAAACATGCTGAGGTCAATGGTGATTTCCGACTCTTGTTAACTTTCGTGTTCCTCTCTCCTCCTGTTCCCCCTTGGGGCCCCCTCCAGACCTCAATCACACCTTTGAAGCTTTAAACGGTTATGCAAAGCTGGTGACCTCTTCCCCATCAATCCCTGCAGGGTGTCTGGCTGAAGATATTTTTCCCAAGAAGCCTGAGGCCACATCAGGTGGTACAGCCCAGCCCACCATCTCCATGGATGGCCTAGGAGCCAGCCGCATACTTGGGAGAGTGAAATTGTTTTGATTCAGATTCACTAGAATTATCCTGATCATCCACTTTGAGTTTTTATGGGGATATCTCCCAGCAGCTCCCCAATAACCCCAGGAGGCTCCTCATGGCATGCCTTAAGAAACAGACCTGTGCCCGTTTGGCAACATTTGTGCACCAGGAATTTGTTGGGAAGTAACGTCCTGTTCAATGGCGGAAGTAATGGCAATTTTCATATTCTCCTTTATCATTTCCTAGTTATTTTGGAAATAACAAATGTTGTGTAAGACAGGGTATGCGGTCGGTTGGCAAAGGGGGAAGGTCACGTGAGGACTTTGGCTGGAACCGTCCACACCCATGTGCACCAAAAGAAACTTCCCAAGAGCCCTTTGAAAAAGAACGACAGTCTGTCGGCCAATGAAATTTCGCCACATCATATCAACTCAACCACACTACCACGCTATAAATGACCCCCAAACAGGGGAGGCAGGGACTTCTCTGGCCCATCTTACGGAGCAGAAAACCTTGTCCTGGACATGCTCTACTAAATAAAGCTTTTGCTATTCCACACTTGGTAAATACGCTCTTCTTTCTTCCTCAGCAGGGAAATACCTTACACAGGGGAACTGTTGTGTAGTTCTTACTGAAAACTTAGGCAGGAGAGATGATGTTGCTGGAGGGTGGCTTAGAGGGAGTCCATTCCATCTACTTCCCAGGGAGTCTAGAGTTTGCTCCAGGATCAAACCAGACATCATTGAGCGCAACATGTGAGTCTGCACACTGCCTTGAACCTTGGGAGAACTCCATATATGATGGTCTTGTGGGAGCCTTGGTACCCACAAGAGCATCATAAGAGTCCGTCACACAAAACAAGGACAAAATTGAGATAAAGGGAATAACAGAACACAAAATCTTTTTTTTAATTACTCAGCAAAGCATTTTCTTATATCATGGTGCTACCTCCAAAAAAAAAAAAAAATCTAATATATGTATCTTATGTATTCTGTGAATCTTGGTACACACACACACACACACACACTCCTCACAGAACTTCTTAGGGGAATTAAAAGAGACCATAAACAGGTAGAACTAGAGAAAAAGTCTGGCATAGTTTAAGAGCAAAATACATATTAGCTATTATTGGTAGTAGGAGTAGAGTACCTATAAAATGTATTCAATACCACATATTTTAATAAGTTATCATGGTTGATACACATTAACTAGTAACTAGTCTGGTTACCCCAAAGTCCCAAATATTAAAAATTCATACCAGCACCAATGCATCTGACAACATGGCATTCTTTGGTGCAATTAACCTCTAAGAAGTGTATATACTGTATTGGAGCACCCTACATATAATTATATATAAATCTAATCAGGTTTATTCATTTTATTCTAATTGCAAACATAAAACACTTTTACTGCAAATCATTTGGTAAAAAGAGTACAGTCCCCTCTATCCTTACCTCGCCAAGAGTCACCGCTGTTCATAGGGATTTTGAGACTTTTTTTTCCCCCACTGATAAATTTATTTTCTAAAAATAAATTGGAACCAGAGTGAACTATAAAGCTCTGCAACCTGCTTTTAAAGTGCATTACAATATCAGGCCCATTTTCCACTAAACGTTCTTCTGAAACCTAATTGTAATGATTACCATGCTATGTGCCGTTCTATAATTTACCAAACCAAACCCCTTTTCTTATTTTTGTCGTGTCCATAATTACTATGTATAAAGCAAGGAGATAATACTTAGGACACATCCACATTGATTTCCCTGGGATGATTTTCCTGCATCCAAAGGCATGCGTAATTTCGTATCAACATACAGTCACACCGCCTTCCAGGGTGGTTGTTGCAAGTGACACTGCTTTCTGCGATGTGTTAAGACTGTTCACTTCCTGTGCACCCTCCCCAGTACTAACTCTCACTGTTTTTCATCCTTCTCACTGTAATTGGTAAAATGCAGAAGCCCACTGTTTTAAGTTCTTTGAATACTAGGTGAGGTTGAATGTTTTTCGTAAGTTCAACTGGCCATTGGCATTTCTCTATCTGTACACTGCCTGCTCACTTTAGCACTGGGCTGTCTATTCATTCTAATCCGTAAGTGCTCTTAATACACTAAAGACCTGAGCCCATTTTCTGTATTTTCAGCTACAAAGAGTTCTCTAGTTTAACCTCTGAATTGTTTTTGCCATTTGGACAACGTTGAGGAGAAAGTGATTTCTGTATATCATTTCCCACCCTGGCAGAATTGCCGACAGAGAATATCAGATACTCTGGCATTTGATGCTGCGGAGAGATAAATATTCACCTGTACTGGCCTTTGATTCTCTTGTTAAATCATGAATACATTTCAATCTCTAATTCATGTAGAAGTAATTTCAAAGTATGAAGTGGCACATAAATATAATTCTATTTTACTTATAAAAGTGCTTCCATCGTTGTTATAGCACCACTGCCTAGTCCTTCCACTCCTTGAAAACTATCACAGGGGAAATGCTTACATACACACCACCTATGTTTGAGCTTCCTATATGTCCCATTGATCTAGGTGTCTAAATATGTCAGTGCCAACATGCTGTCATTCTTATGGTTCTGAATATGCCACAGTTAGTGGTAATGTTGGGAACTGGTTCAGGATATAGACCATCTGAGTTTAAAATTACTGTCCTATATCTTCCTAGCTAGATGGCTTTGGGGAAGTTTGCTCGAGTCTCTGTGCCTTAGTTTCTTCCTCAATAAAACATCAATAACAATCATCTCTTTCCTCATAAAACTATTGTAAAAATTAAAATGAGGCAGTGGCCGGTTGGCTCAGCAGTAGAGCATCAGCCCAAAGTGTGGAAGTCCCAGGTTTGGTTCCGGGTCCACACAGGAGAAGCGCCCATCCACTGCTCTACCCTTCCCCCTCTTCTTTCTCTCTGTCTCTCTCTTCCCCTCCTGCAGCCAAGGCTTCATGGGAGTAAAGTTGGCCCCAGTGCTGAGGATGGCTCCATGGCCTCCGCCTCAGGCACTAGAATGGCTCCGGCCACAACAGAGCAACGTCCCAGATGGGCAGAGCACCGCCCCCTGGTGGGCATGACAGGTGGATCCCAGTCAAGCACATGCAGGAGTCTGTCTGACTGCCTCCCTGCTTCTAACTTTGGAAAAATACCAAAAAAAAATTTTTTTAATGAGTTCATAGATACAAAGTGTCAGAACAAAGTACCACAAACTGAGTGGCTGAAACAACAGAAACATATCACCTTGCAGTTGGGATGGCTGGAAGTCAGAAATCAACATGTCTGCAGGGTCAGTTCTTCCTGAGGGCTGTGAGAAGAATCTGCCCCATGCCTCTCTCCAAATAATAATGGTGTTCTCCCGGAAATCTTAGGTATCTCTTGGCTTGTATTAACCTCTGCCTCATCTTCACATGACGTTCTCTGTCTCTTCACATGGTCTTCACTCTGTGCATGTCTGTTTCTGTGTAGAGCAGCGGTTCTCAACCTGTGGGTCGCGACCCTGGCGGGGGTCGAACAACCAAAACACAGGGGTCGCCTAAAGCCATCGGAAAATACATATTTTATTTAAAAATGTATTGTATAATAAAAAAAATGTGTTGTATAATAAATAAATAAATAAAACACAGGGGTCGCCTAAAGCCATCGGAAAATACATATTTTATTTAAAAATGTATTGTATAATAAAAAAAATGTGTTGTATAATAAATATGTATTTTCCAATGGCTTTAGGCGACCCCTGTGTTTTGGTCGTTCGACCCCCGCCAGGGTCGCGACCCACAGGTTGAGAACCGCTGGTGTAGAGATTTCCCCTTTTTATATAATATAAGAACACCAGTCAGAATGGATTAGGGCCTACCCTTATGACTACATCTTCATTTGGTTAAATCCTCAAAGACCCTACTTTCAAATACAGTAACATTCTGAGATATAGGGGATTAGGACTTCAACATACGTTCTTTTTGATAACACAATTCAAGCTCTAACAGCCATTATTCGGTATATCTTTTTCTTGTTAAATAATGAGGGTATCAAATAACTTAAGTCTTAACATTGGCTTCGACATTGGTGTTTCTAATTTTCCATAGTAAAATGATGACATTCGTGTTCGATTTAGACTAGCGTTTGGGGGATTGTTTGTGGGGAGGGGAGGTTTTGTGTTTTGTTTTTAGGGTCACAGGTCCTTTCTAGTCAGCCACAGCATTTGGTGTAGGGTCCCTTCTCACTGTTTAAACCAGAATGGGTGTTGGATTTTTATCAAAAGCCTTTTTGAGACTATTGAACTAATCACATGGTTGTTCTACTTTTAACTGATCAGTGTGGCATATTTAATTTCCACATGTTGAATTCTCCCTAAGGCTCCAGGACAGAACTTATTGTACAGTGCTACATTGTTCCTTTAGCATACCACCGGGGTAGGTTTGCGAGCGCTTGTTTCTCTTGTTTCTTTGTTTTGTTTTGATGGTTGTATCCATCTTCATTTGTGAAAACGGTCCTATACACTCCCTTGACAAATTTCACAGCCTGGATTGTTTCTGCCTTCGCAGGGAAGGGAATGTGTGGATCGGTCCTCAGTGAACCTCGTCAATTTAACCCCATCCCCATGCCTTCCCCGGAGCTGCTCTGAGTGGGAGGCAGGGGGATGGCACGGCCTCCAGCTCCCAGCCTGGCACAATATTTTGTCACATCAGTTCCTTTCAGGAAAGGCAGGGCGATCGGCTGCCTCAGCACAGATCCCCTCTTCCTCAGAACCGTGGCCCAGTGCACATACTTAGATAAACTACCCTTAAAGACGAAGCCAGGCATCTCCACGGGTCCTTGCGTGCTTAGAATCCAGTCCAAACTCCAAATATGGAATACTACTTAGCAATAAAAAGGAACAAAGCATTGGCACATGTAGTAATACGAACAGGTACCAAACACCGTAGGTTAACGGAAAGAAGCTAGACTCATCAGGCTATATCACACATGACTGCGTTTATCTGACATTCTGGAGAAGTCAAAACTATAACAAGCACACACAGACCAGAGGTGACGAGGAGCTGAGGGTGAGGGAAGGATCTGACAACAAAGGGGCAGCATGAGGGGACTCGGGTGATAACAAAAATATATATTAATAATCACATAAGGAGTGAGCGGATGGGGCCAAGGGGTGAGACAAAATTGGCCACGAGGTGGTAACTACTGATGCCGGGTGACAAGGGTTCATTCACTAGGCTGCCCTATGGACTTCTTCGGTACAAGTCTGAGGTCTTAGAAAACACACAGTTAAAACAACAGACTCACTGCAGCAAATCTGTGTGAGGCACGAGCCTGGAAAACACAGCTTTGGGGCACCCTTTCCGACGCCAGTTATCCAAACCCTGATCCCTCCCTCGATGGCCTGTCGCGGGACTGTGCCAGACGGTGACTTAATAAACCAAGCGATAAAGAGGGAAGGAGACACGCAATTACGGAGACAGAGGCAGCCCAGACTCTGGCCCACCCCAGCGAAACGGCCGCGCTAATGTCTCTGTTAACGTTGTGTCATCCGAGCAAAGGGAAAATCACTCCCAGGATGACACAGCCTCGGCCATCATAGGGCCTCTCTGAGAGTCCGACCGCAATGTGCAATGTGCTTCGAATCCTGAGCTGCTATTAAAAAGTGTGTGGCATAGCTGAGAGCCCCCCACGGCTGGATACACTCAGCCTCTCGCAATGCGATCTCAGGCCTGGCCAGGCGGTAGGTAAGGCTTGCGGGTCTCCTCCCCATCCGCACCCCTCGGCAAGCTGCCTCCCGTCTGCACAAGGGCTCCGTATCAGAAGGCTGGCTGCTGCTACCAGGCCAGGCAGGCAGGCAGGCTGCCCGGCAAGGTGACCTGGTGCATCCACAGGGCAGGGACCAGCGGCACCTGTGCACCTGTGCTCTCTGCTCCGCACAGCACCGAGGTGTTGGTGTGTTAGTGAATCACCGTGATGGTTCAGTAGTAGAGGCGGCTGTCTTAGAACACAGCTCCCAACGTGTCTGTGAAGCTTTACTGCAGGAGACAGATAAATGGCTACCGGTTTTGAATGCCATTTCCCTCACTGGGGCCGACTTATTACCCAAAGAAGATCTTAGAAAAGTTTAACAATTAGCCAGTGAAAGCCCAACTGGTTCCTTCCTCCCCATCAATCCAGAATGGAAGGGAACTCCCACGTAGCTAGGAGCTTCCAGGGGAGGTAGGTGCCACTGTCTATGTTTCATTGATAAGGAAACAGCCTTTGCCGGAAGCCATGCAGCTAGGGAGGATGGAGCTGCAGTCTGAAGCCGGCTGGAGCGGGTGGGTGGGAATGGCCACCTCTCCCCCTCCGTCTCCATCCTTCTTGAGTACATTCTCCTCCCAAAGGGTGGGGGACTGCAGATTTGATTGGTACAGTTTGCCGTTCCTGGAACTATAGTCTGCTAGCGGGCAGACGCATGTGTCTCAGGGCAGCATCTCTCTGCTTCTACAACGTCTTTGCTCACCTGAGCTCGGGTGCCAAGTCCTCTAACCTGGCCTTCCCCTCCCACCCCCAGGCTCAGGTGCAGCCAGCCCGGCCGGGTAGGGTCCAGTGCCATCATTCTCCCCTCATCCCGGAGACCGGCAATGGGAAGTCAGTCAGTGTGCTGCCCATTCATGAGACAGGGTCGTAAGTGCTAAACCAGCTCAGAATGGTCCAACACCCAGTGCCGTTCGCACTGGCAATAAAGCGACACCTTCTGATCCGGCCAAGCAGCTGGGAATTTAAACAGCCCCTGTCTCAAGAATCCTAACTGCCAGGGGTTCCAGGCAGCAGAAGAGCAAGCGTGTTTTGCTCCCCTTCGGTGATGGAGGGGGGCTGGACCCCGCCCTCCAAGATCTCCTGACCACAGACACAGAAGGAAGGAGTGAAGAGGCCAATACTGTGGTGGGCGAGTAAGAGCTGGTCGGTGGGGCCGCACCGGAGAACAGCGGCTGGGAAAGACTGAGATCACATGGCTCAGTTCTGAACAACTTTTCCAAAAACGAGGGGTTATGCAAGATTCTGATCTGGCAAGAGGTCGAGTCAAATCCATGAAGTGCTCTGTGGCATAAACGCAAGGTGCCGGGCCCTGAGCTGAGGGCTTCTGCAAATATTATCTCATTAAGCCTCCATGACCAAACCACCACAAATCAATCAATAAAATGATCTGAATTAAAATGACCGGGACTTAACACTAAAACAGAGCAGGAAGACCTCGGAGTGCCGGCCACTGAGTGCAGAACGCCTTCCTTGCCCCGCCATCTGCCCCAGTTACTTCCTGTTGGTTCTTCCCTTCAGTCTGGTTCAAAGGACCTTCAACGGCAGTGTGCGTAAGAATCACCCAAGCAAGCACACTTGATCATGCGTGCCTCCAGGGATGTTCCATGGCTAACTGTGACAATCCTGTAATTCCCCATCTGTCTGTGGACGCCAGACCCCAATCCCCACCCAGGTGTCCGGTCCCCCGTGTTAGGATTTATGATCATCACGTACCAGGTGTCCGGTCCCCCGTGTTAGGATTTATGATCATCACGTACGGGGAGCGTGGCGGGCAGAGGTACAGGCGGAGCCCTCGGCATTTTCATTGTGTGAGAAAAAAACAAAACAAAACTAAAAAAAAAAAAAAAAAAAAACAGCAGAAGCTCTCCGGCTGTTTCTGCCACTGGCATTTTAAGGACGAATGAAGCGAGTGAGCGAACCAAGCAAGACAGGAAACACAGAGTGAGCAAAGGGACTAACAAATCGCGGCGGATCCGCACGCACAACGGAAGACGGCGTGGCGTGGCATGTCAATCCCTGCTGCAAGGTGAAGGGGCCTCACAAACAGGAGAAGAAGTCAAGAGCAAAACACCCGATGCCATGTTGGTCCTTGATATAAAATTGTAGAAACAGGAGCTGGCCAGGTAGGCATCCTCCTGACACGAGGAGGTTGTAGGTTCAATCCCCGGTCAGGGCACATACAGAGATCAGCCGACGACGGCAGGAATAAGTGGAACAGCACATTGATGTCTCTCCGTCTCTGTCTTGCCTCTCTCCCTTCTTCTCTCTTTAAAAATTAATTTTTAAAAATTGTTTTTGAATTGTAGAAAAATAAAGCTATAATATCAGAAAGCAGAGGATGATTGCCTGGGTCAAGGAGTTGGGGGGGGGAGGTGACAAGAGGCAAAGAGAGAGGAGGAGGGGGAGGGGACATTTAGGGTAATGATTCTGTATCTTGACGGGATGGTGGCTACCTGGTGCATTGACCAGAACTGACGACACAGTACGCTTAAGTTTTATAGTCTGGAAGTAATGCCTTAACACGTTTTTAACAAGATGGGGGACAGAAAATCACGGTCACACACTTGAAAAGATTAGAGAACTTCATCCCAAACAAATGACTCGTCAGCAATGCGGGTCAGAGGACCCGCAAGGAGCAGAATTCGCCTTCCCTCCGGGTGTCTCCTCTCACGGTTGTGGAAGTAGAGAAAGGAAGAAAGGAAGAAAGAAAACACATTTGAATCTTTGCTCTCCTATCAGGGCAAGTAATCAGTGCAGAGAAGTGGGTAACGAGTCAGACCAAGAGGGTTTAATTAAACTGAGCAATCATTAAACTGGATTTAAGAGTGCTTGTGTTTGCAAAACAACAAAATATTTACAGACGTTTTCTTCATCCCCTTCATTAGTTTCAGACTCCGCAGGAAATATGGAGGCTTGGGAACAGGCCCTTAATGAGATCGTGCAAATTTTAACCACCCGGGTGAAGGCGGCGAAAGACAGTGTGGGGAAAAACACTCATGGTGAAACGTTCAGTGAGAAAAACCAAGATCAAAAATAACCCTGCACTAACATGACCAGATATATATCTGGTATATATATATATCAGATATATATATATATAAATAAACACGGTGGGGGCTGGGGGCTGAAAGTTAAAATATATTCTATCAGTGTTGGTACAAGAGAGGTGGGTCTAGGACGGTGGTCGGCAAACTCATTAGTCAACAGAGCCAAATATCAACAGTACGATTGAACTTTCTTTTGCGAGCCTAATTTTTTAAACTTAAACTGTATAGGTAGGTACATTCCTTATTGAGGTAGCGCCTGCACATGGTATTTTGTGGAAGAGCCACACTCATGGGGCCCAAGAGATGCATGTGGCTCACGAGCCGGGGTTTGCCGACCACTGGTAGGGTATTCTTTTTCTCCGCGCCCCCTGGGTCTCCAAATGTTGAAGCACCCAGGGCCAGTTCTTGCATTCCTTTTCTTCTACTTCCTCGAAGATTTCAGTCCAAGCCCCTGACTTTAAATAGCATCTCTACACTGAAAAACTTTCCCTCTTTATTCCAGACCTGTCTGTCCCCTGGACTTACAGACTTGTGTGTCTATGCTACAGACATTTCAAGCCCACGTGAGCACATTCCAAACTGTTCTTCTGAGCCTCCCCGCGTGCCTCGGCACACCTGGTAGAATCCCTCCGCCTGGCCCCCACCTCCAGGAGCACCTTCCAAACTGTTCTTCTGAGCCTCCCCGGGTGCCTCCACGCACCTGGTAAAATCCCTCTGCCTGGCCCCCACCTCCAGGTGCACCTTCCAAACTGTTCTTCTGAGCCTCCCCGCGTGCCTCAGCGCACCTGGTAGAATCCCTCCGCCTGGCCCCCACCTCCAGGAGCACCTTCCAAACTGTTCTTCTGAGCTTTCCCGGGTGCCTCGGTGCACCTGGTAGAATCCCTCCGCCTGGCCCCCACCTCCAGGAGCACCTTCCAAACTGTTCTTCTGAGCTTTCCCGGGTGCCTCGGTGCACCTGGTAGAATCCCTCAGCCTGGCCCCCACCTCCAGGAGCACCTTCCAAACTGTTCTTCTGAGCCTCCCCGCGTGCTTCGGTGCACCTGGTAGAATCCCTCCGCCTGGCTCCCACCTCCAGGAGACGCTTCATGAAATTCTCAGCTACACACGTCTGAGTAGAATTCTGTTTTCCTGCAGGAACACTGGCTGCCCCATCAAGGATGACAGCCTTGGAGAGGAGAGTCCCCTCCCCTCCCCTGCCACCGCCCACCTCAGGATCCACACCTCAGCCCAGCTTAACTGAGATCACTTAAACGCATGGTAGCACTTAACACCTTGGTGTCTTGATCTTGGCAGACAGGTGGAGCCTAGACCAGTGTTTTCCAACCGATGCAGGTACACCAGAAATCTGGTGCTGGACCACAGAAGAGTCAACCACCCTGGGTGTTGTATGAAGATGATGGAGCCTATCCTACAGCATCAGGGTGGTTAACTCTTTTGTGCGCCGGCCTGAAATTTCTGGAGGACTGGCAGTTGAAAACCACTGGCCTAACCCATCCCTCCCCTGCTGTGTCCTCACCCTTGGAAATGGCCTTGAAGCATCAAGGCTTCCTCAGAGAAGCCTTCCCTGACTACCCCTTCTACCCCTTGTGGGGCTGGTATCCCACTCCCTGGGGACTCTACCTGGAAATGAAGAATTGAGAGATCACATCCAGGAATTGCCGAGTCCAACCATACCACAAATGAGCAAAGCCACAGACTGGGCAATACAGAGGGGCAGGATGTCCAACCAACCACAGAACACAGATCCCGTCTAACGGCATCCCACAGAGCGTTTTAGAGAACACCGTGTACTCAGGAGACATCACGTCGATGCATCAGGCTGGGCTCATGGTTCATCAATTTGCCATCTCTGAGCCAAATGGTATACAAAGTCCCTAAATGTGTAAGGCCGTGGGGAATTAAACTGAATTCAGGCTTCCTGGCAGACAGAACATGCCTGCACACCACCTTCCAAGTGACAGATGGGCAGGCAGAACCCGCGTATCACCGTCGAGGTCAGTGGTCCCCAACCTTTGTTGGGCCACGGACCAGTTTAATGTCAGAAAATATTTTCACGGACCAGCCTTTCGGGTGGGATGGATAAATGTATCACGTGACCAAGACAAGCGTCAAGAGTGAGTCTTAGATGAATGTAACCGAGGGAATCTGGTCATTTTTTAAAAATAAAACATCGTTCAGACTTAAATATAAATAAAACGGGAATAACATAAGTTATTTATTCTTTCTCTGCGGACCGGTACCAAATGGGCCACGGACCAGTACCGGTCTGCGGCCTGGGGGGTTGGGGACCACTGGTCTAGGTGACAACACCCTTTTCACGTGTCTCTTCTCAGTCCACCCTCATAACCACCCCAGGGTGCAAGTTCATCATTATCCCCGATTTGCCTTTAAGAAAACCAAAGCCTGGAGAAGAGAGGCGATTTCACAAGGTCATCAATACCCGGCCCATTTCAAGCTGGGCGGCGCATTCAGAGCCATGCTATGAACCCGCACAGGAATTCCCAGTAACCCCACTTTACACCTGCCTTTAACCTTTTCAGTTTTTTCTTTTCAATTACAGCCTGGGCTGCAAAGCCCTGGAAGATCTCAGGGTTTAGGAGAGCACACGGCTTGCCGAGGAAGGCCGTGGCATTTGCGAATAACACAGCCTTCCGATCCTGGAAGGGAAGCAGCCACGGCCCGATAAACTGGCGGAGCAGTGCGGGCCAGTGTGTGAGGCCCCACTTAGGAGGGAAAACAACTCAATGTCCCTCAGTGTACCTTCAAGGGCAAAATTAGTGAGAGGAACCTGAACTTGTCCTGAACTCCATACAAACGCGGACCAGGGGCCTAGACCGGGTCCTAAACCCCTTCTCAACCTCTTGGCCATGATAGTCAGGTGTAAGTACAACAGCTTTGAATTACATCATCCAGAGGAAGAAAGCTGAGCTCACACGAAATGTTTAATATGGGCAAAGAATATCACAGCTAGCAAACTGCCTAAGCCTGACACCAACCCCACCCCACCCTCCACCAACCCACCCCACATACAGGAAAAACTGCTGCTAAACTCACTTTACAGATCAGGAAAAAGGGTCCAAGAGATTATTAGGTCAGTCAGCGAGGCTGAGTGGAGATCTGAACATCACAGACCACAGGATGTACTAATCTGTCTTCTCACAACCTCACCTGTGGCTCTCCGACTCCGTGGGTCACATGGGTCTCCTGGGGGCTTGGTAAATGTGGGTTCCTGGACTCTGTTCCAGAATTCTCATGCCATAGTTCAGAAGTGGGACCGAATGTTCATATTGTTAAAGAGCCTCCCAGCTGAATCCAGTTCAGGGGGTTCCTTGTCCATAATACGGGACTCACTGGCCACATGTCCCTGCCAGTCAGAAGAGAAGCGACAGCGTCCGAAATGGAGAGAACGCCACAGGTGATTCGAGTCCACCCCCCGAGAGCATTCCCGGGTCCATAAACCCAAGTCTCTGTGGCAGGGTTGGCTTCTAAGAGCCCCCCTGCCTCGAGCACCAGCTTTGACAAACCCTAGCACCACCTGCACTAATATTAAGTTAATATGTTGTTAAGTGACTCACTTTTTCTGAACCTGCTTTGAGAAGAAACTCTGTATCACTACCCAGGAAGGAAACCCATTCTCATCCGCCACAAACACATCACGAGGCCAAAAGCAAAATTAACAACAACAAAAAAAAACTAAGTAAATATTGGCTACCTGCTGCCGCTGTTCCCCTCAGGTTCTGCCCGAGCCCTGCTTCCTCCTAGATAAACGCGGGCATCAGGAAGTGTTAGAAGGGCAGGGCATTAGAGAGCTCCCCCCCGGAGCTGAGTGGAAGGATAGTATAAGAAAGGAGATGAGAGATGTCTTGCTGTAACTCAATGCCCTCCAATGCCCTGTGCACATACCTCCTAAAACGCCATGAGCCACCTACGGTAACAGGCCGTATTTGGGGTGTCCCTGGCCTAAGGCAGTGGCCTGCAGATTTGAGGGCGAGTCAGAATCGGCTGGAGAATCACAGATTGCGTTGGTCTCTGATTCGGCAGGTCTGGTGTGGGAATTGAAAATCTGAGCTCCTAACAAGTTTCCCCGGTGGTGCCGCTGCCGCTGCCCCCGGGACTCCACTGTGAGGACCGCCCACAGACAGCAGAGCGTTGAGGAAGGGAAGGCTAATTCCTGGTGCTCCCGAGTATCTATAAGGCGCTCTCAACTGGATGCGGGGACCAGGCGCTCATCATTTCTAGGGTCCCTTTGTAAACTCCCAATATCAGACATCCTGATATCCCAACGCCCCGGCTCCAGGGAGGCCTTGGATCACTTACCTCCAAAATTCTCCCACAGGCCTCCTCTGAGAGGGGCTATGCCCACCGGCTGGGGCTTTTCAGTGGGCTATCTCCTCTCGTGGTAACTCCTAGGGTTCAGGGGTTGGGAAGTCTGGCTTGTCGTGTAGCCCATGGCCCCTGGGTCTGCATGCAGACTGGGCCAGCCTGTGAGGCTGACATCCAGGGGGCCGTAAGCCTCCTTCGGACCCTGTGGTCTCTGTGCACAGCTTCTACCCCTGCCCAGCAGACCGTTTCCGGTCTGCCCTCCCGCCCTAACAAAGCCGGAGCCGTGTTCAGACCTCTAGAAGCTCCCCGGATCCCACAGAGGTGATGACCAGGTACGCCTGGTCCCTCCTCACCCCTCCTCTCCTCACATCCCCTCCTGGACCTGCCTGGGCCCCTTGGCATCGCCTTTCCCCAGGTTACAGACCCCAACAATGGACCGTGTGACCCCACTCCTGGCTCCTTTCCAGTAATAATTAAGAGGTAATTAGGTTCAGGTCGCAAAGACAAATATTTTTTCAAAGCAACTCCTACTGCAATTCATCCCTCTGCACCTGGTGCTTCTAAAGGAGCTTACGGCATCAAAGAAGGGATCATAGAAATCACGTTGCATGGGGGACAGAAATGTCCCACTGGAAGCACTGCCCAGAGAACCTTGGGTCTGGTCTCTGGCTGCACACCCCAGTGGGATGACAGCCGTGAGCTGAGAATTCACCGGGTGCGTCAGAACCCACGCAGAGAGCAGGGGTTCTGGGGTGTCTGCACAGCCAGGTTAAAGCTCCAGCCTCACACCTACTTCCTGCGCGTCCCAGGGCCTGTTTCCAAACCCGCCTCATTGCTTCATCCGTGATACAGAGAAAAGCACACTTACCTGCAGGATTGTTGCGGGAATAGAATTAAATAACATCTGTCAAGTCCCAGCGGGTGGCCGCCAGGCTTACAATGGTTCTCAGAAAAAGATGGCAGCTGCCCTGCCAGCAACTCTACCACTATTATTGTTAATGGAACCACCATTCTAGATGGAGGTTTTCAACTCCTGCTCCAGGCCACAGACTGTTAATGCCAGGGAAAAGATGTTTCCCTGTTGGGTGCATGCACATGTGCGTGCATGGGCGCGTGCGTGCGTGGGTGCATCCGTGCGTGCGTGTCTGCATGTGTGCGTGCGTGGGTGCGTGCGTGCGCGCGTACGTGGGTGCGTGCGTGCGTGCGTGCGTGGGTGGGTGCGTGCATGCGTGTGTGCATGCATATACAAAATACACAAACTCACTCAAGGTCTCCCTGGCCCTGGAAGGTAAAACACGGGTCAGACGATGTTTCTACGGCTGCTGCTGAAATGTCTGGAAGTCTGCAACACTAGAGGATTGGAAGACCTGAGGTCCAACAAAGAATGAAGAAACCCCATTCATGTAGGACTTCCTCCTTGCCCCCAGGAACAGGGTAGGCTCTGGAATTCCCAGAGCTGAGGGGCCACGGCTCCTGAGTTGAGGAAAGGGACAAAAAACACAAAGGTGTCACAGGGAGGAGAGGGAGCAAGAGCCAGGAATGGGGGGTGATGGACGCACACCTGTGGTCCAGCAGACCAGAGCTCAAAGCCCAGTACCCCACGAGCCACCTGCATGTGCTCACACCCACGACTTTGCCATCACGGGGTCCTGTTTCCTCTTCTGTACACGGGGTATGATATGATGAACTGATCTGTCAGGGAACTTAAATTAATTCTAATAATATAAGCAAACACTAATTAGGCACTTATTCCGTGCTTCGGCATTTCTCTGTGCATTATTTCGCTTGACACTCAAACCATCTATGACAAAAACTAGCAATTCTTGCACTATATAGAGAAGTCAAGTAACCTACTCAAGGTCACACAGCCAATAAAGGACAGAGTTGGTATCCGAACCCATGCAGTCTGGCTCTAAGTCACACGCTATTAACTATAAACAGCACAGCACAGTGGGCAGAACGTAGAAGTTGTTCATAACATATGGTGGTGGGGGCCGAGGTAGAAGGCAGGGGTGGGTTTTGCTTTCCCAAAGCCTCTATCTGGATGATGAGAAGGGGAGTGACTCTAAAAACTTGATTAATCTAAACCCAAGCACACTGCACAAGGCTCTGGTTCCCTGCCCCAAATTTAAACAGCTGCTCTTTCAATGTAATGGAACGCGGATGTCTGAAGAGCTTCAAGTTTTAATTACCAAAGTCCTGATGAAAATCTGAATCAACAGCTGCTCCCGGCGAGGCAGGCCTCAGAGATGCCCAGAGAGGGGCAGAGGGAGGGGGAGAGAGGACACAGCCCAGACACGATGCAGACAACTACAGCTGTCTGGGAAGAGCCCTGGCACCTGCAGCTGTGAGCTGTGGGGTGGACCAAACGGGACTGGGATCAGACAAGAGGGAGAGGGAACCTCTGGGGTGCACCTGTCCTTGTCCCACAGAATGTGTGTGTCTGGCATATGTCCTGGGAAAGTGACAATGCGGAGGGATGATAGCAGGGACTGTGGCGATGTTCTACCATGGTGTTTCTGGTAGGTAGGACAGGGGTGTGGGTACAGCTGCCAAAAGAGCCAAGAAAAGATGAACAGGACAGGAAGCAAGTGTCAGAGAGATGGCCTTCAGCCAATTCAGAGACAGCATACGACAGTGGCTTAGAGGCTTTCTCTGAAGCAATAACTCCCATGTTTCAGGTATTGGGGCTGCTACCCAGCGCTCCCACCTTCTCCAAGTGAGAAACATCCCCCACTCCACAACTGTCCAGGGAAGGTACTGCCACTCAACACAAAAACCGCCCCTGTTTGCGTCAGCTCAGAAGAAAAGGACATCCCTTGCCCAGGACTGACCTTGTCAGCCCTATGCTTAATTCTTCTCATATCTAACACCTCTCCTACCAGTGGCTTTGGATAATTCCAAGCTGGAAGTACTAGAGTAACAAACTGGCCAGGAGAAAACACAGGCCCATAAATTTGGCAGTGAAACAGTTACTGCTGGAGGGAGTCAAAGCTGCTACATTTCCAGAAGGAAGTTTCGGCAGATGTGTCATTTTTAACATCCTTGGAGGTAGATACAGTAATTCTCTCCTGGAAGGTATTTTATGACTTGCAGGCAAGAAGACACAGTAAAGTGTTATTTATACGAATACAAGGGAATTCAGAGGCGTCCAAAACAAGTGACTAGTGGTCACAAAAAAACTTGTGGTATCCTCATGCAGTTGAAGGACATGCCGTTATCAATAACTTAAGAGTTCCAAACAGCAAAAAATGTGGGACACTTTTATGGTAAAGCATCGGGTAATAAAACAGGGCATGAAATAAACTCTCACATACATAATGATTCCAGTATACAAATGCATAAATATGAATATTGAAAAAAGACTGGAAGGCAGGGCTCCAAATAGAACATTAATCACCTCTGTTCTTATGAATGAGTTTTATTTCTTCTGGGTGCTTTTTTATGCTTTTCCTATATTTTTCTACAGAAACTCTGCATTATATATACACTTAATTTTTTTTTTCAATAAAAATTTTAAAAACTAATAAAGGGTAGGAAAAACAGTGCTTCGAGTTGACAAGGCCCAAATCCCGAGTCTGGCAAACCTTTCCCAAACTACCCTCACAGAGCCAAACTGATGGGGCTATTTTCTCCCCTTAAGTCAAACCTGCTAGAGAACACCTGGCCTGAAGTCTGTAGGAACACACGCGTCCTCAGCTCTAGCGCACACACGTCAGAGAAGCTGCCTCCAGAGCCCATTCCTGAATGGATACTCGAGGATCAGCAGTTGCCACGGCAACGTGTTAGCCAACAATTTGTCAGGTGCTTAAAATTTCTCCTCTGCCATCGATTAGTCAATGCACGTTGGGATGGTCATGTTACTCGTCACTGCCAGTTCTGTGCCCCCCTGCCCCCCGTATCCATGCCTGACCTGACTGCCTGCGGAGGGTCCCCAAACTAGGGGGCCTGGCTCTGGGCTGCTCCCGTTGACATGCTTGGGCCCCATTCCAGAAAGCAGGCACTTGGGAAACGGTTAAGCATCGTTTCCCTGAACTCGTTCCTGACGAATCAGAAAAAAAGGCCTGCATGTTGCTTGTTGCTGGGAGGAAGAGGAGTTCTGCCTTCGGAGCGCCCTCTCTCTCTCGGCGCAGTGGGCAAACACCCAGCTGCCTTCCCAGGTCTCTCCTAGGGCCAGCCTCATCATCAGCCGAGGGGGCCAGGTCACCCCGCACCGCGGGGCTACACTCCAGAAGATTCAGACCTTCTGTCGCGTTACGAAGTCTTCCTCAAGGAGCCAGAAGCCTGCCCATTTTCCAAGGATGGGTTTGTTCTAAAAGAACCCGCCATGAGTCCCTGGGCATTCGGCCCCATATCCTTCCTTCATCAACAAAACTCCCGTGAGAGCACCACCAACATGATGGGTACCAGTCAAGTCCTTGTCTGGTTGCCCCGAGCCCTCTACCCTCACAGACAAGTCCCAGGCTCGCCTTCTCTAGAAGGAAACAAATCTTGTGCTATTGCTACAAGATGTACCTTCTACTAAACTAAGCAGCATGGGCTAGCCACCAGATCAATGAGCCGAGCTTGTGATAGATGTTGTGCCTGGTAACTAGAACACAGCAGCTCTTTTTTTTTTTTTTTTTTTTTTTTTTTTTATTTTTCTGAAGCTGGAAACAGGGAGAGATAGTCAGACAGACTCCCGCATGCGCCCGACCGGGATCTACCCGGCACGCCCACCAGGGGGCAATGCTCTGCCCCTCTGGGGCGTCGCTCTGCCGCAGCCAGAGCCACTCTAGCGCCTGGGGCAGAGGCCAAGGAGCCATCCCCAGCGCCCAGGCCATCCTTGCTCCAATGGAGCCTTGGCTGTGGGAGGGGAAGAGAGAGACAGAGAGGAAGGAAGGGGTGGAGGGTGGAGAAGCAAATGGGCGCTTCTCCTATGTGCCCTGGCCGGGAATCGAACCTGGGTCCCCCGCACGCCAGGCCAACGCTCTACCGCTGAGCCAACCGGTCAGGGCCCAGCAGCTCTTTTTTAAATGTCCTCATCTTTACGCTGTTTGGACCAGTCCAGCCTCCCCCACTCCCTTCACCTTGGCCACCCCTCCCATCAACAACCCTCGTAAGTGCATTCACTCGAGTGCCAAGCTCTGCAACGAGAGTGGGGGTGAGCGGCAGATGCAGAACAGGGCAGTGCTGCGACTGAACTGTGTCCCCATGAAACTGACAGGCTGGACCCCAGGCCCAGGCCTAGAACCAAGCCGGGGGGGGGAAGGGGATCTGGGCTCCCCACACGAGAGTCCTGGACTAGGGGCGGCTCCGATCAGCAGCTAGCACCTCCGCGTGGGGCACACGCCTGGTCTGAGCAAGGCGCTCGGGGCCTCGCTGCAGTGCAGGTAGCAAGGGCGGCAAGTAAAGACCGTGGGCCTGCGGAGGGTGGCCCGTGCACAGCTGTGACAGAGAGATCCGGACACTGAAATAGGACACAAAGAAGCTCGCCGATTTAGAATCAGCTGGTCGTAGCTGAAGGTCTCGCTGAGAAGAGAGGTAGGGAGGACACCCAGGTCTGTGGCACCCTGCCGACTTGGGTGACCAACTTGTCCCAGCTTGCCAGGAGGCTAGCAATGAGAGTCCAGCATCCTGGCAAACAGGGACAGCCGGCGCCCCATTGCCAGCTCACACGCCAGCTGGGCCCTCACTGTGTGCTTTGAGAAGGAAGGGCCTGGAACATCTTGTGTCCGCCCGAGACGCCGAGGTCACCTGTGAAATGACGATCTGCATTGCCTCCCCACCGGGAGTCTAGTGACACTTGGAGACCACGGCGGTTCAGCCCGGAGGAGGAAATCACAGGGGAACAAGAAGTGTAGTTCGGAGCGGCGTGTTCACAAGTGCCCTCGGCTCTGTTCTCACTGATCTATCTGCCCCTGTTCTCCCCTCTCCCAGCCTGTCCTCCAAACGGGACCTAAGAGTGGCCCTTCCGAACCCCAAATCAGAGATGGCCTTCCCTTTGGGGACCCTACCTGAGCTCCGCTGCCCTGAGAAAGAACTCGAACCTTTGGCCTGGCCCTCAAGGCCTTTCCCACCAGCCTCATCCATCCCTCTGGCCTCTCTCCTGCCTCTCACAGATGCGCCTTCATCTGTTCTATTCCCCGCCCCAGCCGAGCGGACTCATCCCTCCAGGCCTTTGCACAGACCAGTCCTTCAACTTAGAATGTCCTCTGCTCCCCTAGATCCTTACCCTGCTATTTCCCAACCCATCTTATCTGCCTGCTCAGAAGAACTTTCTCTCTCCTTCCCTGTTCCCTGTGGGTTGGACCAATAGATCTCTTTAGCCTCCCACAGAACCTAAACCTCATTGCACTTAATTGTGATTTTTTTTTTATGTTTACATCTATTGCCCACACCATTCCATGAACTTGTTGATAACCAGAATGCAGTATTATTTTATTTAACTATATATTTTCTTCCATCACTGAGCATGCTTCTAGCCACAAAATAGGTAACATTAGCTGTTTGCTTGTCCACTGATTGACTGATGGATTGATTAAACCTAGCTCTCCCAAATCCTTCCATGTGAGACTATATTTCCCTCCAACTTTTCAGCCATTACAAATGACAGACAAGACGCCTCTTTGAATTTCTAAATGCTTTCTCTCAAAGCGTTCGGTTTTGTCAACCAGCTCAGGCCTGCCAAGGAGATGCGCCTCACCATGTTTCTGTCAAAGTGGCTTCTTTTTTGTCAATTTACTTTAAAATGCAACTCAGTGGCTTCAAGTTAGGAAAAACGATGCGGCTGTGTCCTCGGCCTGTCCTCCGACATCTATCACCAGCCAGCTGGAGAGATGTGACTGCCGCCTTCCCGACCAGCAAGATGATTTTTTTCTCCTCCACTATTCAAGACCAGTGAGCCATGCCAGCATGGTGAATTCCCTATCAGCTCAACATCCTACACAATTTTTCAGAGACTATGATTCTATCTGAAAATAAGTGCAACAGTCTGGAACTCATTTTTCCCCAGTGCCTAACTTTCAGCTTCCTATAAATACCAGATGGTCTTCCAGACACTGACACACCTCGGCATGATCGCACAAGCATTGCTTGTGAGTCTGCCTTAAGCAGTGCCGGAAGGTACTGAGAATGTACCTCTCTGATTAGGGCATTGCTAATAGTTTCAGGTAGTTTGCTGGGCTTGAAGGTGTGTCTGATTCCAGTATCAGGATTGCCTCAAATTAAAGAGAGAGAGAGAGAGAGAGAGAGAGTAGCTGAGGGGAAAAAACATGGAGAATTCAATTCCTCTAATAAAGGAATATAGCTCCCAATGGGCAAAGAAATAAAATATAAGTGCATCAGTTATCTACTGCTGTGTAACAAATTACCCCAAAATTTAGCAGTGTAAAATACTACACATTTCTTATCTCACAGTTTGGTGGATCAGGAATCCAGGCAGAGGTTAGCTGGGTCCTGTGTTTTAGCATCTCATCAGGCTAGAATCAAGATGCTGGTTCGGGCTGTGGTCTCATCTGAAGGCTAACCAGGGAAGGATCTGCTTCTAAGCTCACTCGTGGGGTTGGAGCAGAATTCAGTCTCTCGTGGGCTGTTACACTGAAGTCTTAGTCCTTCACGAGGCATTGGAGACCTCCCTTGGTTCTTTACCTCTGAATAAAGGATCTCACAAGACATCAGCTGGCTTCGTCAGAGTAAGTGACGGGGCAAGAGAAAGTGCCTGTGAGGAGGCACTGCTAGCCCAAGGGAAGTTACAATCTTTTGTAGCCTACTCTAAGAAGCAACATCCCATAACTTTTGCCATATGTTGTTAGAAGCAAGTCTCCGGGTCCAGCCCATACCTGAAAAAAATGACACAGGGCATGACTGCTGGTCAACAGGAATCATCAAAAACTGTGTGCCTCAGAAACGCCCAAGAAACCCCAGGAAAGTATCACCAGAGACTCCTGTCCAAGGTCCAGCGCATACAAGTCTTCGGGAAACTCACTCACTTATTTTTCAAAAGACACTGAATGAGGGCCAACTGGGACCAAGCACTATTCTAAATAATAGGTGAACAAAACACATAGAAATGCCTGCCCTTGTAGAGCTGATACTCAAATGCAGTGGTTCTCAAACTTTTTGAAGTCGGGGTGCATTTAAAATCCTACAAATAATTGTAGGTGCACTACATACAAATTTCTGAGAAATATGTTATAATAATTAAGTCAAATATTAAAGAAAAAAATATAAAGTCCAAACATGCTTTTATGGTAATTAAACAAAATAAATACGACAAAATTAAATTTATTCTGACATTAAAAAATATTTTTATGTTACATTTTTTGAGTTATGCTTTTTAGAATTCATTAAAAAGGGTTAAAAAATAAAAAAACGACAGAAAAGTTATCTCTTTATATATATAGATACATTCTTAGTAAGATTTAGTAAATTCGGCAGGTCCTAGCGCGAATGTGTTAAGTTTTTTCATTCTTGTGTTTATGAGAAACATGAGCCTGATGTGTCCTAGAGATTTCTTCAATGTTTGAGCATATATTTGAAAGGCAGACTCTCATTTCCTTGTCAATACATTGAAGAACTCCTCTCTTTTTACTCTTAATTGTGTTGAGGGTAGAAAATCTTAATTCACATAAATAGGATGTTGAAAATTGTAGTAAAATGTTCAAAGCTTTTTTAAATATTGCTTCATATTCTTCTTTTATAGAAATCCAAAAGGCTTCAAGAAACAATTCCTTATGTTTAGTCATCAATCCAAAACCCCCACCATACATATCATCTTAACTTTACACCAAACAAAGGATAGAAGAAACTTGCCTCCAGTCTTTCCCGGGAACATGGTGGGTAGTGTAAACAATCTAGCACCACAGCTTAACAGCCTTTTGCAACCTAATCAGGCAAGTGAGGTGGGGGGCTGGGCAGACTGTCAGCTTAAAGCCAATTTCCCACACCTCTGTCCCCCAAAAATCTAAACTGCAAAAACCCTGTTAGTTTTTGGTCCCCAACAGGCACATATTTCTCTGGAATACCATCGGGCACACCTGGAAATCTTCTAGGGTGCACACTTTGAGAACCACTGCTCTAGTGGAAGGGAAAAGACAGTGAACAGGGTAACTACTGTGCTGGGTGGTGCTAACTGCTGTGGAGAAAACCGAGCAGGTAGGGGACTTCTGAGGAAGGGGGCAGGAGTGCAGGGTGAATAAACAGCATGTAGGAAGGCCCCAACGAGAAGGTGACATTTGAACAAAATCATGAAGAAGATCAGGGAGCAAGCTGCCTGGCCCCTTGGGAGAAGAGCATTCGAGACAGAGGCAGCCGGAGCAGAGGTCATGGGGCAGGAGTGTAAGTCAGCGGGGTGGCGAGGCCAGAAGTCAGAGACAGACAGAGCAGCAGGAATGAGGCGAGACTGGTGTAGGGGGCACAGCACATACAGCCCTGTAGGCGTAAGAGCGCTGGCACTGTATGCCGACGGCACTGAATGCTGACGGCACTGTATGCTGAATGAGACGGGGGGTTGCTGGAAGGTTTGGGACAGAGAAGTAACAGAAAATGTTTCATAGCTTCACAGCCCTCCTCTGGCTACTGGCTGGAACCACATTTTAGGAGGACGGCAAGGGCAGAAAGAGGGAAATCCGTTAGGGACTGCTGCTCTAGTCCAGAGGACAGGAGACAACACTTAACCCCCGCTGGTCGCAGCAGAGATGCGGCCATTCGGATTCCAGATATAGCGGAAGGTATAGTCAAGGGTTCACTGATGTGTTCACTGTCGGGTGGGAGATGAAAGAAGTCAGCGATGGCTACAAGGTTTTGTTCCAGGCAACCTGACGAGTGTAGTCAAAGATGGAGGGAAAGCGAGTTTAGAAGTGAAGGGCAGGAGCTCAGTGTGGGATGTGATGTAACACAAAGAAAGACCACTGGGCTGGGGGGGGGGGGGCAGAGCCCCTGAGAGTGAGTCTCAGCTCAATCTGGGCAACCCAGGGTGGTTCACACAGCTTACCCAGCCTCAGTTTCCTTACCTGACCCGCAAATGGCCAACCCCTCAGAAGTCACACACTTAGCCAACAACCCAAACCGGCATGGTGGGCCGGCCAGCTCTCCGTGTCACTGTAGACACTGTGTGTCTATCGTGTTGCTGTAGAAAACTTAATGCCTTACTGGGCAGGTAAACGATAAAACCCTTCCGAGAGGACAGATGACTTAAAGCCATGCTTCCGTGTGCACCTGCCGTGTGCCAGGCACATTCCCGGGCCCTGTTCATGCGCTACCCACATGGATACACAGGCACGGCGCTCACAGGGTCTCTATGCATTGGGAGGCTGAGGCTCTCGGGTTCCCGAGCGGTGGGCGATGGTCAGTCTTCCTATTTGTGCCTGTGTTTCTGTTTATTAAGCATCTCAGAAACGGGGAACAGGGCTGGGACTCTAGAGTACTGCAGTAACCATGACAACCCAGTCTCTGCCTGGGCACTTTCAGTGAGAGAAATCTCACTACCCCAGGAGGCAGCCCAAACCATTATTACAGCAAACTGTTAAAAACAAAACAAAACAAAACAAAAACTCTGATCCTGCAGTTTCTACCCATTGGTCCCAGTCCACCTTCTAGAACCACCAGAGAAAAACTTTCCACCCATTCAAATCACAAGCTTTTAGAGCAACTCTTAAATCTTCATTTGACGCCAATGATAACAGCACCAGCTAAAATCTGAATCACAGTTGATGAGTCAAACTCGATAAAAGTGTTTTTGCCAACACAATCTCATTCACAATAGCTAAAATTTAATTGCTAAACGTTACTCAGCTATCAGTGATAAACGGGACAATGAGTGGGAAAGCCCCGGTAAAGATCTGTGATTTCACTCTGTGTTATTATTCCCATTCGACAGATGAGGACATCGAGGCTCAAGGAGGTTAAGTGACTCAGAGAGTACATACATCTGAATAACTCATATTAAAAAATAATTTTCAAAAACACACTAAAATCGCCCTGGCCGGTTGGCTCAGCGGTAGAGCGTCGGCCTGGCGTGCGGGGGACCCGGGTTCGATTCCCGGCCAGGGCACATAGGAGAAGCACCCATTTGCTTCTCCACCCTCCACCCCCTCCTTCCTCTCTGTCTCTCTCTTCCCCTCCCACAGCCAAGGCTCCATTGGAGCAAAGATGGCCCGGGCGCTGGGGATGGCTCCTTGGCCTCTGCCCCAGGCGCTAGAGTGGCTCTGGTCGCGGCAGAGCGACGCCCTGGAGGGGCAGAGCATCGCCCCCTGGTGGGCAGAGCGTCGCCCCTGGTGGGCGTGCCGGGTGGATCCCGGTCGGGCGCATGTGGGAGTCTGTCTGGCTGTCTCTCCCCGTTTCCAGCTTCAGAAAAATACAAAAAAAAAAAAGAAAAAAAATACACTAAAATCAAGACCCTCATATAGATTGAGGGGAAAAAAAAAATGTGATGCTTTATTTTATTCTATCACTAATCAGTGAAGATGAAGAAGCTATTAGAACTGGCTCAAAAGAAAACCCAAACAACAGCCATATCCATAGGTCAGAAATATTTAAGTGGATGTGCCACTGGAGGTAAACTGTTCTGGGGGGGGGGGGTTCACGTGGGTCTGTGGAACCTCTCCCCAGTGGGGCAGAATGTGCCTTACCTATCAGTTACCTACAACTCCCAGATTATACAATAGGGTCCAAAAAAGCAAAATCAGGTAACCCAGAGGGGTGTTCTCTGGAATCCAGAGTCTAGACCGGTGTTTTACAACCACTGGTCCACAGGCCGATCGCCTGAAATTTCCTGCCGGTCCATCCGTGGAAGAGCTAACCACCCCGACGTTGTGTGAAGATCAGAGACCCAATGATCTTAGTCGAACTTGCTCACGCTCAGGGTGACTCTGGCCCGCCTCGTATTTCCAGGAGGGCCCCCCCTTCCCTCCACACGCAGCAGAGAGCGCTCCACTGTGCAATGAGATGAGGGAAAGGGGTTCTACGTGCTGTGGGTTTTGCCGAAAGTCTCCAGTGTTTCAATAGCCCCTTTGTTCCTGCGTCGCTCAGTTAGTTCCTGCGTCTTAAATGTAAATTTTATATTACAAATTTCCATTCTTTGTATTGCATTAGTAGTTTGGGGGAGAAAAAGAAAAGAAAAGAAAAGAAAAAGAAACGACACCAATTAAAAAAATAAAGTTCTCAGGCTTTAGAACTGCATTCATAATAACTTCACAGGTCTAACCCGCACTTACTGCCAGCCGTTTAAACAGAAGGTTCCTTGAGAGGTGAGCTATAAAGAAACCTTTCAGAGCTCGTTCTCCAGAGATGCTTTTATCAGCTCTCCTGCCCCCTTCGCTGTCGCAGGTTTCCGTATAATCCACAGAAAGGGAACGCGTGCCAACCAGCTCTCCTACCGGCGCGTGGGTCAGGCCTCTGATTTAGCGAGTTTTCCCCGAATGGCGATGGCAACGCGTAGAGAACTCGGATGGCAAATGTTTCAACGGGATGTCAGTTTCTCCTGTGGGGCAAGGTGGCCTAGGCTAACTGGGGGGGTGGGGGGGGAGCTCCGAATACAGAATGCTTCCGTTTCCAGGTGTTGCTCTTTCCCTCTCCTTCCATCTCGGCCCACGTGTCTACCCACACTGGCCAAGAAACGGGGAAGCGGAGGACGCCGACCGTCTGACCCCGACCGTGGACCTGTGGACGGGATGGATCGACGACTGTCCTTCCTCCTTGGCTTCTTTGAGAACCGAGTTTGTCTTATTCGCCTCGTATCCCATGTCTAGTCTTAGTTCTTGGCCCAAAATTGGTGCCGAGATAGAGTTTGCTTAATCAACCCTTTGATTCAATTTTCCCTTCATTCACCAGATAGGCAGCGGATACCTCCTACGAGCTACGTTCTCAACTAACAGGCGGGGCCATGGCAGTGACCCGGACAAGGTTCTGGCTTTCAGAAGGCTTACATTTTAGCAAGAGAGAAAGGTAATAAACCAATAAGTAAACACATAGGACCATTAGTTTAAAAAATACATATTTCATGTAGAAATAAAGTCTCTAGGGGAAAAAAAAAGGCAATGTAGAGCGATAGAGAGTGAAGAGTGTTGGAAAGGAAGAAATTCATCACATCTGCCTATCCAACGAAAACTCAAGTGTCTTTTCTTCCCTAGTCAGCGAGTATCTGTTGAACAGAGAGATGAAAATAAAGTAATTATCTCCCCTCTCAACACCGTTACTCTGCCACTCTCTGAATATACTAGCATTTAGTGAGCGTCTACTATGAGTCAGCCATGGTCAGCCTTTACAATAAAATCATTTGATTTACTCTTAAAATATCACCTTCTTGGGAGACAGTACTTATTACTTTAGGTCTAACCAACGAGGAACAGGGCTCAAAGTCATTACAGAATCCTGCCCAAGTCCACCTAGCTACAGAATGTTGGGGCCGGATCTGGATCTGGGTCCCTCTGCTTCTGCGAGGCACACTCTGTGCACCATGCTGGTCCGGCCCTGGGCCCAAGGCGTCACGCCGGATACTACAGGGGATGGACAACGGTCAGGCAGGAGCCTTCGGCCTCGTGAACAAGAACGCAGGCTCACTGGGGAAACGGGTTGTATTCACAGAGCCATAACCAGGGCAAGCAGGACATGTGTTTGAAGAGAAGTAAAAGTTGATGGGCTGGAATGACCAGGAAAGCAACATGAGAGGGCAAAACGGGTCCCTAAAGACCACAGATCTGGAAATCGCAGATGACGCTGGCCCCGGCCAGATAGCTCAGTTGGTGAGAGCATCGTCCCAAAGCACGGAGATGAAGCTGAAGCAGCGGACGGAAGAATGTTCGTACATGCACCTGATTATCTATTTATTCATTTTAGAGAGGAGAGGGAGAGACAGAGAGAGAGAGAGGAGAGACAGAGAGAGAGAAGGGGGGGAGGAGCTAGAAGCATCAACTCCCATATATGCCTTGACCAGGCAAGCCCAGGGTTTCGAACCGGCGACCTCAGCATTTCCAGGTCAACACTTTATCTACTGCGCCACCACAGGTCAGACATGCACTTGATTATCTACATACGATGTGCTAGGCTCTCGAAAACATACACGAAACCTGCCCTTGGGTGAAAGGACACGTTTGTACCTCGCTCCTGGAGACCAGGGGGACCAGACCCTGATGTGCATCCCCTAGGGAAGAGTCGGGGCCGCAAGGATGCTCAGAAAATGAAGGCTGTACCCTGGGCTTGTGTCTTCTCTGGAAGCTGGGTACATTTCACCACAAAAACAGGATTCCTGTCAACAGGTTCTACCTTGGGCTCCGTTAAATCCCACAGATGTTACCAGTATTTCTAGGTCAGTCTGGCCCTCATCAAAACAGAATTTTGGAAAAGAGCTTTAAAGTCCACTTGGGAGGGACAGCTTCCTCTCACAGAACCTCGGTTTCCTCATCAGTAAAATAAGGCAACGATTCAAAAAGTTCAAAAGTTGTTAAGAGCGAAAGATGGCACCCCGCAAAGGACTTTTCATGGCGCCTGGCTCAGACCGGATGCTCAGGAAACATTAGCTTCAGTCTTTCCCCCTTCACCCTCCCTTTCTTTTAAAGGTGCCTGGGAGTTTTAGGAAGATTGATGGGGCCTCAGAGAGTCACAGACATGAAGCGTGGAGACTGGTCTTAAAAAGGGTATAGGGAAAAGGCCCTTTAATGATGTCACTACTTGAGAGACCAGAAAGAAATGGGACTTAAATTTCACAGGCTTACTGCAATATCCCCCGCTTGGCCATGAATTCCTTGTGGTTCGGGTAGGAACTATTAGTAAAATGGGAATATTCTCCAAGCAGAAAATTATGCTATGATGAAGGGGAGGCTACAGGATATTGGCCATGACAGGCTCAAATAGCCTTGTCTCCAGTGGCCCCCAGAGTTGGGACATGAAAAGGCACAACCCAGGGAATGTCATGCAAGAGGCCACGCGTTGCACATTGCAGCTGAGACGGCATCATTCCCACCAAAAATAGCAAAACACAACTCTCTCCAATGAATGACGGCAGGAGCAGAGGGCTGAGCCCAGGAGGAAGAACACCTGGGCTGCAGACACCCAGGCCCCGGTCAATGTGAAAGTCAGGCCACCCAAGGGGAACCACTATCCCGAGAAGGCAGTTGATAGAGACCTGATTCCGAAGGTCCCACGGAGCATAGGCAGATGCTCAGCCCAAAGACATTCTGCGGATAGAAACGATGCGGCATGTCCCCACTGGCTGGCAAGAGGGACAAGAGGGACAAGAGGGACAAGAGTGACAAGAAGAAGGTGGGACACTCAGCAAGTGAGAGGGAAGGCTGATCATGTATCTGTCCACCCACCCTAGTCACAGCTCCCAGAGAAGACGTACAAATGGAGGCAGAACCCAGGCGCAGCACTTCCAGCTGGGGAAGGCACTTGGGCTTGTGGAAGCCTTCCCTGACCAGCCCCATCCAAAACAGAACAGGCTACGTACCCCCCAGCCACTGCCTCTTATTGGGCTTTGCTTCCATTGCTTTCCCGGTTTTGTGGCTCTCTAGGTGTTTGTCTAGTCGGCCTCTTTGCACTGACTAAGGAGGAACGGGGCCTTTTCTTTCTTTCTTTTTTTTTTTTTTTTTTGTATTTTTCTGAAGCTGGAAACGGGGAGAGACAGTCAGACAGACGCCCGCATGTGCCCGACCGGGATCCACCTGGCACACCCACCAGGGGTGACGCTCTGCCCACCAGGGGGCGATGCTCTGCCCCTCTGGGGCGTCGCTCTGTTGCGACCAGAGCCACTCTAGCGCCTGAGGCAGAGGCCAAGGAGCCATCCCCAGCACCCAGGCCATCTTTGCTCCAATGGAGCCTTGGCTGCGGGAGGGGAAGAGAGAGACAGAGAGGAAGGAGAAGGGAGGGGTGGAGAAGCAGATGGGCGCTTCTTCTGTGTGCCCTGGCCGGGAATCGAACCCGGGACTTCTGCACGCCAGGCCAACACTCTACCACTGAGCCAACCGGGCAGGGCCAAGGGGCCTTTTCTTATTCTCTCTCATGCCCTTAAAGTTCGCACCACCACCAGCTGTGACTAAGTGACCTTCAACCAGTCGGCCACTCTTCCAAGTCTCAGTTATTTTGTCCCCCCTCCCAAAAAAATATTCAAAAGTACCATCCTTGTGAAGTTGACAGAACATTCCGAGGTAATATGCACAGAATGTTTTTGTGCTCACTGGCATAAAAGACGTACTCAGGAAACATCTATTACCGCTGTCTCACTGGCCAGGTGTCCACCGACATTGGTTGAGTGAAGGGAGAAAGGCCTAGAGGAATCACACATTCAACTCCGCAACAGGCCTTGGCACCCGAAGAGTTGAATATTTAGCACTTCCACTCCTCAGGAGAAGGGCTCCTGACTTATTGTCATTTGAAGTTTTTCTACAGCATCGATTTCAAACATCCGTTTATTCAGGCCAGAACCCAGACCCGAATGGAGGGGGAAAGAGGTCTTCCAACAGCTCAGCCACGACTCCGGTTACAAGGACAGGCAGGCAGAAGCCCAGCCACCTGGCTGCCAACAGAGGCTGAGGTTAGGAAAATGTCACAGTGTGAACGTGCCCCCGAAGGTCCTCAGACACCCAGTGGGTTTCAGCGCGGAGCAGTAAGATCAGAACTCACCAGCTGCTGGAACCGACCCAACCGCTCTAAAGTCAGCCCTTTTGGGGACTAGCTTGTGGCTGGGTATGCACAGCCTTCCGGTTTGAAACTTCTGCCCGTGCCTGGAGCTGAGCAGGCACGGGGGAGCCTGGGTTCGTGCGAAATGCTGCCCACCGAAGACCCAGCAGCTTACCCTCCTCCTCCCCGGGGCTGGGTGCCGGACAGTGGCAGGCTGTCCCGCGGCACCGCTACTGCCCAGTGACCTCAGAGCTCTGGAGCGATGCAAACCAGGCAGGAGAAACACGAAGCACAACCCCACACTGGCCAGACCTCCCACTTTCCTAGCTGCTGCGACCCCTGGATCTGAAGCCACCAACTGATCTCATGACGTATATAGTCCAATGCAACAAAACTCCCTGAAGTTACTTAAGCCCCCTCTGCTCCAGGGAGAGTCTCGTTACGAGTTAAGCCTCTTTCATTAGCGTGAACTCATAGGTACAGACGGCAGTCAAAACTGAGCCCAGGGAGGGCCTGGGTTCTGTCTACCTCCAAAAACACCTTCCACACCCTGTGCCCACTATTCCCCTACTGAGTTGTGAAGATTCCTAAAAGAGCAAAAACTGGGCCCTGGCCTGTTGGCTCAGTGGTAGAGCATCAGCCTGGCGTGCAGGAGTCCCGGGTTCAATTCCCTGCCAGGGCACACAGAAGAAGCACCCATCTGCTTCTCCAACCTTCCCCCTCTCCTTCCTCTCTATCTCTCTCTTTCCCTCCTGCAGCCAAGACTCCATTGGAGCAAAGTTGGCCCGGGCACTGAGGATGGCTCCATGGCCTCCACCTCAGGTGCTATATAGAATGGCTCCCACTGCAACAGAGTAACGCCCCAGATGGGCAGAGTATCGCCCCCTAGTGGGCATGCCGGGTGGATCCTGGTCGGGCGAATGCGGGAGTCTATCTCTCTGCCTCCCCGCTTCTCACTTCAGAAAAATACAAAAAAAAAAGAGCTAAAATGGGAGAGCAGAGGGGATGTCCGTTTAGGATCCTGGAGCTGTTGGACCCAAAGGAGCTTCCGCTGGAATGTCTATCTTCCCAAACCGACTAGAAAGCAAGTGTTGGTTCCCCATGGGGCACGTGGGAGAATGCGCAGCTGCTCTTCCCAGTCCGCTGGCGGAGCTCTCCAAGCTCTTCTCCTTCGCAACAGCCACGTGACACTCCCGCAGAAAAAACCAGTCACTCCACCGGCACTGGCTTCGCTTCACACTCAGCATAGAACCCACATCCTTGGAAAAGGTGCACGGGGAACTTGCTGCATGCAGACCGCCCCTCCACCCCTCAGACCTTGTCTGCAGCCACATTCCTGTGTGCCATCCCCCCTCCGCGCGGGTCTTCATTCAGTGCCCTGCACCCCCGCACAGGCCAAGCTCCCTCCCGCCTCAGAGCCTCTGCACCCGCCGTGCCCTCCCCCTGAACATCTCCCCACTTTTCACATGAACAGTACCTTTCTCTTTGGCCAGGCCTCAGTTTAAACAGCATCTCCTTAGAGAAGAAGCCCTTCCCACCCACCACAGAGCAAGCCCACACTCGGTTGTTTTCTACCTCACACACTTACTCGGCTTTAGTCATTGTATTATATTTGCTATGACCTGCAACTGTGTTTGTCTTGATGTCTTATGTTATCTCTCCGCTGGCATACAGGCAGCATGAAGGTGGAGAATATGCCCAACTTAGTCACTGTTTAGTCCCTGTGCCTGGCACACAGTAGGAGCTCAATAAACCCCATGAATGTATGAATGAATGAATGAATGAATGAACCCACTCCACCATTGTACAGGTGAAATAAATAGTCACTGGAGTCATTTGTGAACCAGACATTGTAGAAGGAACTGTGTGTGTGTGTGTAAAATATTACATATGTGATCTATTATATATGGTGTTTATACATTAATACATTACAAATATTTCTATTTTGCTATTATATATTATGATAACGATAACATTATAAATGTATTGTTAAATGTATTTATATATCACATTCCCATGATATATACAAACTATGCACAAATGTAAGAACATATATTTATATAAACTCAGGTCTCACGGGTTGCTGTGGGATAGGCACTATCATCGCCACTCTGCAGATGAGGAAACTGGAGCACAGAGAGGTTAAGTAATATAAGGTCACACAGCGAAGACACGACAGCTGTTTGACTTTGTCACCACTAACCACCATTGGTGGATAGTTTAAGGTGTGGGACTAAACCCCAGCGTCAGGTGCCCCTCCCCAGGGTGGACCACAAGGGGTTGGGGGTACAGAAAAAGGTCTGTTTCTGCACCCCTACATCTGCTGGCCTCCTGAGCCCATAACAGCATGGGCAGAGCGCTCCCCCCCCACCCCCACCCCACTGGGAACTGTTTCATATCCTGCAGGAAGCTGCTACTGAGGAGGGATTTAGAGGCGTCTGCAGAGCACCAGCCGTCTCTCTCAGGACCAATCTGCTGAGAATCAGATGCAAAGCTTCGTTCATCACTTCCAAGGGGACACGAAAGAGATGAAACCCCAGCAGACGCTCGCTGCTTCCTGTGTCCAGCAGGAGAGGGCAGGACCCCGCCCATCAGGGCCTCCTGCGCTGGCTCCCCCGACTCCCCCCTGCTGCCTGCCCATCCCCTGCACCCTGTGGTGGCCCAGGGCTCTGTGGCCCAGAGATGGCTCAGCCGAGCCTCTCTGTCCATTGGGGGGTTTTTCTTTTAATTGACGTGACATTCACTTAGCATAAAATTAATCATTTAAAAATGCACCATTCAGCCTGACCAGGCAGTGGCGCAGTGGATAGAGCGTCGGACTGGGATGCAGAGAACCCAGGTTCAAGACCCCAAGGTCACCGGCTTAAGCGCGGGCACATCTGGTTTAAGCAGGGCTCACCAGCTTGAGCCCAAGGTCGCTGGCTCAAGCGGGAGGTCACTCAGTCTGCTGTAGCCCCACCCCCACCCCCGTCAAGGCACATATGAGAAGCAATCAATGAACAACTAAGGTGCCACAACAAAGAAATTATGTTTCTCATCTTTCTCCCTTCTTGTCTGTCTGTCCCTATCTGTCCCTCTCTCTGACTCTCTCAGTCTCTTTCACCACAAAATAAATAAATAAATAAAAACGCACTATTTGGCAGCACATTTTAGTACATTCGATGTTGCGCACTGACAGCCTCTCATTCCAAAACATTTCGCAACTCCCGAAGAAGAACCTCCCTGCCCATTAAGCAGTCGTTCCCCATCCCCCTGCCCCCCTCCCAGCCCCCAGCAACCCCTAACTGCTTCCTGTCTCTATGGATTTGCCTGTTCCGGACATGTCACATATAGGGACTCATACCCTGTGTGACCGCTGTGCCCGGCTTCCTTCACTCAGCGTGATGTTCTGGGGATTCGTGCACACTGTGGCGTGGGTCAGTAAGTCCCTGCGGGTTCTGACCACTTGCCAGTGAGAGATGTCACGGCCTTGGGGGAGGGGCGCCAGCGGAGAATGCAGAGCTGACAACAGGTCTTCCGCTGGCTCCCCAGACCCCAGACCCCAGACCCCAGACCCCAGACCCACTGGGAAGCGGGAGAGTCAGAGTCAGATTCACCCGGGAACTCTCTCCCTTCGCAGGAGCCCCGTGGCAGAAACACACCCCGGCCGTGCCCTGGGAGGGCCAGCACTCGTAAACAGAAAGGAAGACATTAATATTGATGAACCTTGATGCTGTTGCTGAAAAACAAAAACCAAAAACAGCCATCCCCGAATCTAAGCAACGCCGAGAGTCCAAATGTTGCTGGATCTGAGCTGCAGGGACGACAGATGGACGGATCGAGATCAGACCCCATGATGGCATCAGCAGGGAATGTCACACACGTGACCGAGGGTCAAAATGGTATCAGTTCCTCAACAAGTGCCTTCAGTTGTGACTGTAAACGCAACCATTGGGTGGGTTGTGGCCAAAACTCAGTCGCGGGCTGCACACCCCTTACTCTCCAGCGGGAGTCTCGGAACCGTCTGTGGTATTATGTTCTGTATCATTCTCGGACCACGTCTTCCTTTCCGTCTTCACCCAACATCACGGCCTCTCCCCTCCCCCACAAAGAGCAGCAGGGTTTCTCCACCTCAACCTGGGCACTGCTGACGTTTGGAGCAGGTAATTCTGTGTCCTGAGGGGCTGCCCCGTGCATTGTAGGATGGTTAGTAGCATCCTGGCCTCTACCTACTAGATGCCAGTAACACACGCCCCCCTTCCCCGTTCACAACAGCCAAAATGTCACCTGGGGAGTGAAACAAACCTTGACGCAGAACTGCTGATTTAAAGTCAGGTGAAAGAAAGAAAGCTATAAAGAGGTTTCTGACAGGGTTGCCTGAGAATTGTAGGTGTGAGATCTGGCACTGTGCTCCCAAAATTAGGTTAATTACAATCAACTCTTAATTAGCCGGGGGCCAATTATCCACACGATCCCAGCCCTGGCACCCACACTACCTGGGGTCCGCCTAACTCACCGTTCACAAGCTGCTGTCACCACGGGGAAGACGAAGGGATTTAGAATCAAGAATGCAGACCCACTCACAGGGCAGCTGAATTATTTAGTTTGTTGTGTTTAGGATGGAGCGACTCGAGCATGTTAAAATGCATCCTCCTTGTGTCTATGGGTGCTTTGTGCAGCCCGGCTTTCCCCTGCCCCCTAGCAGCAGAGTCACTAAAAGAAGCTGGGATAGAGGTCTCCTCCCCCATCCCCCCAGATGGCAGGACCCTCTGTCCTTCTTCTTAGAGCAGAGAAAAAATTCTAGTATTTCCTCTCTCCCTCCAAGAGCCCATCTGCATCTCCTTCAGGCATATAGACAAATGAAGATGCCTTTTGCAGGGGACTAGACCACACACAACATCATACTATTTTAGGCTATAAAAGAATAAGTAACATACACAGAAAGGGACAGTTCACTCTCACTTAAAAAAAATAAATCTAAAAATGTTGCCCAAAGTCTCATCCACTCCAGCCCTAGATCCTTTTCTCCCCTCCCTTTCACAATCAAACTTCCTGCAAGAGCTGTGAGGACTGTCCCATCATCTCATCTTCTGCTCACTCTCCAACCAGGCACATTCCGCCACTCTCCGCCCCAGCTCCACTGATCATAAGCCTCACAGCCCCCATTGCCATAAAAGAACTTCAACCATCCTGAGGAGGCCATGATGTAAGGAAGCCCAAGCTACTGCCCACAGAGAGAGAGAGTGTGATGCCAACGAGCCCCAAGTTGTTCTAGCCATCCCAGCCAGGTGTAAACATGCAGGTAGACACACCACCCTTGGACACTTCAGCCCAAGCACAGACCAGGAGAAGAACCCGATACTCAAAATAAATCCATTTGAGCCAGACCAGCCGTCTTTAGCCTTGGAGCCACCACAGCTGAAGCCACGAACGTTATGGAGCAGAGACAAACCTTTCCACTGTCCCAGTTTCTAACCCACAGGACCATGAACGTGGAAAACCATTGTTGGTTTATATTACTAAACACAGGGGTAGCTTATTACACAGCAGACATAACTGAATCGCATAAATGTAGCTTATCTTTGTCATACCGTCTCTGAGATGTACCCAACACCGCGCACTTCTCGCTGAGGGAGCCCTGGCCAGAAAATCCTCTCTGGCAGAACTGAAATAAAGCTCTCGATTTGCCTGTCTGTGTCCCTTAATGTAGCGGGGACTCCTCCGGGGCTCGGCGCAGCATCTGGCGCTAAGATATCAGCGTGTATCTGATGAACAAATGAATGGACGCGAGGAAGAAGGCTGCACGGTGCTGCCCTCCGCGAGCGCGCTCTGTGAGCTCGAGCGCCAGCCCTGACTTCGGGGACTCGATGGAAGGGAAGAAGCGCTGCATGTGTTATTATAACAGTGACAGGTTCCCAGCCTGGTAATCATTAACCATCCCCAGGAGAGCTAGTTAGCGAGCAAGGAAGAAAGCCCCCCTCCCCAGAGCCGGGAGTGCCGGGGCCTTGCCGGTACTTGGCTTCAAACTGAACTCCCCGCGCCTTCTCGCAGAGCCGATCTGTCTATAAAATTGGTGGTTTCTATAGAAACCGAAGCACGGCAGTAAAGCGAAGGGAAATCGTACATTCTGTCAGCGTACAGAGATCAATCCTGTTCTTATACAGGGCCAGGACTCTCTTGCGCGTTATTTCTGAGCATCTCAACTTTCATTTCCATCCCTCATCTCATATTTATGAGGCTCCTGCACTGGTAACCTCGTCCCTCCTCGCCTAGCTGCCTTTGCTAACTATGACCACAGGCGGAAGTCTGTGGAGGTGGCACGGAATCCCCAATACGCCCCTGGGGTGCCAACAGCTCCACACCCCAACCTCGGAGGCAGAGCTGGTTTCCCTGGGGTTGGGGGAGGGGCACCCAGGATGACAGACATGGGGCCCGACCGGTGAGGCTCAATGGACCCCGGACGGACGAGGCGTTATAAAAATCTGCTCTGTCACTGGGTTCTTGTTTTACATGCCTATATCTTAGCTCAGACTCCGGGCTCTTAAATATTAATACGTCTGCAATCTCTGTTTTGCACCCTGAAGTGCAAGTGGCTGTCTAACAGGCAAGGAATTAGAAGTTATCTTGTATTTGAATTACTCAGGCTGGCTCTGATCATCTGTGAAGAAAAGTAGAAAAGGCACAGGTTGTAGTTTAATATTTCAGATGAAGGTCCAAATTTTGAGACACGTGTTAACTCATGAAAAGTGCCTCCTTTTATCTTGATTCACTCTTTGAAAAGAAATAATATGTTTTCTTAATCAAAGAGCCATTTTATAATACCTATTTGAGTCTGGCCAAACAGCACTCAATGTGTTTTGCCTTTTTCCTGCTCTGATCAATGATGATTGGATAGACAGGAATAAAGAGATAGGTGGATGAAGGGAAGAAGGGAAAAAGGGAGGAAGGGAGGGAGAGGGGGAGGAAGGGAGGAAGAGGGGGAGGAAGGGAGGAAGAGGGGGAGGAAGGAAGGAAGAGGGGGAGGAAGGGAGGAAGAGGGGGGAGGATGAGAGGGAGGAAGAAGGGGAAGAAAGGAGGGAGGAAGGAAGGGAGGAAGGGAGGGAGAAAGGTTGATGGATGGATGGATGGATGGATGGATGGATGGGGAATGGATGGACGGATGGGAAATGGATGGATGGATGGGGGATGGATAGATGGGTGGATGGGGGATGGATAGATGGATGGGTGATGGATGGATGGGTGATGGATAGGGGATGGATGGATGGATGGGGGATGGATAAGGGATGGATGGATGGATGGGGATGAATGGATGTGGGATGAATGGATGTGGGATGGAGGGATGGGAGATGAATGGATGGGAGATGGATGGATGGGGGATGAATGGGGATGGATGGGGGATGGATAGATGGATGGATGGGGGATGGATGGATGGGGGATGGATAGATGGATGGGTGATGGATGGATGGGTGATGGATAGGGGATGGATGGATGGGGGATAAATGGGGATGGATGGATGTGGGATGAATGGATGTGGGATGAATGGATGGGAGATGAATGGATGGGAGATGGATGGATGGGGAATGAATGGATGGGGAATGAATGGATGGGGGATGGATGGATGGGGGATGAATGGGGATGGATGGGGATGGATGGATGGGGGATGGATGGATGGGGGATGGATGGATGTGGGATGAATGGATGTGGGATAGATGGATGGGAGATGAATGATGGGAGATGGATGGATGGGGGATGGATGGGGGATGAATGGGGATGGATGGGGATGGATGGGGATGGATGGATGGATAGATGGATGGATGATTAGGCAAATTCCACCCACCGGGATAATTTTTCTAAAATATAAATCTAATCATCCATCCATTTATTCATTCACAACATTTGTGAGAACCTACCAGGCTTCAGGCAGGACGTTAGGCACTGGGGATACATCGGTGGCTGCACGAGACAAGGTGAGGTCCGTGAGGGGCTAAGATTGCCATGTCTCTGGAGCAGGAAGTGAGTGCAGTGCAGCAGGGAGAGGACTGCACAGTCTGTCCCCACGGTCCAGGGACAGCTGGTGGTAGGCTGGCCTGGCATAACGGCCGTGTGTACACGGAGGGGGAGTAGATTTGAGTTATCAGCCGGCTGAGATGACCAACCTGAGCCCCATGGTCCTGAGTCTCAGTCTCAGTTCTCCCATTTCCATGCTGGGTGAGCCTCGATTTCCTCAGCTGTAGATCACGGATAACTGCACCCACCTCCTAGAGCTGCTGTGAGGAATATATGAGATGAAGTATATGAAAGAACCAGATACAGGGTCTGGCTTAAAAAAAAAAAAAGTGTTTAAGGCCCAATCCTCCATTTTAGGGAAAACACCCAGACCCCCGCTGCTAGCCCCCAGACTCTGAGCGACGAGGACCACTGGAAGCAGTCAGGGTTAAGGAGCAGGCAGAGGGTCAAGAGAGAATTCAAAGGCACAGCAGAGCAGGGCCATCGGCCACTTGGTGCCCAGCCTCCTCTCTCCCCTCTTCCGAGGCTTCAGCCCGATGCCTGCCACAAGCCTGCTCTACACACAGCCAGGTACACACATCACACCAACCTCCTCGCCCAGTGGAACCTTTCAGAAGCCTGGGTCTCTTCCATTCCACTTGGGGACATAACTAGAACGTCCCTGGAGCCGGAGTCCTGGGGCTGCAGGAACCCAACCACATCAAGCACATCTTGCTCCGTCAGAAGCTGATTGTCTCTTTCTGTGCAGCTGCAGAGCACACAGACACCAACAACAACGAAAAGTGTTCCAGACGCCTCACTCAGCTCGTCAATGTGCCTATTCCATTTGGCCCACCTGCCAGTCCTGGGAGGGCTACATACAGCACAAGGGCTTTGGAAACAGATCTGCCGGCACCTTGCTGCGAGCACCCTGCTTGGGTAGACACTGAACCTCTCTGACGCTCTCTTTTCTCACTTTTAAAATGGATACAAGAGCCCTGGCCAGGTAGCTCAGTGGGTTAGGGTATCATCCTGATACACCAAGGTTAGGGGTTCAATCCCCGGTCAGGGCACATACAAGAATCAACCAATGAATGCACAAATAAGTGGAATAACAAATCATCATGTGTGTGTGTGTGTCTCTCTCTCTTTCTCTCTCTAAATCAATAAATTTTTAACAAATGGATACAAGCGCACAATTTCCAGGCAGCCAACGAGAAGGTGGGTTTTTATATGTACTTATAAAACTCTTGGGTTGGATAACTAGTGCCATCATAGACACTTTCATGCCCTTTCGGCTGGCTCACGACTGAAACGGGTCCCTTCTCCACCAGCTTTCCTCTTCTTCACAACACTCCTTGCTCTGAAGGACCTGCAGAGAAAACCGGACCAGGCCCACCCGAAGGAGAGCACAGCCGTCGAGGGAAAGAGAGCGAGTCTAAACCAGAGGGTTTCTCTGCGGCCTCCTTTATCAGAGCACCAGTCTCCTTCCCGAGGGTGACCTGACCACCCCCACCCACCCCGGCATCCTCGCACATTAGGGTTCTGTGTATGTGTACTAGAAAGATGGCAGGGGGTCGGGGCAACATTCGGTTCATAGCATCTTTGGATTAAAAGTGAGTGCTCCTTCGTTCAGTTGCAAAAAGTATTGGACTCATCAAAACTCCCAGTGCCCAAGACACCTGTATCTAAACCACCCCCTGGAAGCGCAGATTCCCAGACCCCCCCCCCCCCAGCTAAAGGAGCCACCTCATCTGAGGATGAGACCATAGAACACACCGTATTTCCTCATGCATAAGAATCTCCCATGTATTTATATAAGACGTACCTTAATTTGGGGGCCCGAAATTTGGGGGGGGGGAAATGTATTACATAAAGTTATTGAACTCAACTTTTATTCAACATAAAATTCATACAATGCCTCAACAAAAAAGTGGAAAATGCAAGTAAAAAATCTACAACCACTGACTGTATAAGACGCACCCAGTCTTTAGACCCCAAATTTTTCAGAAAAAGGTGCGTCTTATCCATGGGGAACCACGGTACATATCTTAAACTCCCGAGTGACTTCTACACACACTAAATTTCAGATACATCTAGAGCAGGGTCATGAACTGCCCCGAGCATGCCTAAACTCCCTGACTCATTTCCAAGGAGAAGAAAATCGAAACCCAGAAGTGATTAACTGCAGATCAATAGAACAGAGCAGTGAATCAGGCAGACGGACAGGTTGTGGCGCGTAGAAGCACACGGGAGACCGTGTTGGGGCACGCCAGCATAATCAGGGGCCTTTGCCAACGTCGACTTGCTCGTAAACATTTACAAAAAAGTTCATTTTTCCAGACCTACGCTGTAGGAAAAGTAAATTTGTTTTTAATAACATTCTACATCAATGTGCTATTCTGTGTCTTCTCTGAGAGGCCAGACGACCCCCTCTTTGTGGACCCTTTCCTGCGTGAGGCGAGCTGCAGGGGAGGGTGTAATGAAGAGCTTCCCATTGTCCCTCGTGGCCCCTCTCCCTTGGTGCCTGCAGCCCGTGCTGACATCAGATCCCGCCCGATGGAGACAGATGATGCCCAGCGAGGCTGGGCCTGGGCAGGGGGCCACGGATGCCAGCTCTGCACGCGAGACTTTGTCATTCGTGAAGATTTCCATTAATAAACCTTCTCGTGTTCGGGGTGTAACGTCCCCATCTCTGGCAATTTTTAACCAACTCGCATTTCACTTCCTTTTTCATTAATTAATTTTTACATTAATCTCATCCATTAGAGGCTAATGCCTCCCAATTACCCATAATAAGCCTGGAGGAAAGTTAATTGAGACTGTCCCAGGATTCCAGGAGTGCCCTGTTCAGGATGTCTGCTTTAATTAGGTTTCCATTAATTACTTTTTTTTTTTTTATCAATTAATACTTTGTACTCTCGGCGCAATACTTAACCACCTCCACACCACCTGCTCTTCCGTGACACCTCACTGCAGGTACTCAGTCACGCAAGGGGCCCAGAGAGAGTTCGGCAGAGAGAGCCGAGACGATCACGGTTCATCAGACTGCACACCCGCAACGTCCATGTCACCGTTTCAGGGGTGAGCTGCACCCCAGAATGTGTGCTGGGGGAGTCCGGGCAAGCTAGGGATAAAGAGAAAGAAGGAGGCAGAAACAATGGCTGCTCACACCATCGCCTGTGCGGACAGGGACCTGCTGCCCAGGGAGGGGCGTGGCTTCACTCACCTCTCAGAACATCTGACTAGAACATTGTTCTCACTCTCACCTTGTCCCCTGCACCCCCCTGCCCACGCCACTACAGTGAATGCATCATGTACCATCTATACCAGGCACTTCGGAGAGAGAGACCAGGACTGCTATTCAGAGTTACGCTGAAACAAACAGGGCTGTTCTCAGCACCCCGGGATGCCCTGTTGCCCAAGCCATCACCCCCAGGCAAGCTGACACCCCCGGCTGCCATCTTGGAAATCCCCTCCTGAGGGAGAAAGGCTGCTGCAAGGTGGTGACTGTGCCTTCGCTGAGCCCTGTATTCGCTGGAAAGTCAATGCACATCGATTAACGGTAATCATTAACATTCTCCACTTCCACAACTCTCTTATTGGTCCCACTTCCTCTTTCTCGTGTGTGGGGTAAGAACACTTACCATGAGCTCCACCCTCTTAACAAGATTTAGGTGTATAGAACAGTGCTAACTATGGGAACAATGTTCTACTGCAGCTCTCTAGAGCTACACAACCTGCTTAACTGAAACTTGACACCCACTGAATGGAACTGCCTCATTCTCCCCTTCCCCCAGCTCCTGGCAACCACCACTGTAATCTCTTTTTATGTAAAATCTGACTATTGCAGCGATTTCGTACAGTGGGATCATACAGCTTTTGTCTTTCTGAGACTGGTCTATATCACTTTGCATAAAGTTTGCTACATGCAGCCATGTTGTCCCATGTCTTAGGATTTCCTTCTCTTTAAGGCTGAATAATAAATAGTCCATGGTATGAACACACCACCTTTTCTTTCTCCGTTCATCTGTCGATGGATACACAGGTTGTTTCCTGCCTTGGCCATTGTGAATAATGCTGTAATGGACATGGGCGTGTGCCTTTCTCTCTCTTTGAGAGCCTGATTTCAATTCTTTCAGACAAAGACCCCTACATGACATTGCTAGATCACTACAGTCATCCTACTTTAATGTTTTGAGGAACCATCATACTGTTTTCCCCAGCAGCTTAACCATTTTCTATTCATACGAGCAGTGTATGAGGGTTCCAATCTATATCCTGTCAGCACTTACCTTCTTTTGATAATTGCCATCCCAAGGGGTGTGAGGTGATACTTAAATGGGGAAAAGACTGTCTCTTCAACAAATGGTGCCAGGAACACGGGGTATTCCCATGCCAAAGGGTGAAATCGAACCCTTGTTTTACATCAAACACAACAATCAATTCGAAATGGATAAAAGATTTAAATGTAAGATGTAGAAAGTCAAACTCCTAGAAGAAAACATCGGAGGAAAGCTTTGTGACATTACGGTCGGTGATGATTTCCTGGATTTGACACCAAAAGCGCAACAAAAGCAAAAAAAAAAAAAAAAAAAAAAAAAAAAAAAAAAAAGCTAAGTGAGACTACATCAAACTGAAGTCGTATGCACAGCAAAGAAAGGGCCCTGTGTGCACTGGGGAAGGGTACTGTGGTGGGCTGATAATGGTCCCCCAATGTCCGTATCCTAATGCCCAGACCCTGTGGCTATGTTATCTTACATGGCAAAAGGGACTTTGTAGATATACAGTACTTAAGCTAAGCATCTTGGGGTGGAGGATGCTCCTAATTATCTGCTAGGGCTCCATGTAATCACATGGGTCCTCATAAGTAGGAGAATCAGAGAAGGAACTGTGACAACAGAGGCCCAAATGATGTGGGGCCACGAGCCAAGGAATGCAGGTGGCCTCTAGATCCGTGGTTCTCCACCTTTCTAACGCCGTGACCCCGCAATACAGTTCCTCATGTGGCGGTGACCCCAAACCAAAAAATAATTTTGGTGGCTACTTCATAACTGTAATTTTGCTACAGTTATGATTCGGAATGTAAATACCTGATATGCATTATGTATTTTCCAATGGCTTTAGGCGACCCCGCCGGGGTCGCAACCCACAGGTTGAGAACCGCTGCTCTAGAGGCTGAACAGGTTAAGGACACAGATTCTTCCCTAAAGCCTCCAGAAGGAACACAGCCCCACAGACATCCTGGCTTTAGACTTCTGACCTCCTGAGCTATAAGTTAATAAACCTGTGTTATTTTAAGTTATGAAGTTTGTGGTAGTTTGTTACAAGAGCCCTCAGAAACTAATGCAGGTGCCTTGTTGGAAAGAGGAGTCGAGATGCAGAATGAACTCTCAGATTCTACTTCATATACCTAACTTACAATGTTGACACTCCCTAGCATTAGTTGAAGTACTTAATATGATAATAAATGTAGAATGAGTTTAAAAGGTACTGAAATGTTGACATGTTGGGAAAACCTTGTTAATACAGATACCAGTGTGGACAGAAACCTCCCAGTAATAAAATGACCAGAAAGAAAATTAGAAATAGGAAAGACATGAAAGGTATAGCAATAATGAGAATTCCTAAAGATAGATTAGATCATATTTTTTAAAAGTTATACTGAATATTCTAAATATCTTGAAAAACAATGGTTCAAGTATTAGGAAGAAAAAAGTGGTATCTATGTGGATAAACATTAATATGATTCAATGTCTGATCTCAGACTTCTCTTCTGCAATACTGAACGGCAAAAGCTAATGACCATATATCTGCAGGTTTTAAAGCCCTCTTTGTTCATAGGCAGAAGAAACAGAAAAATGTTTAGAAATGTAAAAGGACTCAGACAGTAATGCAGAAATAACACCACTACCATCCATCCCTCACCACCATTACCGTCTACCCAGTAACTTTCCTCAGCAAAGTATTAAAAAAATTACCCAAACTAAATAGGGGTATTTTTCTTTTTAATGAAAGAATGGGTAGTTATATTTTTAAAGGTCTGGTAGTGAACACCAAAATAAGCTAATTATAAAGTTTTCTTTAAAACTTATGTAAATACAATTATAAACAATATAAATGGTTTTTAATATCTCTTTTTAAAAATATAAACAGACATATAATTCTAAATAACAATGATTATACTTAGAAATGGATAAAAATCCCATACTACACCCTCAACAACATATGAAGAAATGAACAAGGGTTATTTAGGGTTCTGTAAAACCACACCCCCTCTGCCCTACCTTGCACAGGTATAAGCCAATAAAATATTTTGTATTTTGAAGGCCATTAGAAACAAGTATTTTTTAAAAAGTTAAATTTAGATTTTTTTTAAACACAGCTTACACGTATCCAGTTGCAAAACCAAAAACGTGATACAATATAAATACCTAATTATTAAGGAGGAACGGGCAAGCTCTTTCTTTAAGGACCAAACAGTAAGTATTCTAGGCTTCTGAGCCACATACAGTTATGAGCATCTCATCTCCATTATTTTTTTGTTTTGACACCATTTAAAAATGTAAAAGCTATTCTTAGCCTGTGTGCTGTAGAGAAACAGGCTGTACTTGGGTTAGAAAGGGAAGGAGGGAGGGAGCAAGAAAAGTCTAGAAACAAACAGAAGAAACAGAAAGCCTTAAATATAAATGACAGAAGTCAGAAGAAAAAAATAAAAAACAGCTGTTACGACCCTCGGCATACATGGCCTCAACTTCCTTAGTAAAAGACACTGACAGACCGAGCAAAAAGTCAAGTATCACTAGATAGCTTTCATAAGACACAATCTTAAGCAATTAGATTAAAAAAAATTTTTAATGTGAAAAAAAGGGCAGGTTTATTAGGCAATTGTCAGTGGAAAACATGCAGGTGTAGCTTATCCATATCGAAGTGGAATTCACAGAAAAGGTATTAAATAGTACAAAGAAAGTTATTTTACATTAATAAAGAAGATAATTCACAAAGAAATCCTAAGGGTCATGACATTTTCTGCAGCAAGTAACACTGCACTGAAATACATAAAGCAAACTGTTAGAAATCAAGAAATCAACAGAATCATCACAATAGTACCTCTCTGAGCCTTACCGATCAAAAAAGGAAACTTTTAAATAAAGAGGAGGCAGCCCTGGCTGGTTGGCTCAGTGGTAGAGTCCCAGGTTCGATTCCTGGCCAGGGCACACAGGAGAGGCGCCCATCTGCTTCTCCACCCCTCCCCCTCTCCTTCCTCTCTGTCTCTCTCTTCCCTTCCCGCAGCCAAGGCTCCACTGGAGCAAAGTTGGCCTGGGCACTGAGGATGGCTCTATGGCCTCTGCCTCAGGCGCTAGAGTGGCTCTGGTTGCAACAGAGTGGCGCCCCAGATGGGCAGAGCATTGTCCCCTGGTGGGCGTGCCGGGTGGATCCCGGTCAGGCGCATGCGGGAGTCTGTCTGACTGCTTCCCAGTTTCCAGCTTCAGAAAAATACAAAAAAAAAAAAGAGGAGGCAGCCATGACTAGTGCAATTAATAATGCTGATTTAAAAGACATGGATAAAACATTTTTTCCTACAGAAAATTCTTTTGACTATGCTTTAAATATTTTTAAATGATGATTTAAAAATAAAATTGTGCCACAAAAGAACCTCAGAAGATCTTTTAAAAACATTTTATAAGCTGTGTTATCTATCTGATCATAAGGCCAAAGGTTAAGCAACATTTAACAATGATGAATTGAGCAAAAAAAAAAAAAAAAACAGGCCCTGGCCGGTTGGCTCAGCGGTAGAGCGTCGGCCTAGTGTGCGGAGGACCCAGGTTCGATTCCCGGCCAGGGCACATAGGAGAAGCGCCCATTTGCTTCTCCACCCCTCCGCCGCGCCTTCCTCTCTGTCTCTCTCTTCCCCTCCCGCAGCCAAGGCTCCATTGGAGCAAAGATGGCCCGGGCGCTGGGGATGGCTCTGTGGCCTCTGCCCCAGGCTCTAGAGTGGCTCTGGTCGCAACATGGCGACACCCAGGAGGGTCGCAACATGGCGACGCCCAGGATGGGCAGAGCATCGCCCCCTGGTGGGCAGAGCGTTACCCCCTGGTGGGCGTGCTGGGTGGATCCCGGTCGGGCGCATGCGGGAGTCTGTCTGACTGTCTCTCCCTGTTTCCAGCTTCAGAAAAATGCAAAAAACAAACAAACAAACAAAAAAAAAAACAGATAAAATACACCACTATTTATTTTACAAAGATTTCTATCACAATCTTTATGCCAAAATCACAAGAATTATAAAACTGTAAATCAGTATCATATGTATAAATAAAAACCCAAAAGAAGAATTAAGAAATCAATCCTATCATGTATGAAAAAAATAATATAACATGACCAAGTAAATTTCATTATAGAAATACAAGGATATTTCAGCAGTAATAAATTGATGAATATATTTAATCCAAGGAGAAATATATTTAAATTAATAATCATATGAGTATATCTAGAGATGCCAAGAGATATTTGATTAGAATACATATCCATTCTTGATTTAAATTCTTAGTAAAATAGTTTAATTATCATTATTTGAAAGTGATTATCTACTTAGGAGAGCCAAAGTAATCAACAGGAAAATTACTGTGACGTTTACTGAAACTCGGTAAGATACCCAATATAAAAGTAAATGAATAAACTCACAGTTTTATCTTATAACATCATCAGTCAATAAAAAAATATAAAGCTAAGAAGAAAAGATCGCACTATATGTCCATATAAACACACATGCATGTGCATGACATGCATATATTATATATTCACACACACATGTTGATTAAAATAAGCATTCATCTAAATATAGTGTTCTGGTAAATGTTTAACAACCTGTTCGCTTGGGGGAAAGCCCTGATTTATAGCATTTGCTGATTTCTGTGGTTTAAATATTCTTTCCATAACCAATTTCATATGACCAATGTGGAACCCCTAAATGTCCCCTAAAAAGAGATGAATAGTGGGATATCATATACACTATTTCTGCCTTACACTTATACAATAGACATACGTAACTTCAAGAGCATAGATAATTAATAATAAAGTAATTAGGACATCATGAGTTTTGAGTATTGACCTTGTTCAATACAATTCATCTAGTTGTAAGTGTACACAATTTAAGTTTCAAGAATGCCCATGTTTAACATCCAGACACGTTCTGAAAATTAAAGAATCAGGAGCAGGTACAGCCTGCTCCATCACAACACTATTCAATCATTTCAACCAGAAAGATACAGTATCCATAAAAATAGTACTTACTAAGCTTAAATAAAACTTCAAGAAATAGAAGCACATTGTACCCATAGATGGGAAAATGCAATGTGGTTAAGCGGTTGGTACTTTAAATTCATCTATACATTTAAGAAATCTCAAACAATATCCTAATTTAATTTAGGGTTTGGGTGGGGGGAGAAGGGATGAGTGCTGACAAAGCAATCCAAAATTTGTTCCTTAAAAATAAGTATGGAAGAATACCTAGGAGAATTCTATAACTTTAAAATCCAGAGGGCACTTGATCCTAAGCTATCACAAGGCTAGAATGCTCAGAAAACCATGGTACCAAGCACTGAAGAAACAGACACCCCCGTCTCGGTCCAGTGGTGCAGAAAGACACCCAAAGAGGCATTTCCAATCCCATGTGACAAGTGCTACGATAAAAACCGCCAAGGAGATCTGGGGGAACAGAGGAGCCAGGGAATGTCACAGAAAGGAAGTGACATCTAAACAGGGTTTCCTTTTTGGTCTTACGACCCTTCCACCAAATTGCTTTCCTAGAAAGCTTATATTAATTTGCATTCCACCCACCACCGACTGAAACTATCTATTATCTAACACGCTCACCAACACTAAGGATTATGCCATTTTTATTCTATCTTGCCTCGTTTGAGCAGTGGCAATGGTACGGTACCTGGTCCTAAGTAGCATGCCCATGTCTCGGGAGGCTGATTAAATTTCAGGTACTTTGGTTGTTTCTAATTCTTCTTTTGCAGAAAGCCGTCTCTCTGAGCTCCCCCAGCCCCTGTGCTGCCTTATCATAGCCCTCAGTGCTCCGTGTCATGGCTGTGTGTGTGTGTGTGTGTGTGTGTGTGTGTCTGTTCGTTTCCCCCACAAGACTGCGAGTCGGGAGCAGGGACTGTGTCTAGCTGTCCCTGCACCTGCAGCAGAAAGCACCGCCCCACTTCGAGCAGGTGCTCTGACAGCGTCCGCCAAGCAAACAGGACAGCGGGCTTCAGGGCACTTGGAGTTTCTTCCCGTGTGTGTCAGCAGCAGTCACATCTGAACCACAGAGAAACGGCACTGATTTTCCCAGAGACGCCGTTCCGCCAACATTATTAAGAGCAACTGGGCAACAAACGAGGAGAAAGAGAAAAACTGAGCAAGGCTTCCGTTTACTCTGTTGTACGTCATCATCGGGCAGGGGAGAGTTTGTGAAATTCAGGGACCACTGCCTTCGGCAAACACATTTTGCTTGCGGGACTGCTCCCAACGTATCCACGGCACTGTCGGCGGAAATTAGATTCCCCGCAGATGAGTCACTTGGATTTCTGCTTCACTTCTAAGGAGTTCCCCTGCTCTAACCTCTACTTGCTGTTGTGTCTTTACAACACCTCCTTTCAGAGAGGCAGGCGGTCTGGCTTATCTACTCGTCGGACACCAAAGAGGCACCGTGTGGAGATGACCTGGCGTTTCAGCAGACGAGTTTATACACGTCTTCCAGGACATTTGTGCAAGAAATCCCGCAAAACTGTGAATGTGACCTTATTTGGAAAGTAGGTCTTTACAGAGGTAATTCATTTAAGAATCTTGAGCCTGACCAGGCGGTGGCGCAGTGGATAGAGCGTGGGACTGGGACGCGGAGGACCCAGGTTCGAAACTCCAAGGTCGCCGGCTTGAGTGTGGGCTCATCTGGTTTGAGCAAAGCTCATCAGCTTGAGCCCAAGGTTGCTGGCTTGAGCAAGGGGTCACTCGGTCTGCGGTAGCCCCCCTAGTCAAGGCACATATGAGGAAGAAATCAATGAACAACTAAGAAGCCACAATGAAGAACTGATGCTTCTCATCTCTCTCCCTTCCTGTCTGTCTGTCTCCATCTATCCCTCTGTCTCTATAACAAACAAACAAACAATCTTGAGACGGGATCCTCCTGAATCGGTCAGGTGGGCCCCAACTCCAATAACGAGTGTCTTTATAAGAAACAGAAGAGAAGACACAGAGGCAGGGCAGAGAGGGCCCTGTGACGACAGAGGCACAGGCTGCAGTGATGCCAGGAGCCACCAGACGAGGGACAGCCTGTCCTCCGGAACCATCAGAAGGAGTGCACCCCTCCGACCTCTTGCTTTCAAATGCTGGCGTCCAGAACCATAAGAGAATACATTTCCATTGTTTTGATCCCCCAAGTTCATAGTCATTTGTCCCAGCAGCCCTAAGAATCTACACGGTGGCCAGCCCTGTTCTCTAGCACCTGGATACATTTCAACACCTCTGTTCCCCAATGCCCCATGCTGCTCCCCTTCCTTCCTGAGCTGTTACTCAGCAGCGCCTGGTAAGCCTCCCTGCCTTCAGCCCCGCCCCTCCAAGCCCGCCTCCCACCTCTGTCAGATGTCAGGAAGAACTTCAAAAACTCAAATCAAAGACTGATGCTCCCCTCTCCCCTACCCAAAACCTTCAATGGATGGCTAGCAACCCAACTGTGGACACTGGGATAACTCCAGATGCTCAGTCTGATGCAGGAGGATTCTCAGCCTCTCCCTCAGCTTGCCTCTTTGTCAGCAGACAAATGCTCTGAACACCCTCTGCTCCATCCAGGGATGACCCCTGCATGCAGTGTCACATGGTACTCCAGGCATGCCCTTGCCCCTGTGTGACAGGGAAACACCTTTTATTATTATTTTCATTTTTCCGAAGCTGGAAACGGGGAGGCAGTCAGACAGACTCCCGCATGCACCCGACCGTGATCCACCCAGCACACCCACCAGGGGGCGATGCTCTGCCCATTCAGGGCATCACTCTGTTGCGTCCAGAGCCATTCTAGCGCCTGAGGCAGAGGCCACAGAGCCATCCTCAGCACCCGGGCCATCTTTGCTCCAATGGAGCCTCGATGCAGGAGGGGAAGAGAGAGATAGAGAGGAAGGAGAGGGGGAGGGGTGAAGAAGCAAATGGGCGCCTCTCCTGTGTGCCCTGGCCGGGAATCGAACCTGGGACTCCTGCACGCCAGGCCGACGCTCTACTGCTGAGCCAACTGGCCAGGGCCGGGAAACACCTTTTAAGCCTCTGCTCAGGTGTTGTCTCCTTTATGAGATGACATGCAACCCTTCTCTCTACCTCCACAGCCAACCTCAACAGAACCGAACTCTCTCACTTCCTGCCCTCACTGTCTGGAGTTTGCTGGTACCTGGCAAACAACAGGGGTCCAATGGGTGGGCAGGTGGGTGGGTAGACACGTGGGTGGGCACATGGATGAATGCCCGAACTGGCAAAGAACCATAGGGACTGACGCATGGACACGTGGTCAAAAGGGGAGTACTCTATCTCCGGAGAAACAGCTGCGAGCTACCCAGATGAATTCCATGTGGCAAATCAAAAGGAAAGACATCATAACAAGACGGGCCTCTCCTGGAGCTTCCCAGTTTATAAATCACCTTCTGAGGCTTCAAGCCATTTGTTCCTCTCATCGACCTGTGAAGGAAGGGGTCGCTCTTATCTCTGTGCCCAAGGAAGGGAGCCGAGGGTCCTGCTGCTTGTGGACATTCGCCACGGTGTCGCAGCCAGTGAGCAGCAGGTCCGACCCGGGGGGCCTTGGTCTGTCCATCTCTGCAGCCTTTGCTCCCTCAGCATGGAACCCACCCGGCCCTCTGCTCGAAGCCACAGACTCCTCCGGCGAGCACACACAAACAAACGAGCCGTGGTGTACACTGGACTGTGTCCATGTGGAACCCGGAGACACCCGCACCGTTTGCCTGAAAATGACTGATAGGATGGAAACTGACAAGCCATCATCCGCTTCCGGGGCTGTCAACGACTGGTTAACGTGAATACTGTGTTGATTCCCGCTAGATGTAAGAAGATGTCACTTATCGCTAATGGAGTGTCACACGTAGGCTTGCCTAAAGGAAAACGCTCTTTTGGCTGTTGCTGTTGTTGTTCTCAATTTCCCCCTCGTTTTACAGCCACGAATAAAGAGAAGACTCAGCAGAAGGGATGATTCTACCCAGCGGTGGGATGGGAACGCACCCTCTGGATTTATTGCCTTCTTTCTCAACTGGAACAACCAGGAGCCCGTTGGCATGCTGGTGCCCGTCAGAGGATGGACCCGGCTTCTGTCTCGGCCCCTCCTTCTCAGCCCAGCAGTCACCCCGTTTCCTCCTGAACAGAACGGCTTCTTAGACGCTTGGGGTGTGAGACGACTCCCAGGACAATGGGATGGTAATTAAAAGACTTGATTCAAACAAATCTTGGGATACAGACCTGCGTTTCACACCTAGAGTCAAATGCAATGACAACATTCGTCATTAGACAGGTAACTGCCTGTCAAGGATCAGGACCCATACTTGAATAGCAAAGAAAGACATCTGTCAATCTGATGATGGCCAGTCTGCACCAAATTTTCACATTTTCTCATACTAGGTTAAGTCAGACCCTGGGGCCTGACAGCTTGTGTTTAAATCCTGCCTCTGTCACTTTTTAGCTGTGTGACCCTGGACGAGTTACTTAATCTCTCTGTGCCTCAGTTTCTTCATCTGGAACATGGGAGTAATAATAGTACCTATCTCAAGACTGGCCATGAGTCTGTATTTAAAGCATTTAGAATATAGTAAGTCTTATATTAGCCCTTCATTCATAGATAGATAGACAGACACACAGATGAATGATAGAAATTAAACTTCCCTGGACTGCTTCTTTTTATTGACCTGTATTTTAAATATATAATGTTGACGTTGCTGTTCCCAGAGAACTTCAATGTAGCCAATGGTGCCTCTTTCCTCTTTGTAGCACCTCAGAATTGAGAGAAAATGGTAACTTTTTCAAAGAACTTGGTGTTTCTCCCACCCCTCTTTATTCTTGAGAGAAGAAATTGAGACAAGAACAAGTTATAGATTCACGCCGAGCCCACGTGCCTCCGCATGGAGGTCACACTTTCCTGTTCATTAATTCTGAGACCAAGCACCAGGCCGGATAGGTGTTCCCCCTCCAAAGGCAGAGCTGTGCAAATTATCTGCACTTCAAAAGTCCAACCAATGGCCGCAACCAACTACTTGGGAATTTTTTGCTAATTAGTTTTCCTCTGTGCCTCTGTCACCTTTAGGAAAAAAGGTGAACATTTTAACCTTCAAAATTATCTGCAGTGCATGCCAGAAAGCATTTCAAAGGAGACTCGAGGTGTGTTTGGAACCTAACCATTTCACCTGAAAGTGTTGGCTGAGGATTTTTCAGTCTTCAGAGAAGCAAATCCCCACCCCTTGGAAAAACTAGCCTCAAAACGACAAGTTTCCCCAAATCACATGCGTGAGGAAAATGTTACAACAGATTTATCCATAAAAGCAAAGAAACAAAAGTGTAAGAATGAATAAATCATAAATCAGATGCCTCTCCCCTGCTTACAGCCCTCGAATGGCTTCCCACTGTGCTTGGAATAAAACAATTTCCTTACCTCAGCTTTCCGGGCCCCTTCTGACCTGTCCTCTACCCGTCTCGCTTGTCTTTCTTCCTCCTGTGCTTCTCTTTACAAACCATGTTCCGAACGTACCAGTCCTTTTTCCTTTTCTCTTTCTCTTTCTTGAACACATCAAGCACTTCCCTGCCTCGGGTTCTTTGCACTTGCAAAGACTACCCCCTTCCTGGGGCTCTCATTCCGCTGTGTGGGATGTTTATTATACAAGGTCAGCCAAAGCAAAGGGTGCCTTTTTGTAATTCATACAAAGACAACACACACGAGACAGAAGCAGTCCTGCTTCCCTGTGATGATTCATTCATTCCGAATAAATATTAGCTGAGCATCTTCTGTAAGGCAGGCACGGTTCTAGGCACTGGGGTCAGAGCCTTGAACTGGATATACACACCCTTTACCATTTGGGGGTGCATACACTAGTGGGCTGAGATGTGCAAGGGACAATTCAGCAAAAAAAATAAATAAACCAGCAACACATGAGACAGTAATCAGAGTGCGAAGACAATGTAACTGGGTTATATGATAGCAACTGAATGGCTACATGAGCTTAGAAGTCAAGGGAAGCCTCTGGAGATGGTGACAATTTATTGCGAGATTTAAATGGCAACAAAGAGCCATCCACACAGAGAATTTGTGGCCCTGGCCGGGTGGCTCAGCAGTAGAGCATTGGCCCAGCATGTGGAAGTCCTGGGTTCGATTCCCATCCAGGGCACACAGGAGAAGAGCCCATCTGCTTCTCCACCCTTCCCCCTCTCCTTTCTATCTCTCTCCCCCTTCCACAGCCAAGGCTCCACTGGAGCAAAGCTGGCCCGGGCACTGAGGATGGCTCCATGGCCTCTGCCTCAGGTGCTAGAATGGCTCGGGTTGCAGTGGAGCAACGCTCCAGATGGGCAGAGCATCGCCCCCTGGTGGGCATTCCAGGTGGATCCTGGTTGGGTGAATGAGGGAGTATGTCTGTCCCCCCCACTTCTAACTTCAGAAAAATAAAAAAAACACAGAGAATGTGTTTGGGTCAGGGGAGGGAAGGCAGGCATCCCATGCAGAAGGGAACCCAAGGTGAGAACTCCTGGAAAGGCCCCAAGGAGTGAATAAACTCGTTGTGTTCTAGAAACAGGAAGTCCAGGTATGAATGTGATCAGCGAGGGGAGAGGAGTGAGATGAGGCTAGACAGATGGGTAGGGCCAGGTCCCACGGGACTCTGGAAGTCAGAAGAAAGAGCTTAGATTTTATTCCCAGTGAGTTGGGAAACCATTCGAAGTTTCCAAAAGGGACTGGATTGTTTAGAAAGATCACTCTTACTCAGGGTTAGCCAAAAGATCTCCCTGCTATGGTGTCCTCTATCTAGACCAGGGGTCCCCAAACTACAGCCCGCGGGCCACATGCGGCCCCCTGAGGACATTTATCCGGCCCCCGCCGCACTTCTGGAAGGGCACCTCTTTCATTGGTGGTCAGTGAGAGGAGCATAGTTCCCATTGAAATATTGGTCAGTTTGTTGATTTAAATTTACTTGTTCTTTATTTTAAATATTGTATTTGTTCCCATTTTGTTTTTTTACTTTAAAATAAGATATGTGCAGTGTGCATAGGGATTTGTTCATAGTTTTTTTTATAGTCCGGCCCTCCAACGGTCTGAGGGACAGTGAACTGGCCCCCTGTGTAAAAAGTTTGGGGACCCCTGATCTAGACTGTCTCAATTGCAACAGCCAGGGGCCACAGGTGGCTGTGAAGCACCTGAAATGTGGCTTCTGTGACTGAGAAAATGAATCTGAAATTGTATCCTCCACCTGGCTGGTCGCTACTGTATCGGTCTGCGCTCCTCCACTGCTGGCGGAGAAGAATGACAGGGCACAGGAGGAGGGCACCCGTGGAAGCAGGAAGATTCATCAGGGAGCCAACAGTGGTCCAGGGGAGAGGCGATGACAGCGGGATGCAGAGCTGGGCAGCTGTGGCATGCTGGGAATATCTTTCAGGGGCAGAGACGAGAGTGAGGGAGAAGGAAAGATGAAGAATAGCAGCCTAGATTGTTTTTTTTTCATTTGAGCACCTGAGTGGATGGTAGTGCCATTCTATGGGAAAGACTGAGGAAGAAATAAGTTTAGGGGCAGGAAATGAAACTCAACAACAACAAAACACTTCCTCCTCCCAAGTCGTGATGTGGCAGGTTACTCTTGACATTTGGACCCCAAATGTCAGCTCAAATGTCACCGCCTTGGAGGCTGGGCACAATACCCGCCCACCCCCTTCATCGCTCTCTCTCCTAGTGTCCTGTCACATCGCCCCCTGCACTGCTGTCTGCAGCTCTCTGATGGCTCATGCTCTGCCTCCCTCTTCTCTAACTCTATACTCTCATACAAGCCCCGCCCACCGGCCCCGCGCACGCGCGCACACACGGTTTCCTGGAATGGTTCTTGTAAATAGCAAGTACTTACATATGTGTTGAAGTAAGGAAAGAAACAGGGATGCAGATCTTTATCTTGCAAAACAAACAAACAAACAGAAACAGGGCTGAAAAAGCGTCAAAAGGCAGGTTTCCTCTTAGAATCTGTGCAACTTAAAACAGTGGAAAACAAAGTGTGCTCACATACCTACCTGCCCAGGTAGAAACAGATAAATTCTGTTTGAAGTTATTTACCAGTAATTTTTTTTTTAACAGAAAACTGCGTGTAAGTTGCAGGTAACGTTCCACTTCACTGACAGGTGCGAAAGGGAGGTGCTAATCAGGACGTGGCTCCCAGCTCTGCGGTCCCCTTTCCCTCCGAGAGTTTTTGGGGGAAGAGCCGAGGGTGAGTAAGATGAAAACCAGGTGGATCCCAGGCTGCTGTTTTTAAAGTTCAGAAAGTCCTTGAGCACTGACCACCCTCAGCCGGTCACTGCAGACCTCCATCACCCACCTCTGTCCCTCCAACCAGCAGCAGATTGTATCCACGCTCAGCAGGTGCCACGTGGCAGGGTACCAAGAGGAGCTCTGCAATGACGCTGATATTCATTTGAACCAAGCTGTGCCATCTTGACAGTCAAGCAGCCTCTCTGGTCTACACGCCACACCCCCTTACCTTGCACACATCAGGTCACCCTACACTCACCAACCGCATCACCCCAAAACTTTTGAGTCCCAGTGTAGATTTTTCAATCTCCTCACTCCAGCATGTGAAGCTGGAGTCGCCCAGAGCTCTGTCATTACCACCCATCCTGTCCTCTCTGCTCAGACTTAATTCTCTCTATAAGGGCACTGAACCCCACCCCCACCCACCCACACACATACGAACACTCTCTCACACACAACTCCACACCCACAGACACACTCAGAGCTCTCTGCAGCTTCGCTCGCTCCACACTGACTCACAGTCCTGAGAACTCATTTCCTTCTCTTCACAGGCTCCCAAAATGAGATCGTTTTCTGCTGAAAGCAATCATGGGCCCTGGGTGAACGACTCCAGAAAATTAGTCCAAGTTCCTCCACTACAGCTAGAGACAGAGAGGAGAGAACGCCGGTCAATTTCGACCGAAGACTCATTACCTACAGTGTGGAACGTGCCCCCTCGTTTTTTTGTTTTTTTTTCACTGATCTTAGTTCTCAACAAAAATTAAAACAAAAGCTGTTCCCAGCCCCGCCCCACATGGTCACTCCCTATGCGCCATCAGCGCTCACGGCACATCAGGAAGGCGCCGTGCTTCTCACTTTTCCAAGCGTGATTTCTCATCAGAGCTGCTGCAACCTCTCCATTTCCAATGGAAATTATAGACAACATAACATTAAAAAAAAATAGCTGGATGCATTAGTAGCGCTTTAACCATGAGTCATCGCAGACGTCTGAAAGAAAGTATAATTCTGCCAGCCCCGAGCCTCATAGACAGACATCCTGAACAAGGAAATAATATCAGGAATATCTGACGCAGACATACAGGGTAAGAGACAGAAAATAGCAGGTATGGAAAACAATGTTGTTTTCCATGGATTTGAAAATAACGGAAATGAATAACTGTCCAATATCCAAAGCTATTGTTATGAAGTTTTTAATAACTTGAGGAAAGTATATATTATATGGCCAAATAAAGGGGGGGAAAAACCCAAAAGGAATATGGATAACAAAAATACAGTTTGCTTTTCAATGATATGAAAACGCACAGACAACCCTGAAAGGAAATGTGACTAACCACGGCTCTCTGTGGGCCGTCAGGAAATAGCTACATCCTTATGTTCCTAGTCTTTCGGCTTGTCTATAGTTTCTGAACTCTGTATAGTAGGTATCCATTATTTTTCAACAAAACCATTTCATTCGGCAGACTTTTTTTTTTTTTTTTTGTATTTTTCTGAAGCTGGAAACTGGGAACGACAGTCAGACAGACTCCCGCATGTGCCCGACCAGGACCCACCCGCACGCCCACCAGGGGGCGACGCTCTGCCCCTCCGGGGCGTCGCTCTGTCACGACCAGAGCCACTCCAGCGCCTGGGACAGAGGCCAAGAAGCCATCTCCAGTGCCCGGGCCATCTTTGCTCCAATGGAGCCTCGCTGTGGGAGGGGAAGAGAGAGACAGAGAGGAAGGAGAGGGGGAGGGGTGGAGAAGCAGATGGGTGCTTCTCCTGTGTGCCCTGGCCGGGAATCAAACCCGGGACTTCTGCACGCCAGGCTGACGTTCTACCACTGACCCAACCAGCCAGGGCGGCAGACTTTTATTATAAAATAAAGTTTATAGGATATCTGTAAACTTTATTTTGTGAAAACATTTTTTTTTTGCAAAAACTTTGATCTTCAAGTGCCCTTGTGGCATTCTGATGAGTGAGAAAACAAGACAGAATTGCCTCCACGCCCACCATACCCACCCCCAGGTTCTAGGGGAGCTGGCTAAGGATCCAGCCAACACTGCTTCTGGGGTGTCTAGCAGCCTGGCTGTTCCCTGGGAAGCCCAGGAGAACCAACCCAGAAGGCTAAAGAACCCACAATTATCAGTCCAATTCACCGAAAACGGGGGATGACTTAGAGATGATGGTAAAGCAGGTGGTCTTTCCTGCCCTGCATGGCACCCGTCCCCTCCTCCTCCCCGACACACCAAACCCCTGGAAGGCCAGCATTATCATACCCACTTTACAGCTGAGGAAACGAACACATAGAGAACGGAGGCCCCTGCTCAAAGTCGTAAGTCAGTCCCCTACCAATGTCCGGATGCAGATCTGTGCTTGCTGATGCCAGGGCTCAGACTCTCTGCAACGAGACCCCATGATTGAGAGAACTGTGTTTGATATCTGGAGCCCTGCAACACCACCATCATCTGGGCAGACCCCCATGGGGACCCCCTGCCAAAGAAGCCCTAACTCTGTGGGTTTCGTGAATATAAATAAGCAACCAGATTTATGCCTTATTCCCCCAGGTCTGAAGAAAAGGACACAGAGCTAGAATTCACTGTAGATAAGTTATGGTATATATTTGTTTATTACCTTAAGATAATATTTCCCTAACATGTCATTACTGAATCAAAAGATATGAAGACACTTAAAGGCTTTTGATATATTGTCCAAAGGTTCCAGTAATGCCTCGGTTTTCCTTGACTTCGGTTATCGTCGGTTTCCGTTTTTGTTGATTTTTTTCCACAAAAAACTTATTTCGGTTTTCGTCAGTTGCCTCGGATTTCGTAGGCGTGTCCATGTGACCTCACTGCTAATTTTGCAAAAACAAAGGGCGACCCACATGTTCTCCCAGTGTGGTGTTGTTTCTAGTTGTGTGAGCATCACCCCACGCGTCTAGCCAAATTATTCCCCATTGCTTTCCAGTGTTTTTGTGCTATTTTTACTGATTGGGAGTGCTAATACTACAACTTCATGTAAGTGATTACTGTATATACAGTGTCTGCACCTCTCTCTCCCCTCCTCGCCATCTTCCATACACCAAGAAGAATCTTCAGAAAGGTAAATGCCATGTTAAATGTTCATTTATTCTTTACATTAGTCTTTTACATTCATTTTACATTAATTTCTTATTGTTTTTAAGTATCAAACACTACATTTATTCTCTATAAAATGTGTTTTTGGAATGTATTTTGGAGCATCTAGAACGAATTAATTGGATTTTCATTGATTTATATGAAAATAATTGCCTCGGGTTTCGTCGGTTTCGGATTTTGCCAGTTGTTTTCGGATGGATTATCGATGAAAACCGAGGTATCACTATATATGAGTTTCTATGTCCATGAACATGGTATACAGATAACCATTTAGGCACACCTTTGCCACCATGGGAACTATAATTTTAGACTACTCTGTCAAACCAACAAGAGAAAAAGGTGAGAAACCTAAGTGTCCATCTCCCAGTATGGTATCATCTATCTGAACACGCCCATTCAAATTTTTTTTTCTTTTTTAAATTTTATTTATTCATTTTAGAGAGGGGGAAGAGAGAGAGAGAATAAGAGAGAAGGGATGGAGTTACAGAAAGCATCAACTCCCATATGTGCCTTGACCAGGCAAGCTCAGGGTTTCAAACCGGCGACCTCAGCGTTCCAGGTCAACGCTTTATCCTTTGTGCCACCACAGGTGCAGGCCTCACTAAAATTTTCAACTACATCCATGTCAGGGTCAGACAACCAGCCTGATAAGAGTCTTTTGTTGATAAAATAGAACCAATGGCTACGGTTAAATAAGTAGGAAACATCTAAAACAGGCACAAAAATCAGAGAAGAGAGTTCAAAGGACCAATCCAGGCTTCAGGTTCCAAATCCAAAATGCCAGAATGCTCAACAGAGAGAATGGGGGCCCTAGGTAACCTCTACTAAGTCTGTAAGTGCCACATTCTTTACTTATGTTCTGAATTAGCCCTTAGAACAACCTTGGAAAGAGCTACCTTTATTCTCCTTTAACAGGCAGAGAAGAAAAGGTTCAAATAAACTGACAAGGTCAACCAGCTCCTAAATGCACAGCTCAGACTGAATCCTAGACGCGTCTACCCCAAACTTCCTGATTCTGGCTCATCCTGTTTTTCTTAGCATTTTGTTTTCATATCATTTATTAGGTCATGACGTTTCTAAAAGAAACACTTGTTTATAATAATAAATATGAAAGATAGTTTGGAAGTCTCTCTACAGAAGAAGAATTGCCCAAAATCAACCACTCAAAGCCAAGAATTGCTAACACTTGGGTTCATTGCATTCTATTATTTATGTATGTTTATATACAATTTAAATAAAATCAGCGGTAGATTTTGTATGAAGGTCAGTTTCCTAATTTTTAAACTAAACACAGTGTGAGACTTTTCATGTGGCATTTAATATTACTTGAAACTACCCTTTTTATTTTTACGTATGCTGATAATTTCATTATATGTATATAAAAGCCACATAATCATATTATTTTAGCTTCTCTTTGGTACTGGGCATTTAAATTGCTTTTCTTCATTTTTCTCCACCCCAAATAATGTGCTGATACAAATCCTTTTATATTATCTTTTATGTACATCTCCAATTATCTCTCTAAAATAATAAATTCCTGGGACTGGAATTACAAGGTCAAATGTATACATATTTTAAGATTCTCAAACCATATAGGAAACTGCCTTACAGAAATACTGCAGAAATTTATACTCTTCTGACAACCACATTACTTCATTCTCACTCATCTCATTGTTTAAATTGTTGTCAATACAAATAGAAAAATATGGTAACTTTACTCTTTATTAATTTATACTTCAGTAACTACAAGTGAAGCAGATCTTTACTGTGGCAATTTTTCTTAATTGTCTGGTCACATCTTTTTCTTCTTTTTCCTACTAGGACCCTGATCTTTGTGTTGATAATTAGCATTCTTTATATATCAAGAATAGTTGACCATTGTAAATTATATGTGTTATAAACGTTTCCCCAGATTGTTTACTTTTTAACGCTTTTGTCATTGTAATTTTATTTCAATGTTTGCACCAAATGTTTGTGATAAACACTGTGACAAATGTTTATCATAAACATGCATCATTTTACTTTTACTTAAATGTTTATATGCAATATTTATGATTTTGACATAACAAAATCTATCGCTCTTTTTCCCCCTTATAATTTTATTTCTCGGCTTTTACTCTGGGGAAGCCCTTGCTTCTCTTAAGATCAAATAAAATATGCATCTATATTTTCTTAAACTCTTGCCTTTTCTACTACACTGTGCTGACTGTTATTTCACATGGGTAAAATGTCAAACAAGAATAGGAAAGTGAAGATATCCTTAAGGTAGAAAAAAACAACAACCCCATCTGAGAAGCCACATTCAGGGGCAGATAAATTGTGGATGATTCTGCCCCCTCTGTAATCGCATGCATGACAAGTACAGTGAGCATCCCCCCAGGGAAGCAGGAAACTTTGGTCCCATACAGAAGCAGGTAGCTTCTGTTTCCACATCTCAAACCAGCTAGGTATTCCCAGAACATCTGCCCCAGATCTCTGCCAGAGGACCCAGAGGGCACACAGGTGTACCTGGCAGGGTCCTTCTGAGGCTCCAGGAGCTGGGGAACAGGCGGGTATGCCTGGAGGGGTCTTCCTGAGAAAAAAGCAATTAAAATTCACAGCACAAAAGGAATGAGGCTTTTTTTATCCTAAACTGCAAAGCGTGGTGTGGTTAATCAGAGCAATTATAAATGGTAACATCATTATTCAAGCTTCTATTTCCAAACGAAGTCATTTAAATGAATACATTTTCTGCCTTGGAGCAGTAAGTTGCCAGTGAGCCTTTAAAAAGAAAAGAAAGAGAAATAATAATAAAACCAGAAGCCTCCACTGGTGCAGAGTCTTGGAGGATGAGGCCAAAGAGCTCAGTGCTGGGCGACGGGCGTCAGGAGCCCTGGCCGCAGTCTCAGGACTGACCCCGGCGTTAACACTGTGACCTTGGGCTGGATCTCCTCTCCCACCCGTGCACCCGGGGGAATAAATTACCTTGGTTTCATGAGCCCTTTGGGCTCTGGTCGGGTGGGTCTAAAATCTACCGCTTATTTTAAGATAGAGTTTTTCTGTATGTTGAATCTGCGATTTTACAAGAGCAGCCCATGTGTTCCACGCATTCTCTGATTCAAATAAGAAGACAGATTCGTCAGCAGCTGCCCAGGAATTTACCTCCTACGCCGCAGCCTGTCTGGTGTCTGGTCACTACGAGTTGTGGGGGGAGGGGCGCGTGTGTTGGAACCAGACAGTTCAGGGTTCAAATCTCAGTTCTGACTGTTACCCTGGATTTGACTAAACTGTAAGCAGGTGCCTTTCTGAGTATAAAGCCCTCAGACCCCTCTCCTTCAAGCTCTTACTTTTAAAAAAAACCTGTCATTACAAATCCTTTCTCTACCTCTTTGAAAGGAATATAAATCTTTTCCCAGCCTCTTACCAGTTTCGAAGCCCACGAAACAAAATGTGTGTCTTGAGTGAGGCCATGGTGAAATGTAAGCTTTGGAGAAAATAGTGCCCCAGTCTCTGTGGGAGGGAAGGGGTCTAACTGCAGTGACCACCTTGCTCCAACTAGAAAACTCCCTCCAGTCCTGAACACAAGAGAACGCTGACTTTGCCTTTGGTAAGGCCAATTCGCAAACACAGGTAGCTTAAGAACTCCCCCTCTCCAGCTCGGAGAAATTCTCCAGCCCTTCGCTTCAGTGGGGTTGAGTTCAGTCTCTCTCCCCCATTGCAATAGTCCTGAATAAGGTCTTCCTTCCTGTTTAACTTGGGTCAGTGCAATGTTTCCTGAGTTCCAATGGCGTGGATGCACCTCCTTCTCCTTCCCTGGACCTCAGGGTCCCTATCCCTGAAGAGCAAACAGCTATAAAAATCCCTATGTTAAGGAGGGAATGCGATTGTTCAAGGAATGAATCAAGCTGTGCATGCGACCACCTGTCATAAGGCAGAGTGGTAAAATGTTTGCAAATTCTATGTCCCCGTAACCACACCCTTGGGTCATCCCCTGTCCTCATGACCGTGGGTGTGGACACGTGACTTGCTTTGGCCAGTAAGAGGTGAGCAAACAAGCTGCAAACAGAGGCTTTTAGAGGTACCTGTGTATGGGGGCTGCCCTCTTGCTGCCTCTGGACCCCTGAGAGCATCATGATTATGAACCAGAGCTATCCTGGAAGGGAATCTGCAGGAAGGAAAAACAAGACACTGGCCCAGACACAGCCTGCTGCTGATCACCAGAGATGTCTGAGCCACTGCAGACGCAGGAGAGAGCTCAGCGGAGACCTGAGGAACTGGCCGGACCACAGCGACGCCCTACCCGACCCACAGAACCCTAAGCTAAACAACACGGCTCTTTGTTGGTGGTGTTTTTTTTTTATTTTTATTTTTTTACTGATTGATTTTAGAGAGAGCAGAAGGGGGAGAGGGAGCACACACACAACAGTGATTTGTTGTTCCCCTCATTTATGCATTCATCAGTGGACTCCTCTATGTGCCTGACCGGGGATCACACCCACAACCTTGGTGCGTCAGGACAATGCTCTAACCGCCTGAGCTACCTGGCCAGGGCCAACGCAACTGTTCTAAGCCACTCAGTTACGGGATCATTTGCTACACAGCAAAAACTAACTCATACTCCCAGACACTAAATTTTGTTTTCATTTGCTTCTGTTCCTCTTCTTTTACAGGTGGCTTTTGCCAGTGGTTAGTAGGACCGAGCACTAGCAAAATAAGTAAATAAATAAACAAAATAGCCACCAGCCCGGTGAGACAGGGCAGTGCTGTCTGCAGCTGGTGACCCCACGGGCTTCCTCCAGCTCCGGAGGTCAGCATTAAAACTCACAGAGCTCCAGGCGGGCGGATGTCACTGAGACCCTGACCGCCTCTGCAGGGAAATGTGGCCTTCCTAACAACCCTATCCAGCACCTCCTGTGAGTGGGCGTTCTGCTTCGGGCTCAGGCCCCCTAGCGAAGGGACGCTCAGTCCTTGTCGAACTAAAGTACTTTTCTTAGAAGCACCCAGAAAGGCCACCCAGGAGTTTCTGCCCTTAGCCAATTAGCCCCCAAACATTCTGCCCACTGCGGGGCAGGCACTGGGCTGGTGGCGGAGAGAGAGCCGTAACTGAGAAGCTACCCACCTGCCCTCACAGAGTCACCATCCGCTGCGCTTACAAAAGGAGTTAACAAGTAAGCACGTGATTACATCAGGTGACAAAGGGAATGGAAGAAACAAGCCCCGTGCTCGGCAAAGGGGAACTGAGCCAGGGACCATGTGCACCCACTCAGCCTGCACGATCAGGAAAGGCCTTTCTGAAGAGGTAAGGTTTAAAACCGGATCCAAGGGCGTGAAGAAGTCAGTCATTCACAAAAACTGGGGGCGGGAGGGAGGGGAGTTTCCTGCAAAGAGAACTGTGCTAAGGCCCTGAGGCAAGAACCTTGGAGAAATCAGAAAGCACCAGTATACATGGGAGCCCGCAGAGCAAGGTAGAGAGTGGTGGGAGCTACAGAGGTGAGCAGGGCAGGTCTTCCCTGCTGGGCTCCCCAGCACGGACACCTCCACCCCTTCCAAGCTCTCTCACACCCACATCCTGAGGACACGCTCCAGGATAGGATGTCATCAGGACTGAGGTTTGGAGGTCAGAGGTCGAGAGTAGCCAAAATACAGAAGCGACCTAGGTGTCCATGGATAGATGAATGATAAAGAAGATGTCATACATACACACACACACACACACACGCACACACACGCACACACACACACGCGCACACACGCGCACGCACACACACACAGATCTGATGACTGGAGGCACTACTGCCTCCATGCCATGTCCCGCTACTTCCTAACTTCTCATAACCCATGAGGAAGATCCGGTCCCTAACCTCACATACCCCAGAGGGGTTTGGCGGCTTGGCCGAGGTCACCCAACCAGCCGGGGTTGGCAGGAGGCTGCCAGTGCTGGGCTCTGAGCCCAACCTGCTTCCACAGGCACAGGCCCTAGGTGCCAAAAGGGGGTCCTTAAACGTCTCCTGGTGTCTCATTAGGTTCAAGTCAGACCACTGTGTAGCCTGTCAGAGCCGCGCTGGCTACAGAAAGCCCTGTAATCTCAGAGTTGGAAATAACAATCAAGCTGAAGGGAAAAGGGGGGATCTGGTGTTGGCCGAGTGATTTTTCTCTGCCCTCAGCACTATTTATATCATCATGTTGCTGAATCCCTTGATCAATCGCAGGAGGTGGGCAGCCTCCAAGTTCACAGAGCTACCAAGGGCGGAGCCACAGCGGGCGGCCAGGCACCCGCCAGGGTGAAACACCCCCCCATCTGCCAAGTCTGCTCACGGAGTCCTCTCCTAGCTGCGCCCTCTGCTCTTCTCCAGCCCCGTCTCCCCCACCGTCCTCCTCAGACAACGCCCCTTGACCCCGGCCCCCAGGCCTGGCTCTCCCTGGGCGGGCCTGCCACACTCAGCCGTGCTCTGTCTGCAGGACAGCACCGAGTTCACTCGCAATCACACACATGCACGTGAGAACAGGGGACGCACCCCCACCACGTGCATACGTGTTCACAGACATGCACGTATCTACACGTGCACAAGCACACAGGTCCCCACGTAGGCGCGTGCACGCGCACACGGACCCCCCTCCTCGATTCACCAAGAGGTGACCACTTCAATGCCACAAAAGTCATCCAGAAGCCAAGTCGAGACTGGACTTGACAGGCCACAGAGAGAGAGAGAGAGAGAGAGAGAGAGAGAGAGAGAGAGAAAGGCCTGAGAGCGCCAGTGAAAAGGCCCCTGCTATTGTCTATCACGCAGAAGCTTGTACAAAAACCGCATTCTCTCTGACACGCAGACAGCTTGCCTCTCTCCGGAGAAGGATTCCAATAAAGATAAGAGCTTTCTCATTATTCTAATGTGGAACAAACACAACCTCCCATTCCGAAATCAGTGCACGGGAATCAAATATGTTCAGAGAGTACGCGTGTCCTCGCTCCCCTGCCCCTGTGACTCCAAGGTCACTCAAAAGTCACTCGACTAATTTTCCTGAGCACCTACTTGGTGCTCTCACGCACGTTATCTTAGTTACGTCTCACTCTAACTAACTCCCCAGGTAGATATCACTACTCATCTATTCTTAGGGATAAGTAAAGAAACTTCAAGAAAAACTTGAACTTGATCCACCCTAAGAGGCAGCGGAAAGGGAATCCGGATCTGTCTGACACCGGAGTCCATTCTCCTTGGGCAATACCAGCCATAAGCATGAAGCATGGAAGGGGAGGCCTGGGAACGGTCATAGGGAAAGGAGTGACTATCACAAGGCGGGCAGAGCCAACGAGAGGTTGGCAGCATTGCCTGAGGCGCCCTCGAAGGCTGGCAGGGTGGGCATACTAGCTGGGTGGGAAAGAGAAGAGCGAGGCAGCGGGCAAGTCAGAAAGGAGAAACGAGAGCGATAACACAGCGAAGGTCGAGTTTATGTAATCCACTCGGGAGCCAGAGCCGGTTGGACCTTGAAAGAAGAGAACGAATGTTGATGTTGGAGGTCAGGGCCTTGAATAGCAGACTTCAAGGGTCTGGACGCTTATTTAGTCCACGTTTTTATGGCTCAACCACACTCTAGGTATACCAGACCCCGCTGTAGAAAGCGAGGACACAGCAGAGGACAGAACAGAAAGGAACCAAGATCCCTACTTTTGTGGAACTTAGGTTTTGTTGGGGGGGGGACTGGTCAAAAACAATAAATATGTCAAACAACAAGTGAGGGCAAGGATGCAGAGAAAAGGGCACCCTTGCGCTCTGCAGGTGGGAGTGTGAACTGGTGCAGCCGCTATGGGAACAGTACAGAGGTTCCTCCAAAAGATAAAAACAGAATTACCACATGACCCAGCAATTCCACCGAGGGGTACATACCCAAAGAAAAAACACTGATCTGAAAGATACTGCACCCCTACATTCACTGAAGCACTATTTACAGTAGTCAAAGTAGAGAAGCAACCTAGGTGTCCATGGATAGATGAGTGATAAAGAAGATGTCATACACACACACACACACACACACACACACACAGAGAGAGAGAGAGAGAGAGAGAGAGTATTACTCAGCCATAAAAAAGGAATGGATTCTTGCCATTTGCAACAACATGGATGGACCCAGAGAACAGTACACTAAGTGAAACAAGTCAGACAGAGAAAGACAAATACCGCAGGATTTCACTTACATGTAGAATCTAAAACAAGCAAACTAACAAAACAGAAACCCACTCATAGATCCAGAGAACACACCAGTGGCCGCCAAAGGAAATCTGCACTTCAAATACAGAAAAGCCACCTACGGGGAGTGGCTGTTAGACAGCAGGGATATAGAACAGTACCATCGCCACAGAAAGTTCTACTGGGCAGAGCTGGCTTAGATGATAAAAGCCCAACCCCACACCACGCGTGGCCGACGAGGCCCCCGCTCCCCTGTCCAGCCTCCTCTGGCGAAGCACTCTGTCACCTTATTCACGTTCCGGGCACTCGCCCTTTCTTCAGCTCCTCAAACACATCAGACGCTGGCCCACCCCGGGGACCGCGCCCGCCACTGTTCCCTCCTCCGGCTGACTCCGCCACGCACTTCAGGAGTGGCTTCCAACTCCACTTCAAAGGCGTCTGACACTCCCTGTACTTCAATTCACGTACACAGGAACACACAGAGACACACGCTAACCACAGCAGTCACTCTGACCTCTCATGGTCCCTCCTTCCTTTCAGGGCCCCTGCTAAGCTTTTCACACCCGAAGGCAGCAGTCATCTGAACGCTCAGCTAGTGCTAGGGGCTGGCTCTCTTCTGCACTCACTCACGTGGCTGTCGGCTGCCGGTGACGTGGGTTTGTCACAGGACCGCTCAGGACACGGCAGCTGGCTCCCCTCAGAGCGAGGGATCCGACAGAGAGGGACCAAACCGCAAGCTGCAGTGGCTTTGACTATAGTCTAATCATGGAGGTGACAAATCGTCCCTTCTGCCAAATCCCATCAGTCACACACAAAGAGGTGACAGGACGGTGTGATGACCAGGAGGCAAGGGTCCTGGGGGGCCATCTCAGAGACTGGCTACCAGCGGCTGTCTGTCCTGCGTGTCACTGTGTCCCCAGGGTAATGGGCACGGAGTAAATGCTCCATACGCATTACTGGGAAGAAAGGGAGAGAGCGCCTTTCTCTTACACCATCTACGAACCAAGGAGTCAGGCCTGGAAGTGTGTAAGGTTCCTCCGCTGGCACAATACCCTTGGGTCCATTTTGACGACACAGTCTCTGTCTTATCCTTGCCCTTCAACTGGTGACGTAAACATGAAGGGGTGTGGATCAGTGGCCTCTCTCAAATACAGGGGCTTAGGTGGGGGGGGGCATTCAAGGCTCCCCACCCTCTGACTTCGGTCCAGCCCAGAGCTCCCAGCCCCCAGGTGCCATGAGCAGCCCAGCCTTACATCACACAGGGAACGACAGGTTCATGTCGGTCAATGAAATTATACGTCCCAAGCAGCGGGGAAGCACACACTCAGGAAGGACCAGCAGAGCCATTGACTTTTTATGAGATGCTTCTCCCAGGCAATAAACCGGGAGAGCCAGCGGCCGCAGAGAAAGAGGGGCCCCCTGGTCAAAACCTCCAGGAGGGTCAATCGCTGGAGCAGAGATGAGCACCGAGTCTGGACACAGAGTCACAGGGTCCATTGGCAGGACAGGCTAGGAATGAGGGCAACCATCTGACAAGCGGACCATGAACACTGTGACCCGAGGTTGCCAACACTGGTGAGCACGGTGATGATGGACTAGCGACAGCCACCACGCATGAGGCACCTGCTACCGCCCAGGCACTACACGGTGACGATGGACTAGCGACAGCCACCACGCATGAGGCACCTGCTACCACCCAGGCACTACACGCATTTGATCCCTAGCCCTTGCAACATCTGCTAGACCAGTGCTGTTCAACTGCCGGTCTGCGGACCAAGCAACAAGAAATTCCGTGCCGATCTGTGAAAGAGTTAACCACCCTGATGCCGTATGAAGGATATAAACCCAATGACCTTAGTCAAATTCGCTTAAGCTCAGGGTGATTTCTGCCTTAGTGGTCCCTGAAATAATTCTATGTTCCCAGGTCCCCAAGTGTGAAAAGGTTGAAAACCACTGTACTAGACTGTCGGTCCACACCTGTCCTGTGTCATAATGTCTCTACCTCATCACGGAGTGTGTCCAATTCAGTAGGTTCTCAATAACCGATGTGTAAATAAACCAGCGAATGAATGGGTGGGTGCCATGAGATGGATATGAACATACCCATTTTAGAGAATAGCAAACTTAGGTCTACGTATTTGCTCAAAGTCATTTCAAAGGTTGAAACAGGGAGGGGATGACAAACTATGGCCTGCCACCTGCACAGAAATGCTCGCCAACCCCGGATTGAAATAGCCCTCTGAGGTTTTGTTCAGGGATGATATTTATGAAGATGTTAACTGGTAAGTGACTGACAGCAATATCATCTGGGACATGGGATTCTTGTTTGTTTTGTTTGAGGAGAGCAAATGGATTGATTTTTTTTTTTATGTGTAACCTACACACACACAAATGGACCCAAATCAATAATGAACAAAACTGCTGACCGCCATTGGGTTACTCAAGGCCACAATAAACCCAATGTTCTAGTAACTTCTGCCTCATTCACGGACACCACCTCTCACCCAAGAGTATGGTCAGGCCCTGGCCGGTTGGCTCAGCGGTAAAGCGTCGGCCTGGAGTGCAGGGGACCCGGGTTCGATTCCCGGCCAGGGCACATAGGAGAAGCGCCCATTTGCTTCTCCACCCCCCCCCTTCCTCTCTGTCTCTCTCTTCCCCTCCCGCAGCCAAGGCTCCATTGGAGCAAAGATGGCCCGGGCGCTGGGGATGGCTCCTTGGCCTCTGCCTCAGGCACTAGAATGGCTCTGGTCGCGGCAGAGCGACGCCCTGGAGGGGCAGAGTATCGCCCCCTGATGGGCAGAGCATCGCCCCTGGTGGGCGTGCTGGGTGGATCCCAGTCGGGCGCATGCGGGAGTCTCTCTGTCTCTCCCCGTTTCCAGCTTCAGAAAAAAAAAAATACAAAAAAGAGTATGGTCAACAGGATGGTCAAAATGATAAATCACGGAGCCATAAAGCAAAATGATTATCCAAACTATATTTGCATGCAGAAGCACAGTGACATGAGAAAAAGACTTTGAAAACGTAGGTGCTGCCGTGGTTTGAGAACTCTCTCGGTCGGAAGATTATTTTCCTTTCTGGAGGGGATAAAATGATAACACAAGGAAAGGTCAAGTCTAAATAAGGAGAACAGATGCATTACTCACCCTAATAAACAGGGGAGCTGGCAAAAGGTAGGTATTTTAGGAGACAGACACTGTTTCATAACTGGAACAATTATGTGGAGTGGGCAGTATTGATCAGGAGAGGTCTCGGTTACACAGAAAGAAAAGGAATACAGATTGTTGAATAAAAACAAAGGGTATTAAATTAGGAAATTCGGAGGCGGAAGTGGAGCGCTACAGGTCAGTTAGACCTTGCGGGGAGAGACTCCGCTGGGCAGGACTCCCGCATCTGCATCCTTCTAACTGTGAGAATGAGGGAGGGTGTAAACAGAACCGGAACTTGATCCGGCAGAGTAGAAGGTCTTCGGTGCTTTTCTGCTGTGAACACTCACCCCCACTGGGCTGGACAGGGACATCTTGCCCATGCTAATTAAAGCATCAGAGAGGTCCACCACCCTCCATCTAGCTCAGGGTCTGCACCCCTTTGCCGTAGAGCGCTTAGATAATAAATGTTTGCGGCTCCAAAAGCCGTACAGTGTCTACGACAGCTTCTTAACCCTGCTCTTAAAGGGCAAGAGCAGCACAACAATAGTTAAATGAATGAGCATGTTTGTGTTCTAATGAAACCTTATTTGTTTTCTGGGTTTTTTTTAGGGCTATCTAAAATCTCAGGTAATTTCACTTATAGGAGTACCTAAAAGAGATAAATTCATAGAGACAGAAAATAGAACGGTAATCCCAAGGGCTGGGGAGGTGAGGAGTGGGGTGGGGAATGGAGAGTTAATGTTTAATGAGTGCAAAATTTCTCTGGCCATAATTGAACACTTTCTGGAAATGAATCGTGGTAATGGTTGCACAATATTGTTAATGTACTAGTGCCACTAAATTGTATCCTTAGAAATGATTAAAATAGTAAATCTGTGTTTTATATATTTTACAATAAAAACTTTAAATGTATTAAAATACACATATATATGTATGTATATAAATGTATCTAGATAGACAGATAGATACACACACACACACACACACACACATCTGATTCCTTGTTGCAAACATCTGTTGTCTCACCACTGGGATCCCAGTGATATCTTCTACTTAATGGAGTGAAAAGTCCCATGGGATATCTTTACAACCAGGTTGGTAAACCCATAAAACGTTCATAAAACCTCAGCCCATAAAACGTTCTTAGACTGGCCAGCAGGTTAAACAACACCCTTCCAAATACGGCCAACAAACTTGGAATCCTAGCAAATATATTTTTTCATATTGGATGAGAATAACCAACAAATTCTTCCCTGGTTTTCTATTCACTTAAAGTAATATTTGTGGCACAATTTCTCTTAACGTGGACTGAATGGTTATCATTAATGTTTAAGAGGTAAATATAAATCAGTGATATATTTAAAAGAAGAAGAAGCCTGTGCCATTTGGCCCCAGGTCATAGTTTGCTGTGCCCTGTACCAGCTGACCTCTGGAGGGCAGTCTAGAGCAGGTCTGCGTGGCCCACCAAGAATGAGGTCACGAGGGAAAGAATGTCAGGTCTGGACAGGATTAAAATGAGCCCGTTCAGGAAGAGCGCCTCCCCGATCATTCCGATACCAAGCTGTGGGTCCTAAGTGGCATCGACATATGTCCGCTTTGCCTTACCTGTTCCACTCATCCATGTGCCTCCCCAGGAAGAGGAGGGGAAGGAGGAAGCCCAGTCTGGATTGGAGGAATCTAGCTGCCCACACACCCCTTCTCCTCCTGCCTCCCAGGGGGGACAGGGAACAGAAAAGGAAGTGACCATCTCTGTTCAGCAAACAAGGCCAAGCTCTTAGTGTTTTTGATGACAAGTGACAACGTGGCTGAGCCAGAAGAGGAAACTGGAGGGTTGGATGGTGAGAGTGGATTAGCGGGCTCTGTTCCAATCATCCGTTGCTGTGTGACAAACATACCGCCCCCAAATTAGTGGTGTGAAGCTATCATCATTTATTAGCTCTCATGGGTTCTATGGATCAGGACTTTGGGAACAGCGTGGCTGGGCATGTAAGTTATTGGTGACAAAGAAAATACACTTGGTGGCTCAGTTTCTCTTTTTTCTTTTGCTCACAAATTCCTCTGACATTTCCCGGGGATGGCAAACAAGACACCATGCTGCAAGCAGCCTGATGCTCCTGCCCAAACCCCATGAACGCTAGCACTCAGAACCTGTTTGTGGACCGCCCTGACATCACTCATAACACAGCGAAATAACCGAGTTGTGTGAGTGAGGTCTGTGGACACCCTCTGACACCAGCAGGAGAGAACTTGCCTGACACAGAGCCCACACGCACTGTCGCTCGCTCTCCTGCTCAACATCATCTCACAGGTGACAGTCTCACAGCAACACAGTCGCACCCACGAAACGAGGGGAAACAGTCGAACGTGTTCTCTGTGTCATTCTTTTGACTGTAATTTAAAATATCTGTGGCAGAAGGCGTGTCCCGTATTTACCAACTCCGATCTAACAGATCTTCTCCTGGGCACGTGCGGCTTCCTCACGCCAGTCCTCCCTTTCATCAGGACCACGGAACTGGCTCCCAGGCAACTGGGCGGGTCGTAGACCACTTCCTTCCACGCTTGACCAGAAAACGCCCCAGTAATGCCCCATGCTTCCCCGCCCTCTCCTCTCTTCCCTTGCTAACCTCGGAGGCCACGTGTCATGGTCACCCAGTAAAAGGACCACAGAGTCACCACTTGGAGGAGCCACAGAACCCTCGCTGGCATGTGATGAATCAGAAATCACCTTTGTGTGGACGGTTATTAAAGCCACTGAGACTTTTTTTTTTCTTTCCTGCTCCAACGTGAAGAGCCCAATGAAGGAATCCCGAACCCAGGCACTGTTGGCACCTGAGTCGACACAGTTTTTCGTTGTGCGGGTCGTTACTGCACCTCGAAAGACTCCAAGACGGGAGGTGCGCGGCCCGGTCGAGGAAGCCACTGAGATGTGGGAGTGCAGCTGTTTTGTAGCATGACTGAGACGGGTCTGACTAACATATAATTGTGTTGCAAACCAGCATGAATAGATGAATAGGAAGAAGTGAAAATGCGCATGAATTTTTTAAGGTGAAACATGGAACATTTAAAGAAATGTCCTGCTTTGAGGCAGGCTGCCCTGGCCACGCCCCACACCCCCAGGGAGGATACACGACCTTCTCCTCTGCTGTTAGAAGAACTTCTGTGCAGACACATGAGAAGGAGCCCAAAGCACCGGGCAGAGGCCACCGCAGGAGCCAGATGAACCCCAGTTCTGTGACCTCCCAACTGAACCACCGAGTAACTCACCCCCCTGCTCTGAGCCTCAGATTAGGTGACGGAGGAACAATAGGGTTGGGGTGAGCTGGTTACTGCCGGGGCCAGCTGGCCTAGAAGGTCAACGGAATTTCTCTGACCTTTTGTTCAGTAAAACACCTAAATGTGTTTATAAAAGATGAGGCCATAAAAAAATAAAATTATTAAAAAAAAAAAAAAAGATGAGGCCATGCCCTGGCTGGTTGGCTCAGTGGTAGAGCGTCGGCCTGGCGTGCGGGGGACCCGGGTTCGATTCCCGGCCAGGGCACATAGGAGAAGCGCCCATTTGCTTCTCCACCCCCGCCCCCCCCCTCCTTCCTCTCTGTCTCTCTCTTCCCCTCCCGCAGCCAAGGCTCCATTGGAGCAAAGATGGCCCGGGCGCTGGGGATGGCTCCTTGGCCTCTGCCCCAGGCGCTAGAGTGGCTCTGGTCGCGGCAGAGCAACCCCCCAGAGGGGCAGAGCATCGCCCCTGGTGGGTGTGCCGGGTGGATCCCGGTCGGGCGCATGCGGGAGTCTGTCTGACTGTCTCTCCCCGTTTCCAGCTTCAGAAAAATACAAAAAAAATAAAAATTAAAAAAAAAAAAAAAAAAAAGATGAGGCCTGTCTGGATATGGTCAACATGAGAGGGAAATTGAGATGTTTTTTAAGAAGTTAGAGTATAAGTAATAGGAATTTGGCGATCTCTTGAGAAAGGTCCTTAAAGGACCCATGGACAGAAAGGGTGGAGAAAGGGGACACGACAGTGTGGTGAGAGAACAGAGCCTGAAAGGGTTCTGGCCACTGCAAGTCCCTGTTGTACCAGTTATCTGTGGCTGCGTAACAAATCACCTCACATCTGAGCAGCTGGAGGCAACAAACATTCATCATCTCGTTTCTTCTGATCAGGAATTCAGGGGCAGCTTAGTGGGGGTTCTACTGGAGGGGTCCCTCCTGAGGCTGCAGTCGAGATTAATGAGTAAACAGAAACAAACCCAGCAATTTGGTCCAGACAGAGCCTGTACTGAAAGTACTATAGAGAAGGGAAGAGAGTCAGAACTGGGAACCAAGAGACTTTATCCTAGTCTGGTCTCTACCTTTCAACACTTGCGCAAACCTGAGTGGCTCACACAGTGTAAGCGGCCACTTGAGGACTGAAATCATCCCTAAAACCCTCTGAAACTCCAGAGTCTAGGTCCCAAATGGCCATCCCCAAACACAGGGTCTGAGAGATGCAGGCAGAAGAGCATCTGCTCTGGGGACCGACAGCAGGGCTTCCCGAGGCTCCCCGGGAAGGACCGGCTTCTTCCCGCACACCCAGGACACAGGCCGTGCCACCCGACCCACTGCACTTCCCCAGAGTGGACGTCCCGGAACTCGAAGCAAGAACCTCCTGTTTGCTTGGTTTTGTTTTTGCTTTTTGAGAAATCTATTTTCTATCATAATCCAGCTCAACTTGTACCCATTTAATACAGCTCAACGTCTCTTCCTTCCCATGGGGACAGGAGAAGCAGCTACCTGAGGCCCAGTGAAAGAAAGCAAGAGGGCCACTTCCAGTGTACTTACCTCAGGAACAGCAGGGAAGGAGGGAGGGAGAGAGGGAAAGAGGGAGGGAGGGAGAGAGGGAGGGAGGGAGGGAGGGAGGGAGGGAGGGAGGGAAAGAAGGAGGGAGGAAAGGAGGGAGGGAGAGAAGGAGGGAGGGAGGGAGGGAGGGAGGGAGGGAGGGAAAGAAGGAGGGAGGAAAGGAGAGAGAGAGGGAGGGAGGGAGGGAGGGAAAGAAGGAGGGAGGAAAGGAGAGAGGGAGGGAGGGAGGGAGGGAGGGAAGAAGGGAGGGGGGAGGAAGCTGGCACCTGTGTGAACAATTTCTATATATCTGGCCCCTACTTGTACAGCATTCATATCCCTACAGGAACCTATGGAGTGGGTGCTATTAATACCACATGTTATAGGTGAGAACAGCGAGGCTCACTCACCTTGGCCAATACCCACCAGCAGTGAACGTGAAAGGTGCCACTTGAATGCAAACAGTGAACCCCAAGCCTCAAATCAAGTTCTTCCGCCAAGTCCTACCCAACAAGCACACGCAGGAGCAAAATAAATGACTGTGATCATTCTGAGCCACTAAGTACTTGGGGTGGTTTGTTATGCAGCAATAGTAACTAGAACAAGAACACTGGGGAGATATTAAATGGAACCATAAAAGAAGTGCTCAGCTTAGTGTCTAGGATGCGTTAAGCGCTCAACCTAAGATCACTGTTGGTATTGCTCAGTAACTTCCCAGACTCGCGTAGCTAACACTAACACGGATCATGACCAGGATTCAATCCCAGGCCCTCCGTCTCATTTCACGTGACACGGATGATCAGGAAAAGAAACAAACCCCAAGTCCAAGGAGCCAAGCGCCTCTTCTCCTCCCACTGCTCCCGGCTGGGAGGCTGGAGGACGCACTGCCTCCCCGGGGCCCCTGCACAATGTGGACTGAAAGAAGACACTCAGGAGGCAGTCAGGAGGGAAACAGTGACTAGCCTTTTTTCTCTCCCTTGAAGTCAACTACCAAGAGTTTGAGACACTGTGCCTCCAGGGACCACCTGTCCCCTCTGTGGAAAAGCAAAATATGCAAACACTGACCAGAGGATAGATGAGGATGCATAATTCACAACTAGCTGTCTCCCTGGACTGAAACGGGAAGGAGCAGGTTCAACTTTGGGGTCAGAGAAAAAAAAAATCCTAGCTGTTGCATCCCAGCACCTAAGAATTCAATTACCGAAAAGTTTTTGCCCCTGGGGAGACCGCTGGAACCTGCATCAGCATTGAAACCTCTCTTAATGGGATTCTGTGGCAAGCAGAGATATGCCGGGCACCCTGGCAATTGATATGCAAATTAAATAAACAAAACGACGTAATAAATAATTAAATCAGTCTAACATGATAAATGAATTAATCATATCGGAGTGATGAGAAGAAACCGGCACTGTCAACCGAGAAGATCACTGATTTAAGAAAAATGAAACATTGCCAACGCCATTTCAGTGTGGGGTGGTTGGTGCCTCTTATGTTGGGACCTGCATTGTCCGCTGAGCAGAGTAGGTGCTCCATCAATGTTGGTGGAACCAAATGGACTTTTGCCACCAAGACTGCGCCTCTGCAGTCTATGGAATTACTCACGCCAACAAGCAATTGCACAGACATTCTCTCATTCCGATTTGACGTAGGAATAAAATAGCTCTTAAAAATTGGCAAGAGCAGGCATTTCACAATTGAGGAAAACAAAGCGAAGAGGGCAAGCCCCTAGCCACATGGCTAGGACGACAGGAGCCTGCACTCAACCTGGGGACTCCGGTGCGTAACCCCGCGTGGCTCCCCGCTGATGCGAGTATTAGTGTCTACGAGGGGTGACTGTGTTTAGGGAAAACGTGCTGCAGCCGGCCACTACTTCCCCAAGCATTTCCAATAAGAATTCCATTCGAGCCCTGGCCGGTTTGCTCAGTGGTAGAGCGTCAGCCTGGTGTGCAGGAGTCCTGGGTTCAATTTCCAGCCAGGGCACACAGGAGAAGTGCCCATCTGCTTCTCCACCCCTCCCCCTCTCCTTCCTCTCTGTCTCTCTCTTCCCCTCCCGCAGCCAAGGCTCCACTGGAGCAAAAGTTGGCCTGGGCATTGAGGATGGCTCCATGGCCTCTGCCTCAGGTGCTAGAATGGCTCTGGTTGCAACAGAGTGATGCCCCAGATGGGCAGAGCATCGCCCCCTGGTGGGCATGCCAGGTGGATCCCGGTCAGGCGCATGAGGGAGTCTGTCTGACTGCCTCCCTGTTTCCAACTTCAGAAAAATACAAAAAAAAAAAAATTCCATTCTAGATGGATTTCAAATGTATACCCAAGTATATTTCGTGCCTCGCCCATTTCTGCCTTTTGTTAAGTTCCTGTGCAGAGCATCTCTTTCCAGACAACTAAGAATTCTACATAGGTATGCCTGAGGAAAGATAAAGGTGCTGCTTCACCATTAAACTTCATGATGAAAAGGGATATTTAGCCACGTGGAGAAATCCCTACAATATACTGCTAAGCAAAAAGAAGGTTTCCATACAGCATGTAGAGTATCCACATCATATTAATATACACACATTGGTAAGAAGACTAAAAGTATGTGTCAAAAGGAAACTATATGGTGAGATTCTAAGAAGCTTTTGTTTCCCTCTTCAGATATTTTTTAAAGACTTGCAGAGATTTACACAATGAGAATACATTACTTCCGTAATTGAAATTTTTTATTTGTAAAACTAAGGCAAATTGTAGTGGGGTGGGGAGGGGAGGGGGAATAAAATACTTCCGAACCCACATCTAACAGAAGCCATAAATATTTCAGTGTGTTTGTTTCTTTGTTTATTTGTTTGTTTGTTTTTGAAGGGAACTGCTTAAAAGCATGGCTAAATTTTGAGGAGCTGTGGGATGAGGAACAATTTGGAATCTCATCCCACAGTAAGACAGGGTATGTCCTCAAATCAGTGGTCTGAGATGTGACAAAATAATGAGAGGATAGGAGGAAAGGGAAAAGGAAGTAGAGGAGAAAAAAAGAGAGGGGGAGGGGAGGGGAGAGTAGGGGAGAGAAGAGAGAGGAGGGAGGGGAGAGGAGGGGAGGGAGAGAAGGGGAGGGGAGGGGAGGGAGGGAAGAGAGGGAAGGGGAGGGGAGGGAAGGGGAGGGGAGGGGAAAGAGGGGAGGGGAGGGGAGAGAGGGGAGGGGAGGGAGGGGAAAGAGGGGAGGGAGACAAAGATAAGATAATGATGTTCTAAACCACACTAGGACTCAAGAAGGCTGATGCGAAGAGACCACTGCTGAAAAGCCAGCTCAAAGCCTCTAAATAACCAAAAGCTCAGTCAAAATACAGACCTCAGAAATCAGTAAGGCATGATTCAAAAGTATCTTAAATAATTGTGGTAAATATATTTATTAAAAGAATTTTGAGGCCCTGGCCGGTTGGCTCAGCGGTAGAGCGTCGGCCTAGCGTGCGGAGGACCCGGGTTCGATTCCTGGCCAGGGCACACAGGAGAAGCGCCCATTTGCTTCTCCACCCCTCCGCCGCACCTTCCTCTCTGTCTCTCTCTTCCCCTCCCACAGCCAAGGCTCCATTGGAGCAAAAATGGCCCGGGCGCTGGGGATGGCTCTGTGGCCTCTGCCTCAGGCGCTAGAGTGGCTCTGGTCGCAACATGGCGACGCCCAGGATGGGCAGAACATCGCCCCCTGGTGGGCAGAGCGTCGCCCCATGGTGGGCGTGCCGGGTGGATCCCGGTCGGACGCATGCGGGAGTCTGTCTGACTGTCTCTCCCTGTTTCCAGCTTCAGAAAAATGCAAAAAAAAAAAAAAAAAAAAAGAATTTTGAACCATATAATTTTATTATTTTTAAACTATAAAACATGATCCGTAGTTAGAAATAGTAAGTTGGGGGCCCTGCCTGTGGCAAAAATGAATACTCATAACAAACAGAGAACGGATTTAAAGGCAAAGCTATCAGTTAAAACTTTTAAAAGCCCAGGTGGGGTGAACTCATCAGTAACCGACACTTAGAATGAATGCAAAAAAAAATAGTAAAAACAAGTAGATGACGTTTCTCAAGAAGACTAAAGCTGTAACCTGAAGGTGGAAACATACCACAGAGAGATATAAAGACAAAGAAAAAGATACCAGAAAATTCAAAGAAAGCGAAAACGAAGCCTATTTATAGATGAGTAGGTTGAGTTCAGGGAGAGAACTAGTATTAACGTTGACCAGAAAAAAGGTCATTTTTTCATTTGACAAATGGCTATTTCCATAATAAACATACAACTGTCAAAATATCTATGGTCTAAATAACATGGCATCAAACGGTATAAAGAAAAAATTGAAAACACAAAGTGGGGGAAGAAAGAAACAAACTGCGGCAGCTGATCAGGAAGGTAAGTATCAAAGTACGGGATCTGATCAACAGTTTTCGAGGCAGTGCAAAAGCTTTATTCAAACTTTGTATACTGAGAATAAAGAGCTTAGTTTTATTTCTAATACCCACTCAACAGTTGTAAAATCAACCAATATTAAACACCAAGAAAATCTCATTAAGTGCCAAAAAAAGAAATTAATAATAGATTATATTCTCCACTCACACTACAATAAACTGGAAATTAATTTCAAAAGTAGAACAAAATAATTATTCCAACAGCTTGGAAATAATTCCTGGGTCAAAAATGAAACCAAAATAGCAATTACGGAACGTTAGACAAGAATAGCAGTAATAAAACCAACACATATCAAAATACATGGAAGGCAGCCAAAGTGAAGTAAAAGTAAATTTCATAGCTTTAAATACTTTAATAACTGACCAAAACATAAAATAAATCAATTATTTAAGAAATCAAACCAAGAAGCTATAAAATAAAACTTTGAATATATAAGGGAAAATGGCTTAATAAAGATAAAAGCAGAAATCAAATCATTAAAAACTAGAAAAACATCAAAATTAGAATCATACAGTAAAAAAGTGAAGTTTATTCCATGAATGTAACAATAGTTTGACAAAATACATATATACATATACATATACACATATATGTATATAATATACACATATATATGTACAGTATATATGTGTGTGTGTACATATATATCATATATGCGTGTGAATTTATATTATATTTTTAATTTTAGGCTGGGGAAGGCTTTTCTGAGTATAGTTTCTAAGCCAGAAAACATCAGGACAATGGTTAAAATACCTCATAAATGTTTTTAAAACTCTAGTGCAAAAAAAATCACTAAAATTACTAACAAAGAGAAATGACTAACCCAGGAAATGTATCTAAAGTGTCTGACAATGAGTTTTATCCATAATGTATAAAGAGCTACTAAAACTGACCAAGAAAAAGACACTCCAACAAACAATGGAAGAAGGCTATTAACCAGTTCACAAAAGAAAGGTTAATGGTCCATGTCTTCATTCAACCAACAAGCAATAAATGAACGTCCATAAATGAACGTCCACACCATTCAAAGTTCAGTGAACAAAACAAAATAACTTTCTCTAAGTAAAGATAATATAACTAGTAAATTATCAAAGAAATCCCAATTAACATATATTCATCTAACTAACAAGCAGGCATAAGATTAAAAAGACAGATTAATATCCTGAGTTGACAAGAAAGTCAGGAAATGGATGCCTTCGTACATCAATGATGGACTGTAAACCAGTACATAATTGTGCAGGCGTTTAATTTGGTTAAACAATTTTTTCAAAGGCATACTTCTTAACAGAATACACCCCCTAGTAAATAGACTAATATGTATGAAGATCTTCATCATCACATCATTTATAACAGCGAAAACAACCTAAACGTCCACCAACAGAAAAATGGCATAAAAATGTCAAATAACACGTCTTGATCTCATTCTGTGTTCATATAGAGCACAACATGTATTATTTTTATCACATTAATAACAGAATAAAACGGAGCAGTGAATTATGTCATTTATCTTGGAGCACTTCAGATCCAAAGCTCAGACATTTAGCGGCAATAGAAACCCTAAGATATTTTAAATGATGACATGAAGTAAGTTATGTGAGGACTGGGTCTTGTGCGTAAAATAGACACAGGTTTAGGGAAACGTCACTCAGAGCTTTCTGAAAGTGACGTCCGAGGCTGTCAAACTGCGTCCAACAGTCCTGAGGACAAGACATGGCGGCTGTTCAGGTGCCTTCATCACTGCTCTGCCTGATACCCACATTCCCTCCTGGGCATCCACTCACACACAGGCAGGATGTTTGTTTAAATGTAAACTAAATCCAAGCTCTCCCGCCACTGGCTTCTCAGTGCTCTGAACCACCAGAATGCAAGCCCCAGACAGTAACGGTCCATGGAGCCTCGCCTGTTGGAGCCCTACCACCCACTCTCCAACCCCACCTCATTCCCTCTTTCCTTCCCCTTTTTATGCCCTGGCCCTGTGTACCTTCTAACAATTCCCAGGATCTTCCGAGCTCTGTCCCACCTCAGAGCCTTTGCACATGGTGCCCCCCATGACATGGTATGTTCCTTTCCTGGCTCTACCAGAGTGCGTTTTTCTCACCCTTCGGGTCTCAGCCTAAACGTCAGCTCAGAGCAATAAGCACTGACCAACCCCTCCTCTTGTTATTTCATATTACAACTCCCTGTCTTCTTCATCACATTAACACAGGTGTTTTTAAAAAGTTTTATATATATATATATATATATATATATATATATATATATATGAAATTGGTTGGAATTTTAAAATTATTGATTTACTTATTCACTATCTGTCTCCTCCGGTAGAACGCATGTTCCAGAAAGCAGACTCTGTTCCTTTCGCTCCTCACTGAGTCCCCAGCAAACGAGCTCAGAACCCACCACGCTGAGAGCATCCAAATGCTATTAGAATGAATAAACAAAGGTGCATACAATTTTGAACAGTGGATCAAAGACCTTAAACACGTTTAAAAGAAAGCTGTTTGATTCTCTTTTCCTATTTCTGGGAATCAATCAGAAAAAATCAGAAAAGTACACAAGGATAAACATCCAAAGAGTTTCATTATGACATTCTTCTAATAGCAAAAATTGGAAACAACCTACCTGCCCAATAAGAGGGAAACATTTGGCCCTGGCCAGTTGGCTCAGTGGTAGAGTGGCAACTTGGCGTGTGGAAGTCCCAGGTTCAATTCCCAATCAGGGCACACAGGAAAAATGACCACTGCTTCTCTACCTCTCCCCCTCCCCCTTCTCTCTTCCTCTCACTCTCTCTTCACCTCCCACAGCCATGGCTCGATTGATTCAAGCGCACTGGCCCCGGGCACTGAGGATGGCTCCATGGAGCCTCCGCCTCAGACACTAGAAATAGCTCGGTTGCGAGCATGACCCCAGATGGGCAGAGCATAGGCTCCAGGCAGGGGTTGCCAGGTGGATCCCAGTCAGGGCATATGTGGGAGTCTGTCTATCTCCCCTCCTCTCACTTGGAAAAGAAGGGGAAAAAAAGAGGGAAACATTTTAATAAGTAAAATGGGGAATGGAATAGTTGATTATGACGTATACAGTAATGTGGTACATTTTTAAAAGGTTAGAGTAAGAAACTTAATGCACAGTTGAATCCTAAATTTATAAAAACAGAGCATACAAATTCCATATGCAAAACAAGAGGGAAGAAACAGTCTAAAATATGAGTCATGACTTTTTCTCCCATATGTATCCTACATTTTCCAATTCTACAGACTTCTAATTTTTGACAGAGTGAGAGAATACATTTTTAAAACAGAAATGCAAAGTAAGCCCCATTTAAAATAAATTTTAAACCCAGGTCACTTCTCCTTGAGTGTCATCTTTAGCTGCACGGAACAAGCAACTTTTATTTTTGAACACAATTTCACAATGAAACAAAACGGCTGGCCATTCCTGATCAAGGAAGACTGCTCCAGGGAAAATTGCCTGAGATCCTATCAGTATGCAAAGCATACTGCCAGCATATGATAATTTATTCTGATTCCCAAAACCCAAGGGAAAAAAAAAAATCAATGAATATGGGCTCTTTCACCTTAAAATCTACAGAACCCCACGACCTCCTGCCACTGTCAGTCCTGTGCCCACCGGTCCCCCTTTCTGTCGGCTCCGGGGTACCCCTTCACAGCGCTTTGGTATCCTGTCTGCATCTTTCTCTGTTCATCTGCTTCATGTTCAGCTTCCAAGGACTTCCCTTTGAACTTAACACCCTTGACGCCCTTAATATTCCTCTCCCTGGGGCGGCTCCTTTCTCCTTTATTGCCCAATAATATGAAAATCATAAGCAGCATTTACTGAGAACTGTTTTTGTTGCCTCCCGTTAGTATAAAATCAGATGAGCATAATCACCTGTTTATATCTCTCTCAAAATGAACTAAATGAAATTATTTTTTGTTTCTGGAAGTCACTGACATCAATACCCCTCCTGAGAGGGAGGCCCTTCCCCCCCCCCCCCCCCCCCGCCAGGAAGAAGGACGTGCCCCTTGCTGAGAAGTCTAGCACCTAAGCAGACATTGATGATAAGCTGATTAAAATTTATCTTAGGAAAAAGCTGTGAGGCATGGTGTGCTTTCAGGCAATTTTATAGACTGCCCAGAAATCTGCAGACCCGCAGTACCTGGGTAGCTCCTAGGAGATCATAAAAATAGTGTCTCATTCGAAGTCAAGGGGGACAAATCCTGCCTACGTCAGTGTGAGCTGAACCCAGAGGCGTCTTCCTCGGGAACATCGCAGCAGTCGGAGCGATCCAGAATCAAGAAGAGCGTCAAGAGAAGTCCAGAATGGGAGTAGATCACAGCTCACAAGATCACGGAGTCAAAAGGTTAAAACACCATTTGAAACATCACCACTTATTGCAAAATCAAGTGTCCGAAAGGGCCAAGTGAAAGTGAAAGTTGTCAAGCAGCTTTGCAAGTCTTGCCTTCGACAATTTCGAGTGTAACAACAAAATCTCAGGAAGAAAAAATATTTTCGGGCTCCAATTTCTTTTGCCTTGGAAATAGAAACACATATTTGATTTTAACGGTTCTCAGAATGGAAATACTGGCTTCTGAATTTAAATACGTGCAGTATCAGATCTTACTATTCTTCTATCTTCAACCAGTTTTTTTTTTTTTTGCCTGCATGAGTTATTTATCATTTCACTTTCATAACTTTGATATGTAAATTTAGTCCACAGTACCAAATGTTATGATTCAGATAAAGATCTAGAAACACTAATATTTCTCATTACGGATTTTGCTTATCCAACTGAATCTGGCAGACTCGCCCAATTTAAACCGGGAAGGAAAATAGTCTACCCAGAACTCCGTGGACTTTGAGACCTCTGAAAATCCAAATTTACCAATCTGAGCTTTCCTATCACGAGTGCTCCTCAGATTGTCACCGCAGCACACTGTCCAGCAACGTTAAAACCATGATCAAGCTTTCTGTTTCAAAGGCAGGCAAAATCACTCCACGTCCCCACTGGTCAAGTCCCCAGTCTTCAGGCTCCAGAAGGGCTCCAGAAGGTCTTAAGCGTAGAAGTTGATACTTCAGGCATTATCTGCACTTCCCAGCTGTGTGACCTTGGCCAAGTTATAACCTCTCTTTGCCTGAGTTTCCATAACCAGAAAACAGGTAAAGGAATAGAACCTGTCACAGGCACAAAATAAGATAGTCCGGGTAAAGGCGCTGACTTAGCCCAGTGCCTGGCACACAGAAGTGCTCAATAAACATGAGATGACTGGTCCTTAGTCAGAACTCTGCAGGAACAGCTTGGTCACATTGTTTAGATGTGAGGAAATCACTCCCCTTTAAGCCTGAGAGAGGGCCGTATACAGTCTCTTTGCGAAGTGAGGGGGTCAACACGGGGCTAAATTGCAACAAAGAAGCAAAGACTGACATCCCTCTTGACCACGCATGCCGCCCTTCGCCACCTATCTCAGTGCTCTGTGATGGTCAGGGTAAACACAACAGCTACTCTGGTTGCTCAGGCACCTGTCAGGTGACAGTTTGGGGCCCCCCACGCGACATCAAGAGATTCTTTCTGAGGACATTCACCAGAACATGGCGGCCCATGAACACCTGGGGGTTGAGCCCGGACACCTTGGTGGAGAATGCCAGGTGCTATGGGCAGCTTCCAGCAGGGCAGACAAAGCAAGCGGCAGGGGGCGGGGGAGGACCACCTCAGGGTCACTGAATGTTTTCTTCCCCAGCAACTCCAAAGTCTGTTCGAAAATATAAAGGACACGAGAAGAGCTTCCCCCCAAAAAACTAAACACAGACGGCATCGCATCCTCCCACCTATCCACTCCCTCCCTCACCCACTCCGGCATCGCATCCTCCCACCTATCCACTCCCTCCCTCACCCACTCCGGCATCGCATCCTTCCACCTATCCACTCACTCCCTCACCCACTCCGGCATCGCATCCTCCCACCTATCCACTCCCTCCCTCACCCACTCCGGCATCGCATCCTCCCACCTATCCACTCACTCCCTCACCCACTCCGGCATCGCATCCTCCCACCTATCCACTCACTCCCTCACCCACTCCGGCATCGCATCCTCCCACCTATCCACTCACTCCCTCACCCACTCCGGCATCGCATCCTCCCACCTATCCACTCACTCCCTCACCCACTCCGGCATCGCATCCTCCCACCTATCCACTCCCTCCCTCACCCACTCCGGCATCGCATCCTCCCACCTATCCACTCCCTCCCTCACCCACTCCGGCATCGCATCCTCCCACCTATCCACTCCCTCCCTCACCCACTCCGGCATCGCATCCTTCCACCTATCCACTCACTCCCTCACCCACTCCGGCATCGCATCCTTCCACCTATCCACTCACTCCCTCACCCACTCACCGGTCCAGGCGTACCCTGTGCCCAGCCCTGTGAGAGAAGCTGGGGACACAGAGAGGCCCAAGAAGCAGTCCTTGTCCTTAGGGAGCCTACAGGCCACTGGGGAAAGGGCCTGTCAAGGGATACATTTAGCCCAGAGCTTTACAGGCCATGAGACGCTGAGCTGGGGTTTTTTGTTTGTTTGTTTGTTTTTTGTTTGTTTTGGGGGTTTTTTCACAGAGACAGAGAGAGAGTCAGAGAGAGGGATAGACAGGGACAGACAGACAAGAACAAAGAGAGATGAGAAGCATCAATCATCAGTTTTTCGTTGCGACACCTTAGTTGTTCATTGATTGGTCTCTCATATGTGCCTTGACCGTGGGCCTTCAGCAGATTGAGTGACCCCTTGCTCAGTCCAGTGACCTTGGGTCCAAGCTGGTGAGCTTTTGCTCAAACCAGATGAGCCCGTGCTCAAGCTGGCGACCTCAGGGTCTCGAACCTGGGTCCTCCACATCCCAGTCCGATGCTCTATCCACTGCGCCACCACCTGGTCAGGCTGAGCTGGGGTTTTTTGACAGACAGCAGAGATAAGGCCAAAAAGGAGGTACCAGGAAAAGGGCGTGGCAGGTGCAGAGGCACAGAGTGAGGGGGATACCACGTGTTCTTCAAACTATAGAAGGTTCAGGGAGGCCACAGTCGGGGGTGGGGGGTGGATGAGAGAATGGTGTAAGATGTGGTCCAGGCCTCAACGGCACACAAGCTAAGGAGTTGGACATAACCCTGAGAATAATGGGGGACCATCCCCTAGAGGGAGACGAGAGTGGCATGCCCAGATCCGCATTTAAGGCAGATCAATCTGCCATCTTTGTTTCTTGTGTACTCTTGACTCGTTCCAGTCACTGGCATCCGTGACTGCTGCTACATTTACATAAATTCTGGTCATCTGACCCCCTCAGAGAGCAGTGGTTCCTCACACATCAGTGCCCTTCCCTTCAAGGTTACTTGAGCAGATCAAAGAGGAAGAGCATCTCCCAGCTGCAGACCACGGCCCCAGCTGCAGACCACGGCCCCAGCTGCAGACCCCGGCCCCAGCTGCAGACCCCGGCTCCAGCTGCAGATCACAGCCCCAGCTGCAGACCACGGCCCCAGCTGCAGACCACAGTTCCAGCTGCAGAATCCAGCTCCAGCTGCAGACCACGGCCCCAGCTGCAGACCACGGCCCCAGCTGCAGACCCCGGCTCCAGCTGTAGACCCCGGCTCCAGCTGCAGATCCCGGCTCCAGCTGCAGAACCCAGCCCCAGCTGCAGACCTTGGCTCCAGCTGCAGACCCCGGCTCCAGCTGCAGACCACAGCCCCAGCTGCAGACCCCAGCCCCAGCTGCAGAACCCAGCCCCAGCTGCAGACCTTGGCTCCAGCTGCAGACCCCGGCTCCAGCTGCAGAACTCAGCTCCAGCTGCCCGACATCTCCCCTCTGCCCTCCTAGAGGTAGCATCCTGTCAACACATCCCAGGCTGAACTCACCATCTTTCCCACAAAACCAGCTCTTCCCACTTAGCCTTCTGCTCACCCAGATTCAACAGACCCTCCTCAGTCCCTGCCACATCCCATCTCTCACTAAGGCCCGCTGTGTCTTCCTTCAAAAATCTCCACACACCCCGACTTCCTTCCCAGCCCACTGCCCCATCCTGGCTCAGACTGGACTGGCCTCACTCGTGAACTCCTTATGCACGGACCCACCTGGGCTCAATACCACAAGCCGTCATCCTAGTCACCCCATCTTCTGTTGTCGAGTCACTCCCTGTCAAAGCTGGCAGACTCCAAGCTCCCACGTGGTGTGGAGAGAGGTATAAAACACTCTTCCTCAGAGCTTCCAAAAGAAACTTAGTCAACCAACACCTGGATTTCAGACTTCTGGCTTTCAGAACCGTGACAGCATGTATTTCTGTCATTTAGGGTCACCCAGTACATGGGACCTTGGTACAGCAACCCTAGCAAACTTATACACGGTGCCCTGCGTCACAGCCTGGAATGCTCAGTGCTCACCCTCTGGCTTTCCAAAGAGCCCGTCCCGGCACACAGGAGAGGTGCCCATTTGCTTCTCCACCCCCCCCCCTTCCTCTCTGTCTCTCTCTTCCCCTCCCGCAGCCAAGGCTCCATTGGAGTAAAGATGGCCCGGGCACTGGGGATGGCTCCTTGGCCTCTGCCCCAGGCGCTAGAGTGGCTCTGGTCGCGGCAGAGCGACGCCCCGGAGGGGCAGAGCATCGCCCCCTGGTGGACAGAGCGTAGCCCCTGGTGGGCGTGCTGGGTGGATCCTGGTCGGGTGCATGCGGGAGTCTGTCTGACTGTCTCTCCCCATTTCCAGCTTCAGAAAAATGCAAAAAAAACCCCCCCAAAAAAACAAAGAGCCCATCCCCAAAGGCCCCACTGAGACGCCTCATCCTCCTCTGGAAGCCATGGCGCTCCCCCATCCTCTGAAGAAAACTCTGTCGTGTCCTTGGCAGTCCTGGGTTTCTGGGAGCGCTACAATCCAAAGGCCACTACTACAAATTCAGACACCTCGAGTTATTCATTGACAACTGCTGAGCTTCTTGATGTGTCCCTCTTGCAAATGAGCACCCCTGGGGCGGTTTGGTGAGTCTCCATCAAGGGCAGTCATTGTTGTATTGTATGACCCCAGGTCTGCCTCCTAATTCTAGCCCCCGTTCACCAAATATGTGCCTGTGGTCACCAGTGCAGGCAGGCACACAGCATTCAAGCTCACTATTGTTGAACCCCAACCTCCCTTTTGACATTTATCACCCTCACAACACCCACCATCACCATCCCCCAAACCCCGCCCACCACCCCACTCATCCTAACACAAGCTAAACGTCCAGCCACGTCAGAATCCCTGAAAAACCCTGTGTACGCCACCTCAACACCTGTTCTGGATGGAATGCCTTGTCTATCTTTCCAGCTCCTAAAATCTTTCTAGTCCTTCAAAACCCACCCAGATGCCACCCTTTATACCAGAGCTTTCTTCACCACAAGAGAGCTACGCCCTTTCCTGATGATTGCCGAGGGTTGGGCTTACATCTACGTGGGGGTTATTGTTACTGTCAGTGCCTTTGCGACATGTCTGAAAAAATGCTGCCTCTTGCCCCCGTACGACCTTGAGCAAAGCATAACCTCTTTGGACCTCAGTTTCCCCATCTCTGCAAGTAATACAGCAATAGCACTGACCTTACAGAGTCACGAGGGCTGGGTGAAATAAGGCAGGGAAAGCATTCAGCAGTCTCCTACGTAGTAACACTAATGTCTATCGGTTGACTGTGTCATTGTCAACAATCCTCATTGTCATCCACTATCATCAAACTTTACTTTCAAATACCTTGCATCAGCTAGGAATACAGAGTTGCAAAAAACTCACTGCTGGCAAGGAAGAAAAAGAGTAATAATTTTAAAAAAGGCCCTGGCTGGTTGGCTCAGTGGTAGAGCATCGGCCTGGCATGCAGAAGTCTGGGGTTCGATTCCCGGCCAGGACACACAGGAGAAGCGCCCATCTGCTTCTCTACCCTTTCCCCTCTCCTTCCTCTCTGTCTCGCTCTTCCCCTCCCACAGCCAAGGCTCCATTGGAGCAAAGTTGGCCCAGGGAACTGAGGATGGCTCTGTGGCCTCTGTTTCAAGTGCTAGAATGGCTCTGGTTGTAACAGAGCAACACTCCAGATGAGCAGAGCATCGCCCCCTGGTGGGCATGCCAGGTGGATACCGGTCGGGCGCATGTGGGAGTCTGTCTGACTGCCTTCCCGTTTCCAACTTCAGAAAAATACAAAAAAAAACCACCCAAAAACAAAAAACACACACACACACTCTTTAAAATTAATGCCCCCACCAACCACGAGTCCCAAGCAGGTTTTTCACATATCGAGGACAGCACATTATTATCCTCTTAAAAGTTCCTTCTTCCTAAGAGATTGCTAAGGAAGCTCTTCATCCACTTGGCTTCACAAGTCCCCTGAGAGTGAGGCAACAGGTCAGATAGCTTTTCCATTGTCCTCCGGTGGGTCGGGACAGAGACACAAAGGCAGGCAGGCGTCCCGGGAGCTGGAGGCTGCCTTCTGCCCAGGCTGAGGGTATTAGAGAAACATGATCACCCTCCTGCTTACCCCTCAGGCAGGTGTCCTTTGCTTACTCTGAGCTGCAGGCTGTTGGCTCAAATCCAAGACAGGTTCACTGTCCATATACTCTTGGACTCCTTCATCCTCTTATTCATTCATTCATTCATTCATTCATTCATTCAAAATCTTTTGCTGAGCCTTTGTTCATACTTACTTCGTAAACATCAAGCCGGCTATGGAAAATGAAAGGAGACAGAGTCAAGGGTAACCACCTAAGAAACCACCCCCAGTGACAAACGGCCGGGCTCTGTCCTGGCAGCCGAATAAAAAAAGTCAAAATGCTTCAAAAACATCACTAATTTTCTTGTTCTCCTCTTGTAATTGTTTTATAAAGTGGAATTTAAAAATCAAATTCAATTTTCTATAAATACTTCCAAAAGATGTTAATCCTCCCCAAAAAAACATAAGAGTCTTTCCGGCCCAAATGCAAGACCCCGCCCACCTTTGCTGAAGCCACTGTGCCCCAAACCAAAGACACCAATGATGGGTTGAGGTCCGTGACCGGGGCAAAGAGGCAAGGATGCGGCAGAGCATTGTACCCTCCCAAAGACCACAATGCGTCCGAGCATAACGTCACAGGAAGCAAGCAGATATTGGTACGCCCATGTCCACAGCCCTGTTCACTGAGAGATAAACGGATAAACAAAATGTGTTCTGTCCATACAGTGGGATTATCACTCAGCCTTAAAAAGAGAGAACATTCTGACACAGGCTACAGCATGGATGAACCTTACAGACGTTACCTGAAATCAGATAAGCCAGTCGCAAAAGAACAAATCCTGTGTGATTCCACCTCCATGAGCTGCACCTCGCATACTCAAACCACAGCGACGGGAAATAGAAGGGCGGTCACCAGGGGCCAGGGGAAACGGGAATGGGGAGTTGTGCCATGGCTACAGAAGTTCAGCTTGAGAGGAGAAAGCTCTGCAGACCAATGGCGGTGATGGTCACACGACAACACGCACTCAAAGCCGCTGAATCGCGCAGTTAAAAGTGGTCAGAATAACAAGTGTGATGTTATGTACAGTTTACCAGAATTAAAAAAAAAAAAAATTAAAGAAATCATAGGACTTCTGCAAAAACCACGGGAGAAATGTTTTGTGCTGCAGAGGATGCTGGTGGCATCTGCTCCAACTACTATGGAGATGGCGCGCTCCCTCCTCGGCCACTGTGGGGTTGGCGGCTGAAAGGTCACAGCCGCTGCTCTTCCTGGCCCACCACAGCCACCTGGGAGGTTACCCGCCCACTCACCCCCGCTGGACAGCCAGCGGCCAATGGCTGGGTGACAGGGGGTACACGAGAACACTGCGTCAACGGAGAACCAGTTCACGGTCCCAACCCGTGGGATGAGGCTGGGGCTGGAGTGGAGAAGAGCACCACCTGCTGAATTCTCTCTTCCCTGCTCTGTCGCCCCCACTCCCCTGGGGGTGCAACCCCATCGCTCCCCTCCGCACCATCCCTGTCTCAGACTCTGCATGCACAGAAGTGCTCCTCAACCTTTTTCCCATCACTGCCCCCCCAAGGAACCTTTTTAGACATTTTCCCTAATCACTCCGCCATGCTATTTTAATGCTGTAGATACACCGTATATCTATGTACTGTTACATTGTGTTTTTACATGAAAGCAGTAAGCACTCACCTCTCTCCAAGGCCCCATGTTGCCTTCCCAGAGGTGCTATCCCCCTCATCGTGAATGCGCCGTCTACGGAACCTGACCTCACAGTGTGGCTATGCCTAAGCAGCTGCTTCGTGCAATGTGGCGTTGTTCCCCAACCCATCAAGTGCTTTGAGATGATTTCTGCTACCATTATGCATGTCATTCACAACAAGCTACCCTCAACCATGCTAGTGCAACAAAAATGTAAAATCTGCTACCTCCAATGTGCCCAGGAGCTATGCTAGACCCTGGAGACACGCAGAACAATGAATAAGTCAGAACCTGGCGTCTGTCTGCACGCAGGTTCAGAGTAAACAACCAGGTGCTGAAAGAGCTAAGAGATGGCACAGTGGATAAAGCGTCGACCTGGAAATGCTGAGGTCGCCGGTTCGAACCCTGGGCTTGCCTGGTCAAGGCACATATGGGAGTTGATGCTTCCAGCTCCTCCCCCACTTCTATCTCTGTCTCTCCCTCTCCTCTCTAAAATGAATAAAAAAAAAAAAACAAAAAAAAAAAAACAAACAACAACAACAAAAAAAGAGCTAAGAGAAAGCATTCGGCAGGGTGAGGGTACATCTCTGGGAGGGGCCGCCCTGCTCACAGGCCTCACGTCAACTCGGTGAGATGTCACAGTTAGCTAAGCAGGGCCTGAAGAAAACGGGGACGTGCTGCTTTTACTCCCTGGTTCGTTCATTCATTCATTCATTCATTCATTCACTGGGCAACCATTTCTGAGCACCTGCTGCAGTAAGTACCCCGCACTGCGCTAGCCCTGGGGCACAACGTCAATGCAGCAGAGAGAGAGGCTAGAAGAATGGGCTGGAGACGCACCGCTCTGGGGTTGCGTCCTCGGTGACTTTGCAATCGCAGGCATTCATTTTCCGTATCTGTGACAGGGGGATGACAGCAAGCATCTCAAGGGATTGTTACGAGCATTAAATAAGACAATGAGCAGAAGGCACCGTGAGCTCATCAGAAAACGTTCAGTACAGACTAGTCATTGTTGCTTCTTCTGTTACCAACTGGACACGCTGCCTTCCCACCAGAACCTGGTGCAGAGAGCACTGCGAAAGCACAGTGCCTGGTGGCATCGTGGGAAAAGGCAACTCGTCCATCGCTTTCGGAAAAGGAGCTCCCTCTGAGGATCCAGTCTCCCTGTGTCCGCTGCCGGCCCCGACTCTGGGCCATGCGCTCCAGTGGCTGGAACCTTCCTCCGCACGTCTTGTGGCCCCGTTATCTGCACAGAACAAGACAGACCTCCCATCCAGCTCATTTGGCAGAGACTCTGAGGAACTAATGCCTACAACTGTCACCGTTTAGTGGAAAATTTAATAAACGGGGTGTTTTTCCAAGTCCAGCTTCACGAGCCAAGCCGAGGTCTCATTCCCCTCCGTGTTAATATTGGCATATGCCCACCAAATGGACACCAAGGGGCAGAGCGTGATTTTTCGGCCACATGCAGACCTCTGGTGACTTCTGCAACCGAAGCTACATATCCACGGGGTGAGGAGAGGAGGATAAAAGTCAACATTCTGGGGAACGGCATCATCAGCACTGAGTTTCAGGGGATTATTTATTTATTATGTGACGATGGCCCGAATGTATCTACCACTCCAAATCTGCCAGGGAAATTCAAAACATTTTTGTAATCCCTGTTTACAAAGCATACAGAGAAATTAAAACAGGCTTAACTGAGCAGTGTTTATGCATATTAATGAACCTAAATTCTAAATCTGGATTTTGGAAATAGAAAGGGTAAAAGAGGATTCATTTCAGACTAATTTGCTTTTGAATGTGACACTTTGCATGTCAAATAGTACAGGAGACCTGAAAGTTGGGGCCTAGACAGGCATTTTAAAGTATCCACAGGCAAGTCTTGAGGTGTAAGATCCTTTAAAGGAAAAGAACCCCTTTCTAGGGTTCTACGACTTTTGTGATACATATCCCTCTACAGTCGCCTGTGTCCTACTCAGTGAAAGAACAATGGTTGGATCTCCACTCTGACCATAGACTCTTCTTCTTTTAACACCTGTGTAACTTTTCCTCAGCAGGTCCCACTGAAATATCAATACTATCATAAGACCACTAGATGCCATAAGGGACATGGTCTTGTTACTTGTACACAGAGGCTCCAGGAGTGCCTGGTTCTTAGGAGACAAATAGGTGGAAAGAAGCCAACACTGGTTTCAGACTCAGAGAGACCTAAGTTCAAATCCCCGCCCTACCTCTTGCTGACTGCAAATTGCTTGTACTCTCCCAGCCTCACTTTCCACGTTGGCAAAATAGAATGACAAGTCCTATCTTTTAGCATAATGGAGTAGATGTTCGACATTGTTCTGTTTGCTTTTTCTGGGAGGAGCAATAAATCAGGGAGACACAAGCAGTGTTTTATGAATGCTCTACTTCAATGAATCACCGATACCCAATTTCCTATGGTCTAGGTCTGCAGGAAAGATATAAAACAGAAAGACCCCAAAGGGGACATTCGAGGACGGAGGTGGAGATCGGGATGGGAGTGGACATAAGCTTGAGTGTCCTGAGCTGAGTACTTGCTTTCCCTGGCATCTGGCACGTGCCACAGCCTGCTGGAGCTCCCGGCGCAGAGGATGGGCTGTGGAATGAGGCTTCCTCCTCTTGCCCACCTTAATCAGTCTCTGTCTTTCTCCCTCCTCTGATATGGATCTGCACACACACCCCTGACCACATCTCTCTGTCTTTCTTCCCTGGATCTCTTTGTCTCTCTCTCCTTCTATCCCTGGGGCTCTCCTGAGCTTCTCTTTCTCATCACCCTGCCAGTGTCTCCTCACCTGGCTGCACCTGTAGCCAACCCATTAACCCCAGGCACTGCCAAGAATACAAAGGATGGACAGACATGATCCCTCCTGGCGGGAAGGCAGGGCTCGGAGGGAATGCCCCAGACTCCGCCCATCCTGCCCCCGACCCTCCAGATCCACCGCCACCTGCCACACTCCCATCGTGAGCAGAAACGGCCTGTGCCCCAGAGGGAGGCAAGCGGGCAGCTGGCTGATGTGGCTGCAGTCCCTCAGCATGGATGGAGGACAGGATCGTGGGGGGGGGGGGTACAACCCAGCAGAGGAAGCCTGCTGGCAGGAACCGGAGACACTGGGGTTGCGGGGGGGGGGGGGGGGGCAGACTCCCCAGGACAGAGCAATTCAGTCTCCCTGTGATCTGCAGCAGAAGGGACCAACGCAGAGACGTCGAGTGGCCTGCCCGAGGACTCACAGCCTGATTCCCAGCCCCCAGTCCAGAGTCCATTCCTTTTACCATTTTATCTGTTTAAAGAACATGGACAGGGGAGCAGTGGTTGCCAGGGGGAAGGGAAGGGTGGAGAGGGAGGGGGGTGGGGGGAAGGGGAGGGGCTTAAAGAGAAACAAAATATAGGGTGACAGAAGATGATTTGACTTTGGGTGATGGGTATACAGCATAATCAACTGGCCAAAGGATGTGGAGATGTTTTCTCTAAATCTGGGTACTCTGACTGACCAATATCACCCTGTTAAATTTAACTGTCTAAATAAAAAAACAAAAATAAAAAACCTAACTTCCTCTCACACCCCTCGAGGACAAAGAAAGGAAGGCAGTTCAATGCTTTCACAGTCATTCAGAAAAACCAAAGTTAGAGCCTCAGGTCACACCACACTCAGAAGAAGTTACAAATGAATGAAGTAATTAAAGGACACAAGGAAAACAGAAAGCTTCTGGGGGAAAACACAGGGGTGCACGCTGGTCCAAAGGGAAAGACCCCCGTGAGTGTGACTTGAAACTCACACAGGGAACGGTCCACTGAGCTCATATTCTTTTTTAAAAAAAAGAAGCTTTGCATTGCAAAGGACAACATAAACAATATTGAAGGCCAGGTGGGAAGTAGGGAACCCATCTGCAATCCATATGACAGAGAGGTAATATCCATAAAAGGTGAAGGGTGCCTCTCAACCAACAACACGGTCTGGTGAGCCAGAAGATACGGACAGAGGACTTGAACAAGCAGTTTGTGGAGCAGTACCCACCCACACAAGGCAAACGAGAGAGAAAAGGGGGGGACATTCCTCACAGGCATTCAAAATTTCATTTAAAACTACGTGGCATCATCTATCATTGGATTCGCACAGATTAACTGCCCGCTGTCATTCAGAGTGGAAAGAGCTGGACACCGCCACAGAATGGACGAGGGCGGACAGTGGACACCGCTATCACTCTCTATTGAGAAATTTGCCAATATCTCAAGTGACCGTTACTTTTGACCCACTAATTCCACTCTATGAAAATACATAGATACGGATACATGGTTATTCATCACCGCCTTGTTGGAAAGAGCAAAAAAATAAATAAAAAGGAAACATTCTGAATGTCCTACAGCTGGGTACTGAGCCAACAATCGTGCACCCAGGTAATGGAGGACAACACAGCCAATAACAAGAATGAGACGGATCAATATGAACCACTGTGGAAAGGTTTTTAAAAGGAAAATGCAGAAATAGATATGATGATCCCTTATAAGAATATGTGTGAGTGCATGTATGTGTGAACGAGTGTGAGTGTGGAGGGGGGGAGTGTGTGAGTGTGAGTGTGAGTGCATGAGGGTGTGTATGCGTGTCTGAATGTGTGTGAATGCGTGTGTGAGTGCGTGCGTGTTCATACGCACAGGGAGGGGACAGGAAGCACAGACACATAAACAGGCCACGTGGCTGCACTGTGGGGGAGGTTATAGCAGATTTACTTTCCCTTCGGGCATCAGCCAAGCATTTACCTTCGCACAGCGAGTACCTGTTATTTCTACGTTCACAGAACAGAAGGTATGTCTATAACAAAAAAGAAAAGTGTTCAGCCACCATGATCTGAAATAGGACAGTTCTCAACATGGAAAGCGCCATTTCCCCCCTCAGCACCCCCGTGACCCCCCCCCCCGCCCTGCTCTGATCACTGAGGGTCGCCTGCCCTACGCTTGCTGGGAGCCTGCGACACTGCCCTCTCCTAGGGGAGCCGTGTGGCGCTCCCTTAATCATAATTAAATTAAACCTATTTCAGATTTTCAAGGAACCGCACACATCCTGAACCAAAGCTGAGACAGTCTGCCCTTCATGCATCGAATGCGTACGTCATGATTTGTGCGTCTGAGCCTCCATCTTCCCTGTCGTCACAACAGTCCCAATAAAGATGACGGAGGTCTATATTACTAAAGAATCCTAGGCATCCCCTCATGGTTAAGTGACTGAGCTGGGATTTGAACCCAGATCTCGTGGGCAGAACAGCTCATGTCCATTCCAGCTGGCCCTGGAGGTGACCAAAGACAGCGCAGGCCACTGACCACACCAGATTTAAAGATACCGTGCAGACAACTGGCTCCCCAGAGTACTACTGAGACCAGGAAGGCATGGTGACAACTGTGTACGGCGCCAGGTGGGGAACTGGAAATGTCAGGGACGCCATTTTGTAAAGTACATGACTGTCTGACCACTGTGCTGTACACCCGAAACTAATACAAAGTAATACAGAATGTAAACTGTAACTGAAAGATGAAATTTAATTTTAAAAAAAGGATACAAGGTAAATAATCTCTTCAGAGGAAGCTGTAATCCAACAGAGAGGAAACATTCCTCTCACACGAACCTCTTCTGCACCAAGTCCAGATCCAAGAGGCTGCAGAGAGAGGTCCCGAGGAAGACACCCCTGCAGCTGTCAAGAGCCGAGCCTGTGGCTATGGAAGATTCTGCACTTTCCCTTCAGGTTAAGATCATTCCCTCAAAAGCACCAGCTCATTTTGCCTATAGCCCACCCAGCACTTGTAACCCAAGAACTGATCTGAATTCAGTTGAATAGAGGGGGTTATACTCCCAGGAGGGCAGGAGACCAGGGCCAGGTGAGCAGGTTCCCTGGGCTATTCTACTTTACTCTGACTCTCCTGGACGTGCCAAGGCTGCGTTGCACGGGTAGGGGTACCTCAGTGGCCCTAGCTCACCCCGACCAGGGTCCTTTCTAACCTCCGCCTAAGAGAGGAGACACAGACAGGCAAGGGATTCAGAGGAGAGAAGCAGTGTTACTATGCACAAGGCTTAACAACCGCACTCAGCTGTAAGAGGAACCAAAGTAACGTGGCCTGAACAGTTAGGGTTTTGTCTTTCTCATATAATGAGAAGTACAGAGAAAAACGGCTGCTGGCATTGAGTCAAAGGTTTAAGGCTGTCAGGCTGGGGTCTCTGCAATTCACTTCCCCACCTGGCCTCGTCTCTGTTGTCACAGGACTGCTCCATCTCCAACATGGCTCCAGGCAGCAGGGAGGAGAGAGGAAAAGGTGGGACGGAATGCAGCCCGCTGCGCTGACGCCCTCTGAGGTATCTCTCTCTGCAGCCTCAGCTTCTTCCCCCCACTCACTGGCCAGACCTGTGCCCCGCGTCACTCGTTCTGCAGAGATGGCTGGGAAAGGTAGCTTTTAAGTTAGATACATCCTGCGACACATTCAGGATTTTTTTTACAGAGGAATAAGTGAAGAAGTGCTATTGGGCAAGCCACTAGCAGGGTCTGTCTGATTCAGTGGTTTTCAACCTTTGTACACTTGGGGACCAGTACAAACAGGAGAATTACTTCAGGGTCCGCTAAGGCAGAAAATCACCCTGAGCATAAGCAAATCCCACTGTTGTATGATGTCTATAATCTTCATACAACATCAGGGTGGTTAAATCTTTCATGGATCAGCCTGAAATTTGGGGCAGAATGGTCCATGGACCGGCAGTTGGAAGACATTGAGATAATTGGTGGAAATAAACATTGTGAATTCCTCGGTGTACTAGGGACAGAGTGTGTGGCACATAAGCTCAGGAAGTTTGGGAACCGGTGGCAATGGGCTCAGTGTCTGCACTGCAGAGAGACTCCTGCAACACAAGGAAGGCAGATTAGTCTTGTCCTCACTGCCTTCTGGTATCTCCCCACGTGGCAGCAGGGCACAAACGTGGTAGATATCAGAGCTGGGCGAGAAAAGGAAGAACAGGCTAGAGATGCCAGGCGTGAGGAGTTCCACAGCTGAACCTCTGCCTGGCGTTCTTATAAGATGAGGAAATCTGGACACAGAAAGAGAGGAAAGACCGTGTGAGGACATGGCAAGAAGGTGGCCGTCTGTGAGCCAAGGGGAGAGGCCTCGGGAGAAACCAAACCTGCCCGTCCCTCGACCAGAACTGTGAGAAAATAAATCCGTGTTGTTTAAGCCAAGGCACGCAGCCAGCGGTATTTTGTGATGGCAGCACCAGCAAACTAACACACTAACTACCTACATAACTCATTTATATCATCCACACACACACTCCCAGCAGCATTTCAATTGCCAATGTCTCTGGTCAAGAGTCAGGGGACAGCCTGACCTGTAGTGGTGCAGTGGATAAAGCGTCGACCTAGAAATGCTGAGGTCGCCAGTTTGAAACCCTGGGCTTGCCTGGTCAAGGCATATATGGGAGTTGATGCTTCCTGCTCCTCCCCCCCCCCTTCTCTCTCTGTCTCTCTCCTCTCTCTCTCTCTCTCATTTCTAAAATGAATAAATAAATAAATAAACAAATAAATAAAAGTTTAAAAAAAAAAAGAGTCAAGGGACAAGGTATTTTCCGGAATACATCTCAGAGCCGGGTCTGCTGCCGTTCTGAGCGCCGGAAGAGTGGCACCCGGCTCCATCAGCAGTTCCGTCCCCATGGCGTCCTTCGCTTTAAGAAACAGTGATTTCTCTGTGAAAAGGAACTTGGAGAGCCCTTCCATGACACAGGCCAGAGTTTTCTGAATGACGACGCTGGTTTTCAGTGAAACACAGAAGGGAAGCAAGATTGTCAGGTCCTGAAGCAACAGGAGTCCTTGCATATGACCTCAAACTAGCAGCCCTGCTCCTGCCACACCCACTCGGTGATCGAGGACGGAGGCCGTGACCGTGGTCATCGCCCACAAACTCAGTTCCAGGCTGCTGTCCTTTCTCCTCACCATGGACCCTGGGCTCCCTCAGATGCCGTGGGACACAGGCATTCCTCTATATTCCTTCTTGGATTTCCTCCTTTGTCCTTTGAACTTGATGCACAGCAATTATTTCCCGGGGCAGGGGGCACACCCAAACTTCCCTAAATTGTCATAAGCAAAATACCCTCTTACTCATCGTGCATCTGGGAGCCTTACCATCCTGCTCTGTCATCACTTAAGGTTTATCCTAATCCAAAAAAAAAAAAAAAAAAAAAAAAAGCCATAAAATCAAATCCCTTTTTAAAATGACTTTAGCATCATAGTCCAGAGGTCTAATATATACTTCAGGGGAGACAAGCCGGGGGTCATAAAGCCTCCCTGAGGGTAACATGCCAGGGAGAGGTCTTAGACCACCAAAGGAGAGGCAAACTGCTCCTTCCATCAGCCTGAGCACCCCAGAGCCTGAGGCGAGGTGTGGGTCCCAGGGGTTGAACGCAGAGTGTATCAGATCTGCTCTAAATGCCTTAGAGCAGTGGTCCCCAACCCCCGGGGCCGCGGACCGGACATTTGGTACCGGTCCGCAGAGAAAGAATAAATAACTTACATTATTTCCATTTTATTTATATTTAAGTCTGAACGATGTTTTATTTTTAAAAAATGACCAGATTCCCTCTGTTACATCCGTCTAAGACTCACTCTTGATGCTTGTCTCGGTCACGTGATACATTTATCTGTCCCACCCTAAAGGCCGGTCTGTGAAAATATTTTCTGACATTAAACCGGTCCGTGGCCCAAAAAAGACTGGGCACCACTGCCTTAGAGCAACAAGGGTCAAACCTGAGAAAATCTCCAGTAAATACCAATCTGAGAGCAAGGTGAGGACTGGAATAGGGGCCAGGCGGGGGTGCAAGTGGGATGGAACAGGAGGGATGGGGCAGGGATATGTCCGGCTTCTCGCAGCCCTTTCCCTGTGCACCACCCCTGACTGCCCCGCCCACCGGAGCCCTGCAGCCTCGGGTCAGAGCAGGAAAGGAGAGCGGGGCGGTCATCCATCAGTCCCTCCTCTCAGCTGCCGGCACAGAGGCGCAAGCCTGGACTTCCACCTCCGAACCGCGAGGTCAGCCTTGCCGGGATCTTGGCTCCTTCCACAATTTATTCCATCCTGTGACTGACTGGAACAAGTCTTTTAAAAGGTATGTTTCAAAGCCATGATGGCACAGCAGTCACTCTGTCTGGCCCCTGACGGCTCCAAACAAGTTACAGGCCCAGAAACTGCACGGAGCGGCCATCCATCAAGTGTCCCCAAGGTCCGCCAGCCGCCGGGCAGACAGTTAAGTCCAGCATACAGGCACCAGTGGGCGGCCATGACTGGAAGTGCTCCGGCTTGCCTCGGGAGCATCTGTGGCAGAGACCGGCGGCACACCCAAGAATGGCAGCTTCCAGCAGCGAATCAGGCGCACTGTGGAGCTCATCTGCTGTCGAGGGTCACGCATTCTGAAATGGACTCCACAACGCCCCTGGACAATTAGCTTGGGATTACCCCTGGTGTTCTTCTCCCTGTGTAGTATTTCCTATTATTGTTCAAGACACTGACTGTTTACTTCGCCCCACCCCACAGATACCCGGTTTGCCCACTTGATTTTGGGGTGCTTCTCCCTGGGGGAAGATTAGAAGTCCCTGTCCTAGTAGGAGAAGGCTTGACCATGTGATTTCCAGCATCCTTTCCAGTAGATGATACATCCTCATCCTATTGGACTCAGGAGCGGCAACATGACTTGCTTTGGCCCATTAACTATGGACAGCCATGTGTCATTTCTTGGTTAAGTTTATGATCCAGCTCGTGGTTATCCATGTCTGTCTCTTCCTTGTGTCACAGACCACCTATTTCCCAGGTAGAACCTGTTCCATCAGTCTGAGTAGCAGATTAGAGACCTTGTGGTTTAGAGCCACAGCCGGCCCCGGATGGATTGGATATGGAGCTTGGATAAAAAGAAGTATTCTAGTTGCAGTTCACTGAGGTTTGGGAGTCATTTATTATGGGGGAATCACTTATTATTGAAGCATAACCTGGCATATCCTAACTAAAATACCATCTTTCCTTTCTTCGTTTCCTTCACCTGTATTTATCAAGCATCTACTATAAATTGAGGAGCATTCATTAATTGATCACCTACTATGTGGCAGGCACTGGGTTGAAGAAGTGCGAATATGAGACAGGCATGATGAGCAGGCGGTGATGTTACACAGATACACTATGGCAAGTGTTGTCATATGACACCTGGGAAGCTTGGAGGAGGGACCTTCTATCTATCTCCTCTACCAGGGCTAGAAGAGCACTTTCTAGAGGCACTGGGCATCTGTTCTGCTCCATAGCTTATTTAGATCCACGGAATGACTTTGACACAGGAGCTGAACTTGAGAGGAAGATGGTTTTCCTGGCAGGGGTGGGGGAAATGCCATCCCAACAGCAGAAAATGGGGAAAGCACATTTCAGGCAGAGAAAACGGCGCGTGCAGCAACACCAGCGAGGCTCTGTTATTCGGTGAGGATGGTGCTTCGGCTGCAAAGATGAGGAGTTAGGTAAAAGGAATCTAGAAAGATCCACAGGGGGCCAGGTTGGAAAACCCAGAAGAGCATGCCAAGGAGGTCTGACTTGACCTTGAGTGTCCTGAAGGAACACTGGGAAGCACTGAGGCAGGGGAGCGAAGCGGTCTTCCCGGCCTGGGAGGCAGCGTGGAGCAGGGGCTGCGGGGGGTTTTGGAGTCAGAGAGAATGGAGTCCACTCTGGGTAAACGGAGATGAGGGCATACAGGACAGCAGAGCTCAAACAGATGAGGGGAAGGAGTAAGTCCTTCATCTTAGATCGGCCTCCCTGGGAAACAGACCCAAAAGAGATTTGCACGCAGGAGGTCTAATGAGGAGGGCTCTTGGGACCATCGGCACAAAGGAGTGTAGGAAGCAGGACGGCGCAGAGGGGGCCGCCATGCTGCAACGCAGTCACCGGAGCCCTCGGCTGAGCACCCAGGGGGGCTCTAACCCTCGCATGACCCCGGAGGGCTGTCCTGAGTTGAGGCGAAGGTATCAGCCCCTTGGACTCTCACATCAAGCAGTCCTAGAAACATTTATGGGATACGGGCTGTCACAGGAAAGGGGTGTGACGTTGGGCAGGGTTCCCTCCTTCCACGGAGGGCAGCTGTGGTGAAGGGACTCAGCTGTGAGCTGTCAGCGGCAAATGCTCCCAGCAGCTGGGAGTGGGCTCATGGGCTCCGCAGGGGACACTGGAGACGGAGGCCAGCATCCACTCCGCATCTTCACAGGGGACACTGGAGACGGAGGCCAGCATCCACTCCGCACCATCACAGGGAACGACAGCTAACAGTTCCTGGGCCCTCACTGTGGGCCAGGCATCGTGCTAAATAACTGAATCGTATTATATCACTTCGCCTTCACGGAGTAAATTCTATTATTATAAACAGGAAAACTGAGGCTCAAAGAGGTTACATTCTCTATCCAAGGGACAGTGGAAGCAGACTGAACTTCGACCGACCTCAGCCATGTCTGCCTCAGAAGTCTACATTCTCCCCTCACACACTGGTGTTGATTTCGGGCAGACCTGAACATCTCAGCGCAAAGGCAGGGCGGGCCAATCACGGGGACGAGCCCTGAGACTCTTCTGGGGAAGATCGCTAACGCCTGTCGCAGCTACTCAAACACAGCTGGGGTCTGAGCAGCAGGCCTGAAACTCAGCTCAGTCTCTGCACCCCGCACTCCACTCCCCAACCACCAAGGCCTTCCTTCTTCCCGCTTCTCCGCCCGACCAAGCTGAGCTGGCTTGGAGGGAGCAAAAGTCCGGCACCGTGAACACTGGCCAACAGGTAGCCTGAGATTTGGGGAGCAACGGCCAATAATGATCACAGGCACCATGAGCACTGACTATGTGCTGGGCCCTATGACACACATCACTACCGCATGAGCACTGACTATGTGCTGGGCCCTATGACACTACCACATGAGCACTGACTTTGTGCCGGGCCCTATGACACGCGTCACTACCGCATGAGCACTGACTATGTGCCGGGCCCTATGACACGTGTCACTACCGCATGAGCACTGACTATGTGCCGGGCCCTATGACACGTGTCACTACTGCATGAGCACTGACTATGTGCCGGGCCCTATGACACGTGTCACTACCGCATGAGCACTGACTATGTGCCGGGCCCTATGACACGTGTCACTACCGCATGAGCACTAACTATGTGCCGGGCCCTATGACACCTGTCACTACCGCATGAGCACTATGTGCCGGGCCCTATGACACGTGTCACTACCGCATGAGCACTGACTATGTGCCGGGCCCTATGACACGTGTCACTACCGCATGAGCACTAACTATGTGCCGGGCCCTATGACACGTGTCACTACCGCATGAGCACTGACTATGTGCCGGGCCCTATGACACGTGTCACTACCGCATGAGCACTGACTATGTGCCGGGCCCTATGACACGTGTCACTACCGCATGAGCACTGACTATGTGCTGGGCCCTATGACACACATCACTACCGCATGAGCACTGACTATGTGCTGGGCCCTATGACACACATCACTACCACATGAGCACTGACTTTGTGCCGGGCCCTATGACACGCGTCACTACCGCATGAGCACTGACTATGTGCCGGGCCCTATGACACGTGTCACTACCGCATGAGCACTAACTATGTGCCGGGCCCTATGGCATATGACACACGTCACTACCGCATGAGCACTGACTATGTGCCGGGCCCTATGACACGTGTCACTACTGCATGAGCACTGACTATGTGCCGGGCCCTATGACACGTGTCACTACCGCATGAGCACTGACTATGTGCCGGGCCCTATGACACGTGTCACTACCGCATGAGCACTGACTATGTGCCGGGCCCTATGACACCTGTCACTACCGCATGAGCACTATGTGCCGGGCCCTATGACACGTGTCACTACCGCATGAGCACTGACTATGTGCCGGGCCCTATGACACGTGTCACTACCCCATGAGCACTAACTATGTGCCGGGCCCTATGACACGTGTCACTACCGCATGAGCACTGACTATGTGCCGGGCCCTATGACACGTGTCACTACCGCATGAGCACTGACTATGTGCCGGGCCCTATGACACGTGTCACTACCGCATGAGCACTGACTATGTGCCGGGCCCTATGACACGTGTCACTACCGCATGAGCACTATGTGCCGGGCCCTATGACACGTGTCACTACCGCATGAGCACTGACTATGTGCCGGGCCCTATGACACGTGTCACTACCGCATGAGCACTGACTATGTGCCGGGCCCTATGACACCTGTCACTACCGCATGAGCACTGACTATGTGCCGGGCCCTATGACACGTGTCACTACCGCATGAGCACTGACTATGTGCCGGGCTCTATGACACGCGTCACTACCGCATGAGCACTGACTATGTGCCGGCCCTATGACACGTGTCACTACCGCATGAGCACTGACTATGTGCTGGCCCTATGACACGTGTCACTACCGCATGAGCACTATGTGCCGAGCCCTATGACACATGTCACTACCGCATGAGCACTGACTATGTGCCGGGCCCTATGACACGTGTCACTACCACATGAGCACTATGTGCCGGGCCCTATGACACACATCACTACCGCATGAGCACTGACTATGTGCCGGGCCCTATGACATGCGTCACTACCGCATGAGCACTGACTATGTGCCGGGCCCTATGACATGCGTCACTACCGCATGAGCACTGACTATGTGCCGGGCCCTATGGCATATGACACACGTCACTACCGCATGAGCACTGACTATGTGCCGGGCCCTATGACATGTGTCACTACCGCATGAGCACTAACTATGTGCCGGGCCCTATGACACGTGTCACTACCGCATGAGCACTGACTATGTGCCGGGCTCTATGACACGCGTCACTACCGCATGAGCACTATGTGCCGGCCCTATGACACGTGTCACTACCGCATGAGCACTATGTGCCGAGCCCTATGACACGTGTCACTACCGCATGAGCACTGACTATGTGCCGGGCCCTATGACACGTGCCACTACCACATGAGCACTATGTGCCGGGCCCTATGACACACATCACTACCGCATGAGCACTGACTATGTGCCGGGCCCTATGACTATTGCCGGGCCCTATCATGTGCACGACCACCATTACTGCTTCCACTTTACACCCGAGAAAACTTAGGCTCAGGAAGTTGAGTCTCTTGCCTGAGATCACACAACCTGTCTGAAGCCAATCTGGAAGTTTGCTCTTTCCTCTTGGATCCCCATCAACGTAGAATTAAAACACAACTAAAAATTCAGTTCCTCGGTTGCACTGTCCACAGTTTAAATGCTCACTGGCCACGTGTGGCTGGTGGCTACAGTGGCTACCATGCTGGGTAGGTCAGACACAGAACATTTCCTTCACTGCAGAATACTCCATTGGACAGTGTTGACAAGGGGCTGCTTTGGAGTCGACTCTGCCTGTGGTCTGATCCAAATTCTCTCCAGGCCCCTCACCCACTGCCCCCAATCTCTTCACAGGAAAAACAGTGGCAGAGAAATCTAATGAATCCAGGGGTTTGGTGTGGGCGGGGGAACACTTCTAATTAATCCAGAAGGGAGAAGAGAAACCATTTTTGTACCTATTTATGTTCGCTTGATAAACAGGGAAAGCTAATGACTCTGTAGTTCCAGAAAAGTCCACAGGGACACTGGGATCTCTTATCTGAGCCCCCCCGCTGAGGAGAGGGGCCGGTGCTCAGAATCACAGCCCGAGATCAAAGAGGATCTGTGCATGTCATTACCAAATTTTCTCCCCACTCCTCTTGTGTTTGCAAGCCTTCTCACATTCCAGGAGATTGGCCTACATTAGCCTGCCAGTCAGGAGTGAGGTCTTTATTCCACAATAACACTAATAAACAGAAGCAAAACAGCTGCAGCCAATGGCCCAGCTCCCTCTCCAGCCACTTCTCCGGAACACAAATGTGGGATGTGCAGCGCAGGACCACGGAGGGGCCCGAGCCGGACGCTCTGTCTGTAAAATTCATGCTAAGCCATGCGTGCCTTTAAACCTAGATTTGTTACAGGGGTGGCAACGAGACCTCAGCTCTTGTCCACCTGAGGGAAGGAATTCAATCAAGAAAGAGGGCAGCAAGTCCAGGAGGATCTGCTGGCCGTGCAGGGAGACACGCAGAGGAGAGGGGGCCTTGGAGACGAGTTCAGGGGGTGAGCCTGGGACAAGCTGCCGCTGCCCACTGCGCCCCTGGCTGCAAGTCTCCTGAGGTCCCTTAGAGCAGTGGTCCCCAACCTTTTTTGGGCCAAGGACCAGTTTAATGTCAGAAAATATTTTCACGGGCCGGCCTTTAGGGTGGGACGGATAAATGTTATCACGTGACCGAGACAAGCATCAAGAGTGAGTCTTAGACAGATGTAACAGAGGGAATCTGGTCATTTTTAAAAAATAAAACATCGTTCAGACTTAAATATAAATTAAACGGAAATAATGTAAGTTATATTATTCTTTCTCTGCGGACCAGAACCAAATGGCCCACGGATCGGTACCGGTCCGCAGCCCAGGGGTTGGGGACCACTGCGTTAGAGCTTAGGAGAAAGAGAGGGGCGAGGGAAACGCCCTGGTGGCCTTCTGTGCCTGGCCCATCATCCTTGCTCTACTCCTGTCTAACTGCCTACCACAAATTCACTTAAATGTCCTCTGTAGAGAGTGCGTGTGGATGCGTAATGGAGCACCAGAGAGCTCCCAGGGAAAACAGCTTGATTTTCAGAGATCTGTGGATGTCATAACAAGGGGCACATTTCTCACACTGTATCCAAATTCGCCGCCTTGTAACCACTGCCCGTTTGTCTTGGATCTCTCCCTGGGGACTCACAGAACCAGTCCAAGTCCATGTGACATTCATTTTGAAGACAAGAGCTACCATATTTCCCCATGTATAAGATGCACTTTTTTTTCAAAAAAAAACTGAGATCTAAAAACTGGGTGCCTCTTATACGGTGGTTGTAGATTTTTTTACTTGCATTTTCTGCTTTTTTGTGCTTGTTTTTGTGCTCATTGTTGAAGATGGTGATTCATCATCAGACACAGATGAGGACAAGCTAATGGATGGGAGTTTTAACAGTGATGAGGAGTTGTATGAATTTTATGATAAATAAAACCTGAGTTCAATAGCTTTATGTGATACATTTTTTTTTTCAAATTTCAGGCCCAAAATTAAGGTGCATCTTACACGTGGGAGCGTCTTATAGATGGGGAAATACTGTATATAACCCCTTGAGCCTTCACTTTTCCCTCTGAGCTGGCTACAGAGCTTTTTCCTCCTAGTTCTCTCAAGGGTGCCTTCTGGAAGCTTCCGTCTGGATGCCATTCTCCTCCTGAGAGGTGAATAGCCGAGCCCGAGCCCCGACCTGCAGGTGGAAGGGAACAGGCCTCCACACCATCAGGACCCGGAACCGAAGGCCCTGGGGGACCACGCGGGAAGCTGCCCCAGAGAACTGCTCCAGCGTCCTTCCACAGGCCCCGCCCCCCTGCTCGGCTCCAGGATTCCTCCCACGCCTCTCATAACAAAGGCCAGGTTAGCGAGGAGCAACATTAATTAGTTATAAATTGAAGTCCATTACCATAATAATGAGAAGATGAGTGAATGCAGAATCCCCTTCTTTCACAGTGGTATTTACAAAAGAAAGATTAATAAGGTGATTTTACCCCCAAACCTACAAGGAGCTCAGCAGCTGTGGCAGCTAGAAGGGAAAGCAGAGGGGAGGGCATCTGTGTCCCCCACCTGCCCTCCAGAAGCTTTCCCTGGTGCTGGGGGGACACCTGGCCTGCTGGTCCCTGGGCAGGATCCAAGGAAACCCCTTCTGACTTGGCACGCCACCGCAACCTGGGCCCCACCCGCCCCTGCCACCCCGGTGCCACCGCCCTGTGCATCCGCAGGGAGGGCTCCGGGCAGCCTGTTCACGTGAAGGATTCATCTCTCCCCGGACCTGCAGGAGGTCAGCAAAAGGAAAGGTGGCTTTCCTACTCTCCTCCCGCTTTTATAAAGGAGGACTCAAGGGCTCCCAGGAAGTAGGGAGCATGCCCGGGCCTCACTGGCCGGAAGAGGGAAGCTGAGACTCCAGGCCAGGCTCTGTGAGCTCTCCCGTACACGCAGACACAGGGGGCTCGCCCGCCCACCGCACCACCTCGAGGTCTGCCTCTGCTGTGCGGAACCTCTTGCCAGAGCTCATGCACTGCCCGCCGTGGCACCCTGGCTCGGAACCCCAGCCCATCAGAGCTGGAAGGGGCCTCCGATCTGGCCCACTCATTGTGCCAACATTGAAAATAATCACGTGTAGATGATGGCTGAGCAGGGGCCAGACTTCCCCGCAACCCTGAACCCCCAAGCCCCGCCCATCTGCCAGAGCAGCTCCACTCCCAGAAGCCCTCCGCACCCACAGTTCTCAGCAACCTGGAGAGGAGGAGAAGGAAAGCCTTATCCCCCGTGTAAGGTATTCCCCCCGCTGAGAAGGAAGGAAGGGGCCGGAGCCACGCAGTGTGGAATAACAAAAGGCTTTATTGAGTACAGGCGTGCATCCCTCCCGGGGAGGTTCCCTGGCCCCAAGGAAAGATGGAGGCCAGGGAAGTCGCAAGGAGAGACCCGGGTGAGGGATATTTAAAGGGTCCCTAGGGTGGTCGAGCTAATATGACGTGGTGAAATCTCACTGGCTGGCAGACGGTCGCTTTTTTTCCAAAGGGTTCCTGCAAAGTTTCTTTTGGCGTGCTTGGTTGTGGACAGTCTCAGCCAAAGTTCGTGGGTCTGACCTTTCCCATTATCCACCGACCTTACACCCAATTTGGAGACAAGGACCCTAGTTTCTGCTACATGGGCAAACCATTTATCCTCTGAGCCTCGCTTTCCTGTGTGTAAAATGGGCCTACGGCAGCGCTACCGCACAGGAAGTGGGGTGGGGTGGGGGGATTAGATGAGATCACGTCAGCCAGGGCCTGTAAAAGGCCTGATAGTATTGCAGGAATCAAAAGAGGTCAAAAACACCCAGACAACTTGATGAAGGAAGTAGGATTCATTAAAGCCGGCGGAGCACGTGAGCCTTGTAGCTCCAAAACACAGGCTCCCCGAGGTTGACTTCCTTACAGGTTATGGACCTTTACAGTATCCAAGCAATGGGCATATGATTTCTTTGTAAGGTTTCCCAGGACTGAAGGAGAAGGGAGGGAAAGTTTCGGTGGGGTCAGCAAGGGGGTAAGGGTTTCCGGATCACTGGCTATAGTTACATACAGATCCCGCTGTTCTTGCTTTGTATTGTAACTATGGGATATAGTTCATTTATTATTGCCTGACTGGGTTACCCCCGCTGGCTCCTTTCCCTTGTATTCTTTCCGTTTCCTCCTTCTCAGGGAAGAGGGCCCTGCCCCTCCTTCCTCAATAGTAACTAGTCTTTGCAGGCTCTGTGGTCTCTGTTGCAATGACTCAACTCAGCCCTGACAGCACAAAAGCACCATAGACAACAACACGTGGTCGTGTGCCCATAAACATCATATACGGAAAACAGGCAAGGGGCGGGATCTGCCTGCAAGCCAGGCTCTGATGTAGGCAAAGTGAGTAACACATACCAAGTCTCAATGAATGATAGCTACTTGCACTAATCAGACTCATTGTCACCGTTATCACCGGTGCTATTATCCCAGGCCCTCCAGCCGAAGAGGCGTGCAGAGCCAGCCCCCTAGCTAGAGGAAACGGTTAGGAGGAAGAGGAGGGAGAGCTGGTCGCTCGTCACCCCACGCGCCCTCACCTGCCGCCAGAGAAGGCGCAGTCGGCTGGTGCAGAGCAGGGTCTGTTGGAAGAGACCCTGTAAGTGTGGCCACGAAAGGGGGCACGCAAAGCTGCCATTGGTCTCCACCACGGCCCCCATGGGCCTCAAAGGCTCTCGCCGTGTACAAACACTTAATGGCACTTTCTCTGTGCCAAGCGCTGTCCTAAGCATTTTGCAAATATTAGCAGAGGCAGATGAAAGCAAAGGGCCCCTCTCTGGTTGGCTGGGCTCGGGCCAACGCCAGCGCCGAGGCCCCTGGGAATTGCGACCAGGCTCCTCGGAGTGACCCTGTCCCTCTGCTGTCCAGACCGAAGCCGGATGCTCTGGTTTGCTGTCGCCCTGTGAGCAGAACAAGAAGGGCAACAGGTACACCTCCTGCCTCAAAACAGAACCACCCAGACAATGGGCGTGCCCGGGGGGGGGGTATCTTTCTGCACTGACCCTTTCTACCGCAGGGCTCAGCAGACTGTTTCCATCAAGGACCAGGCGGTACGTAAATATTTCAGAACTTGTGAGCCATATGGTCTCTGTGGCAACTGCTCGACTCTGTCATTGTAGCACAAAAGATACAGACAATACACAAAAGAATGGGTGCGGCTGTGTTCCAATAAAACTTTATTAAAAAACGGGTGGTAAGCAGGATGTGGGCATCTGGCTGGCTGTGGCTACCAGGCTGTAATTTTTCTGGTCCCTGTCTTAGAGGACAAAGGTCCTGTTCAACTCAGCCTTGTTTCTGCCTCTGAACACTGCGGTGCTCTGTGACCCTCTGTGGAAGAAGGGAGGAAATCCGTGTTCAAAAACCAGATGATTAAAGGTAACTGCTGAGGCTGGTATGTCAAGAGGTGAGCCCAATGATTGAAGCCCAATGATTAAATGCAAAGCAGCTCATAACCGTTTAAGAAAACTGAATTTGGAGTTCGCTGAGCAAGGTTAATTGTTCCCCTGTGTCAAATTCCTCTTTCCCACACTCACAACAGGCCACCCAGGAGAGGGAAATTCCAGACAAGGCGTATTTATTAAAAATGTACATGGTGGCTCTTGCCAGTTGGCTCAGCAGTAGAGCGTCGGCCCAGCGTGTGGATGTCCTGGGTTCAATTTCCGGCCAGAGCACACAGGAGAAGAGCTCATCTGCTTCTCCACCCCTCCCCCTCTCCTTCCTCTCTGTCTCTCTTTTCCCTCCCACAGCCAAGGCTCCACTGGAGCAAAGTTGGTCTGGGCGCTGAGGATGGCTCCATGGCCCCCACCTCAGGCGCTAGAATGGCTCCGACTGCAGCAGAGCAACGCCCCAGAGATGCCAAGTATTGCTCCCTGGTGGGCATGCTGGGTGGATCCCAGTAGGGCGCATGCAGGAGTCTGTCTATCTGCCTCTCCCCTGCTTCTTACTTTGGAAAAATACAAAAAAAAAAAAAAATCTACATGGCATCACCATAACATGAAGGAGTGATCTTCGAGCTCACGTCTGGAAGCTGGAGGTGGGAAGGTCTACTTGGAATGGTAAATGGATGCTTGGGCTCTCCCCCTGAGCCAGCAATTACACACCAGCATTCCCATTTCTCTGGGCTCCCGTGAGCCAGTCCCAACAGCCACTGAGATGCTGAACCCCATAAACAAAGGGAAAAGGGGCCTGGAGAGAAATCCCCTTTGGAAACGCTTCCTTCAGCAAAGGAAAAATGACATTATTATATTTTATGCTATAACCTATGTTATAAAATTGAATGAACCGGTCAGGTGGGCCACATGTTATTTTATTTTTATATTGCCACCCAAGGAACCTCATACATAATAATTAAATAAATGCCACCTAACCTGTATTATTCAGTTTTGGTAAGAAGAATAACTCCTCAATTTCTCATTAAGTTTTGTGGGTATGTTGTGAGGACAGAGGAGGAGAAAAGAAAATTAATTTTAGTTTTAAGGATTTACAAAAACTAGCCCTGGCCAGTTGGCTCAGTAGTAGAGCATTGGTCTGGCATATGGCCATCCTGGGTTCAATTCCTGGTCAGAGCGTACAGGAGAGGCGACCATCGACTTCTCCACCCCTCACCCTTCTCTCTCTCTCTTTCTATCACTTCCCCTCCCGCAGCCATGGCTTGATTGGCTCTAGTGAGTTGGCCCCAGGAGCTGGGAATGGCTTCATGGCCTCCGCGTTAGGCGCTAAAAAATGGCTCCAGTTGCAATAGAGCAAATGTCCCCAGACAGGCAGAGCATCGCCCTGTAGTGGGCTTGCCAGGTGGATCCCAGTTGGGGCACACGTGAGAGTCTGTCTCTCTGCCTTCCCCCCTTCTTACTAAAAAAAAAAAAGGAAAAGAATTTATAAAAACTAAACTAAAAATAAATCCCAAAGATGAAATCATACAGGTAAATACCCTGTGATCACAATGAAATAAAATCCAAAGTTAGTTCTGAGAGTGAAAATATTTAAAAACTCAACCACTTAAAAAATTTCAAATAATATGCTCACCTGTTGCATTAAAGAGGAAGTAAAATCTAATTACAGACTAATTAGAAAAATAGAAAAGAAATAACTAGCATTTCAGGATGAAGCCAAAGCTGTATTCAAATGAAAATACATACCTTGAATTTTTCTATTAAGTTAGAATGAAAATAAATGAACTGAGCAATCAACTTGTAAGTTTAAGAAGAGAGAGAGAGAGAAGTGAATTAATAAACTAAAGGAAGTATTAAATGAATTGGAAAAAATTTTTAATGATAGGATTGATAAATGTAATATCTGGTTCTTTTCAAAAGTCTCTAATGTAGAGAAAGATTTGGCAAGAGGGGCAGAGATAAATGGGCAAAATTAGTCATCGAGAAAGTGAAGACGCCACAATGATCGATTCGTTCAGTCAGCAAATATTCACGGAGCACTTATTAAGTGTCAGGAAGTGATGATACAACAATGAATTAGACAAAAATCTTCGCTTTCACTTAACTCACGGTAAAGGAGAAAAGATAAGTGATTGCGCTTGTGGTATGTTGTGAAAATATGTAACTTTTATGAGAGACAACTCTGTCAATGAAAGGCAGCATTTTTCAGGAAAATATAAAGTCGGGAACAGGTCTGACTAACTCAATAATCCTTATTTTAAAACTCAAATGTTTGTCCAAACTGACCTGGCAGACCCTGTAATGCCCGTGATGGGTGACAGTACCAGCTTGCTCTGAAAAACCCTCAGAGCAGTGAGGAGTCCCGGGCTTTATAAATTACACCGCAGTCGGGCGGAAGGGGGGGGGGGAGCGCCTGTCTGAAGCAGCTCGTAAAACCCCGTGACCAAGCCTACTGTGTGTGATAAAAACCGCTTCACTCTGAGATGTTAGGGCCAAAATCAAATAAACGTCCACAGTCTCTTAATCCAGAATTATGAAAGTGAAAAGCCTCTAAAATCCGTTGTGATTTTTAACTCCTTCGGTGGCAATGGCCTGTGCAGTCAACGACCCCTGTCCCTAAGGACCTCCACCCACTGTCCGGCACCCTGATGACCGAACACGGGGGCATAAGCACTCCAGCTCCCGTTCCAACGGAGCCACAGACACGCCATCCAGTCTTTGCTGGTCTCCTTCTCTCCCTGCCTGGTCACACATCCATTTTCTCCCGGGAACATTTTCTAATCCATCATCCTCTCGGGCTCTGCTGCTGGGACCCCATCCTAAGACAGGAGCAAACCTGACCTCCACTTCTCTGGCTGACCTGCCCTGAGACTGCTCCTAGCACCGGGCTGTCTGACTTGACTTTGCCTTCGTATGTTTGGCTGCGCACATGTGAATGAATGTGTTTGATTAAGGGGATGCTTCCCCCAGACTCCACTGGGGTTATTACATAACATCCACAGTCTGCACATCATGTTACTTACCTCAAATCTAATAAAATATGAATTGCAAACACATTCCAGTCAAAGAGTTGCAGATAAGGGATTATGAAGCTGTATAAAATACTAGCAAATCAAATCTAGTGCTGTATTTAAGGAATAATAAACCATAACCAATTGAAATGAATTACAATAATGGCTGCATATTTGAAAGTTCAGTCGTATGATTTGTAAAAATAATAGGGCGATGGGGGTAGAAGATGCAGACGATCTCAACATTTATTTCTGATGTGGAAAAAAAGCTCAGTTAATAGAATGCTGATTCCTTAAAAGTGATTTTTTTAATCTGTCTCAAAAAACAGACACCATACATAAATAAAACGCTAGGAGTGTTGTAACTGAATCAGGAAAAAAGAAAAGAATATACACTATTCTCACTGTTATTTAACCTCATTCTGAAATTTCTAGCACAAGAAAATAATGAGAAATAAGAGCAAATATATATTAAAGGGGAGAAGAGAGAAGTACCATTATTTGTGGATGATATATTATCTATCTTACAACCCAGGGGTGTAACTAAAAATGATCAGAATTGAGACCTTTCAGTATGGAAGCCAGATATCAATTTATACCTTAAAAAAAAACAATCTTTTTATAGCAGCAAAAGCCAATCAGAAAACATAACGGAAATATTTATCACATAGGAAGAAGAAACAAAGATGTAGGAATAAACCAAAAGTGTGCAACTCCTGAAAGATAAAACTGTGAAGCCCCACTGAGGCTCAGACCACAAGAGAACGGGTACACTGTGAAACTTACCTTGTGCTACGTAGCAGGACTGAATGCTTTGGAAATGTCTGCAGTCTCTTTGAGTGAATCTCTAAATCCAATGCAGAGCATACCCAAAACCCAAACAGGGTCTTTTTGGAAACATTTGACCAAATCATTCTAAAATTTTTCCAAAAGAATATAAACATGCAAAAATCCCTGGGGAACTTGAAATTGCAGAATATTGGGGCCGTGAACCTCTCTGATATTAAAACATTTCAAAGTTATGGTAATAAAGCAAGATGGTCCCAGTGTCTGAATAGAAAGAGAAATAAACAGAAGCTAATTATACCCTAAAACACGCGGAAATATATTATTCAGGTTACATTTCCTATAAGCAGGAAACATAGATTATTCAATAAAAGATACTGAGACAACAAGCTGTCATCTTTCAATAAAATAACAGTAAACCAAGCTCTCTACCTCACCAGCACTGATATATTAAAGATTTAAATTTAAAAAGAGGAAAGAGGAAAGGAAGAAAAAAGGATATAAGTACCAGGAAAAAAAAAAAAAAAGGAAAATCTCTTTTATAAAAGTGAGAAAAGCCTTTCTGATGACACGAAACCAAAAAAGCAACAAAATACTGATAAATTCCACCATATAAAAATTAAGAAAGCAAATAATTTTTTTTTTTTTTGGTATTTTTCTGAAGCTGGAAACAGGGAGAGACAGTCAGACAGACTCCCGCATGCGCCTGACCAGGATCCACCCGGCACGCCCACCAGGGGCAACGCTCTGCCCACCAGGGGCCGATGCTCTGCCCCTCTGGGGCATCCTCTGTTGCGACCAGAGCCACTCTAGCGCCTGGGGCAGAGGCCACAGAGCCATCCCCAGCTCCCGGGCCATCTTTGCTCCAATGGAGCCTCGGCTGCGGGAGGGGAAGAGAGAGACAGAGAGGAAGGAGAGGGGGAGGGGTGGAGAAGCAGATGGGCCCTTCTCCTGTGTGCCCTGGCCGGGAATCGAACCCGGGACTTCTGCACGCCAGGCCGACGCTCTACCACTGAGCCAACCGGCCAGGGCCGAAAGCAAACAATTTTTAAAAAGCCTCTGTGTGACAAAATAATATATATAAAATGCATCGCCAAGTTCAAACCAACACCACCACCCAAGAAAAGAACAATGTTACATGTTTGATAAAGAACTATACTAGCCCTGGCTGGTTGGCTCAGCGGTAGAGCGTCGGCCTAGCGTGCGGAGGACCCGGGTTCGATTCCCGGCCAGGGCACACAGGAGAAGCGCCCATTTGCTTCTCCACCCCTCCGCCGCGCTTTCCTCTCTGTCTCTCTCTTCCCCTCCCGCAGCCAAGGCTCCATTGGAGCAAAGATGGCCCGGGCGCTGGGGATGGCTCTGTGGCCTCTGCCTCAGGCGCTAGAGTGGCTCTGGTCGCAACATGGCGACGCCCAGGATGGGCAGAGCATCGCCCCCTGGTGGGCAGAGCGTCGCCCCTGGTGGGCGTGCCGGGTGGATCCCGGTCGGGCGCATGCGGGAGTCTGTCTGACTGTCTCTCCCTGTTTCCAGCTTCAGAAAAATGAAAAAAAAAAAAAAAAAAAAAAAAAGAACTATACTATTTCTGACGTCCATAGATGGCTTACAAGTGAAAAAAGAGCAAAGCTGCCTGGAAGAAAAACAAGTGAATGGGGTACAACCAGCCACGTCACCGGAAGGGGAAACACACAAATAAGTAAACATTTAAAAAATATTTTTCTACTTCGCTAATAACCAAAGGAATGCTAATTTAAAAATTATTTTTCATCTATGCAATATAAAGGTCAAAAAGATGGATGGTAAACAGGGCTGGGAAAGGAACATAGAAACGCCAACTATTTCAGAGGGCTGTTTGCCACTGTGTAGAATTATGAATGACGGATACAGACAAGGAAAGCACCTGAAAGACAGACCCCAACATCATCGATGGCTGGTCACCAAAAGAGCACAGAACCGAGGAGGAAAGAGAGAGGATCTTTCACGATACACACACTTCTAAAACTATAGCGTTTTGGGTTTGTTTGGGTTTTTTTTGTACAAATCACAAAATAATAATAGGTAATAACTTCCTGGCTGTTCACCGTGTATACCAGCCAATGTGCTATAAAGCACTTCACCTGCTTTGCTGGTATCCTCCCACCAGCCCTGGGGCTGGTTTTGCAGGGTGTGTTGAAACATCCCCCCTTACTGTCCTCAAAGGATTCTCACACTCAGGAGAGGGCAGAGGAGGAAGCCCCTGCCCCTCTCTCCTTTCCTTCTCCTAACCACCCACCCTGACACTTCTCTCATCAAACTATTGAGACCCTGAGCTGCCTAGGACCACCTGCAGATCCCGGTAGCTGGTTTTACTTTGTATGCAAAGCTGGAGGAATCTCCATGCCCTCACTGGTGCTCTCTGAGCAAGCAGGTGGGAAATTACCTGCTTCCGGGTCTCACTCACATCCACCTCCGACAACTTTATTGGGAACTAGAACCTGGAACGCTCAGCATCCTCTTATTGAATAGTTGGTGGTTCTCAACATGCAGCGCCCAAACCGGCCGCATCGGCATCACCTGGGAACTTATGATAAAAGCGAATTCTTGGCTCTGCCCCAGATCTACTGAATCAGAAACTCCGGGCATAGCGCCCAGCCATCTTCACTTTAACAAGCCTTCCAGGGGATTCTCAAGTGTGCGAAAGATTGAGAACTCACTTTAACCACTTACCAGCGGAGGACACCCAGACTCAGAGCTTAGGTGACCTGCTCAGGACCCTGCGGCTAGCGGTGTGTTGCCAAGCTGGGATTTGAACCCAGATCTTTCTGCTCACAAAGCTATAGTCACAACCTACGCTCTACTGTCTCCTCACGTGTTGCCTGCGGGGCATGAATTCCGTGAAACCAAGTTCTCTTTTCAAATACAATGTTCTTAAATGTTGCCAGGATTAACTTTAGAATTGACTTTTCAAAATGTATGCAGGTGACCACAGAGCAGAAAATTATGTCAATGTTGCTCTTTCTCATTTAACCCCATCAGCCCCACCAGCCTCCCGTTCAGACTGCAGGAACCAGGAATGAGACCCCTACCTCCGCCCCCACCCCCGCCCCAAAGGCAGCAACATCCAGTTGTCGGAGAAACCCTGAAAGAGCCTCATCCCCCTGAGGGATGGCCGCCACGTGCCAGCTGTCCCCTTGGGCCCTTGAATCCCTGAACAAGACTTACCTCTTCCAAGAGAATCATTCTCATTCTGGAAAGGAAACCCGGCTCTCTCGGTCACTCGGACAATGTGGTGCTGACGGTCACGGACACCCCTCTAAAGCGAGGGTACGCGGACGGCAGCCCCCGGGTTCAGCCAGGGCCACTGACTATTTCTATAACTAGTGTTCTTGACCACAGCTCGGCTTAGGTGTTTATGCGTTATCCATGGCTGCTTCCACGCTGACAAAAACCGTGGGTCCCACAAAGCCGAAAGTATTTATCACCTGGCCCTTTATGAAAAAGAAATGCCAACCTCGGATCTAAATATGTGTCGCCCACTGGAGAGAGAACGGATGTTTGCAGTCTATCCTGCCCAAGCTCAAATTCTAGGTCTGTTATTCCTGTAACCTCCCTGAGCCTCAGCTTCCTCCTCTGTGTGAGAGGGCCGTGGTAAGCAGTAAACGGAACAAACGTGTTCAAGGCCTGGCCCACAGCAGCTGCCCGTTAGCTTCCTCCCTGCCCTTCTTTCGGTGGAGACAGTCCTCCAGACCAGTGAGAATCTTAGCCCTGGCACCGAGGAGGCACGCTGTCTGCTCATTCAAGCTCAGCTCCGAGTGCAAATCCAGAACGCAGAGGCGCCCCCAAGCCTGCAGGCGGCGGTTTAAAATGTCTCATCGTCCCGTAACCGGAGGGATGATTTACTAACCAGGGAGCACACTTAGATACCATACATCATCTCCGAAAAGCCAAACCTGTCCTGCCCAGGGCCAACAGTTGGCTCTGCCCTGGAAATGAAAAACGGGCTCCCGGGGACAGCAGATCCCGGGCTGCAGGAGGGAAAGAGAACGCAGCCCAAGCGCAAAGCGCCCCGTCCTCACAAATCTCCGCCCCAGGGAGCATCGTTCTTGGTGATCTTAGAATCTTTCCCAAGAAGAAGTTTTATAACTCCCAGCCACGCAGAATGGAGAATTAGATCTGCCTGTCTTCTCAGTCAAGTTCAAGAATGACCACGCAAGGTCACGGCAGCGGGGAGGGTGTTCTTCCACCCACCCATTAGCCTTCCCGTCTGTCATCCCTCCCAGCCGCCCTTACCTCCAATATTTCATGGGACCCCAGCCCCAGTGGTCCAAGCCTCTCTCTTCCTCTTCCTGATCTGAGCTTTATCCTATCAGATCATCTTAAAAGGGGGAGTTATACCTAATCTTTCCTGTTCTCTTCCCCTTTTTTGCCTGTACCCCAACGACGTTATGATTCATCTGTGGGACCAGTGGTCATTGTGACGGGTTGAATGTGTCACCCCAATAAAGATAATAAGTTTGGAGTCTTCATCCCCAGGACCTCAGAATGTGGCCAAGTTTGGAGATAAGGCCTTTACAGAGAGAATGACGGTAAAATGAGCTCACGCACATGGGCCCTAATCCAACGGGACCAGTGGCCTTTATGAAAAGGGAACACCCAGTCATGGAGAGAACACCAAGTGACCGTGAAGGCAGAGCCAAGGGACACCGCCGAAAGCCAGACCTGGGAGAGACACCTGCCGGGTTCCTGCAGAGGAGCACGGCCCTGCCAACCCCTCGACGGAGAATTCTAGACTCCAGAGTTGTAAGGCCAGGCGTTTCTGTTCTCTGTGCCACTCAGTGTGCTACTCTGTTACGGCAGCCTCAGCAAACGATACAACCGTCAATGCCAAGTACTCTGAGGCCAGGCCCAGGGGCAGTAGCGGCCAAGTCCCCCGTGGCCCATCAGAATCATGCCATCTGGTAATTGCTAGATGCGATAAACCCAGTACCTGTCACCTCTAGGACTCTGGTCCTAATGACAGGTGAGCATTCTCCTGCCAGAGCCCGGTCTGCCAGCGGCCAGGCGCCTGAGAGCCCTGGCAGAGGGGAGCAGGCAGGGCTGACCGGAGGGCAGCTGACCAGGGCGACCGCCTGCAGACTTCAGGGACACGGCGGTCCCTGCGGGCAGTGCCGGCCAAGGGGACTGGCCTGGGGAGGCTGCGGTCTTTGACTCCAGGGAGGAGACACCCACAGTGCCGAGCGGGGGCTGCACAGCTGCTAAGTCTCTCCAGCATGCTGTTCCTACTACGATCAATACATCACCCATTTCCCCAGAGCAGGCTCCACACACAGCGAGGTCAGCACTGGAAGCACAGGCCCAAGGCAAGTCCCCATCTCCCGACACGTGACCTCGCAAATGAGGCAGCCTCTCAACTCTGTGCCTCCACGATGACGCCACCACAGAAGTCCCACGCTGACAGCACCACACCCACTGGGCCATCAGGAGTCTCGGTGTCCCTAAGGATTGCTCGCACAACAGGTGGGGAGCCTGTTGCAACTGCCCCACCCACCGCTTCCAAGCCGGTGTAGACGACGGCTCACTAAAACATTATTGAACCACGTTTCAAGTCTCATCCAGAACTCACTTGTTAAAACAAGGAAGCAAACAGCTGTGGTGTGGAGGCCTTACGGCGGGTAACTACCTACCATCAAATTGTTATTCCACTCCCCTATCCCGGCTCTCAGGCCAAGGTTATATTGGGCCTGTCTGGCGTGTGACTACTTAAAGGGTAACAGCCTCGAATTAAGCCTGCAAAACGTCAACGTGTGACAGGCAGGCCGGGAGCGACGCCTCCCCGTGAACACACAGTTCTGGGGCCGGCTTTGGCCAAAGATCTGTCAATCAATAAACTGTTCTGTCTCGGAGCTTTTACACTCAATGAATGTTGAGAGCCAGGAGGGAGGATACTTGAGCATAATTTCTTTTAGACACAAGGCAGCCCAGGTGGCCAAGGGGCCAGAGGATTCGGTCCAGGTCTCCTGAGGGAGTACTCCTTCCGTAGTACCTCTTGTCCCTAAAGCGCCCTCCTTTTTCTTCTTTCATTGGTGCCGTCTGCTACTGACTCGGTGGCTGCAGGCAGGTCGAGGACAGCGTACTGAGCACCCACTGCATGCCAGGTATCAGGACGAAGAAGCGAACAAGGCAGAGAAAGGCCCTGCCCTCCTGAGCCCACACATCGTGGGAGAAGAAAGACAAGAGTAAGTAAGAAAACAAACAGTAATTGCAAATAGCAATGACAGACTATAAAGAGAGAGAGAGAGAGAGAGAGAGAGAGAGTACAGAAGGCGAATTTAAAGTCTACGGCCAAGAGATGTCGTCTAAGTCAAACCCTGGGGACCCGGGGCACCACGCCACACAGAGTTCAGGGATGGGTATTCTCAAGACAGGGATGAGTGGGCGCAAAGGCCCGGAAGTGGGAGAGAACAGGGAGAAGAGGTTGGCAGGGGCCACGCCACACATCTGGATTTTGTTCTAGGTACAATGTGGAGCCACCAGAGTCGCGTGTTTCGTCTTATGCCGGAAGACTCGCTGTAGCTCGCGACGAAGAAGGCTGGGGTGGTGGGAACACGGTGGAGAAGCACTCAGGGGCCCAGACCAGTTGACCCGCTTCGTCCGTCCCCCCAGAAGGCCTAAAGAGACTATTACCGATCCCCTGGGACAGAATGGCTCAGGTCGGATTCTCCCGCGGCTCCCCCTGGCCAGGGAACCCTCTGGGACCCACAGAACCAGTCATCACAACCCCAGCATGCCGCATGGATCCAACCCCAGCCCTAGGCACATCCCAGGATTTCAATAAACACTTGTTAAACTGAAATGAACTCTGTAGACAATCCCGCAGGAGATACAAGTTCTGCTATTGACGAAGGCTCACAGCGAGACAAGGATAATGGGCTTCAAATCTCGTTAGCAAAGTCAGAGAGCTGAGAAATCTCCAAGCTCAAAACAATCATTTCCCCTTCTGCTTTCAATATTTTTGCATAGCGAGGAATCATTTATGGGGCGGCCAGGAATCATTCCCGGGCAATTATCCAGCAGGCCTCGAACTGGTTTTGCTCTTTCTCGTCGAAGTTAAAGATCAGTCACTCTACAGTGTCTCTTCAGCACGGCCCTCCATTCCCCTCTCTCCTCCCTCCTCCCCGGTGCCTGCCCCTCACAATCGAGCTCTTCTCTGTGACTCTCTCCCTCCCCGTCCTCCTCCACGCTGGATGCTCCTCATGTCCCCCTCTTTCTTGGGGACCCAGAGTGCCGTGTGTAAAAGCTCAGCAGTTCCCAACTTTTTTTTTTTTATCTGACATTGCCATGTGTCTCCAGGCATCTCCCAGGGAGCCGTGAAATTCATTCTCATTCACTTTAATTTAAAAAAAAAAGAAATATAGGCCATTTGGTTCTTTTAAGAGGGAAAATGGGGTGTCACTCAACCAGCAGGGAGGTGAATCCTGACTTTAGCTATTAGCTTCTTGGGCAAAATGGCTCTCTTCCGAGCGTTCTTAGGTCGCTTAAATAAATAAAGTGTTTTTGCTAACGTCTCAGAATCATTCACTCCTGGGAGAAAGGAAAATAAAGTTCAGAGGAAAAAAAAAATCAAGACATGAGAAAATTAATGTTCTTTCATTAACTCCGTTTCAGATAAAGTCAGAACTCAACCAAATGATTTTATATCATTCATTTAGCCCTTCTAATCAACAAGGCTATTGAGTATCTAGCATTTTCCAGAAAATGGTGATGATGAGGATGACGATGATGATGATAGCTAACATTTATTTAGCTTACTCATTCTGTGCCAGGTATAGTTCTGTAAGAATTAATAGCCACAGTAATTCCACCAAATGGTGCCTGTTTGGTCTCTACCACAGGGCCACTAAAAAGAAAAGGTAACCAAATGACCCAAAGCACACAGATCTAAGTGGAACTGGAACCCAGGACTGTCTCATCACACACACACACCCATAACACACTTCTTCCTGTCTCAGGGGTTCACAGGTAAATGAGTCCCAGCCCCCTGCAAGGAACTCACTGTGTGTGGTAAGCAAAACAGACAAGTAACCAACGGCATGAATTGCTTGTGAAAAGCAACATGAAAGAGAATCTGGAAACGCAGAGGCAGGTCCTGGGCACAGCCTAGAAGCAGAGATGTGAGGATGCACTCCCAGGAGGTAAAACACTCGTGGGAGTTGGCTAGGCAGACAGCGGCGGGGCCAGACAGAGATAAGAGAGAGGGATGGGGCAGGCTGGGGAGGGGCCACGCCTGGGGAAGCGGAGACACACAGAAGAGGCTGGGCGGATGTCTGGCAGCCCTCGCTGGCAGGAGCCGAGCAGTCGTGAAGACATTTGTAGGGAGGCTCAAGATGGGCCACGGAGAGCCAGGGAAGGGTGTGGGCACCACAGTGGCATCGCCAGTGGTAGAATCTTAAGAGACAGCCCTGCAGCAGCTAGCTCAGACTTGGGGTACGGAGAGAGGATGCAGGGAGCCTGCGGGAAGGCAGGGTGACAGGTGTCTGGGCAGGCATAAGAGGCCGAGGCCCTGACCCCAGGCAGTGGCCATGGGGAAGAAAGAGCAGACACCTGTGCAAGGCTAACAAAGGAGAGATGACAGGGGCTGCCAGTGCCCATGGAGGTGTCCAGGAATATCAGCCGCTGTTTTTCCAAATACCTCCTGGGGGAAAAAAATGTTTCTACTTTTATTTTTCTGGTGGGGATGAATTCTAATGTGTTTCTGCCATCTGCTCCACAACTGAGAGGCAAAGATAATCAACAAAGTGACAAAGTTGGTGACATGCCGAGATGCCATGTCCCATGCCTGACACCACGCAGAGAGAGAGGTGCTGACCAGCAGCAGTCTTTGTGCAAGCGACTCTTGCTCAGGGACCGCTCACCTCTGCTCCACCACCACCCTCCCATCAGAGGTGACATTCCACCGCTCGCTGTTCCCTTCCACACCCGCACCTGACTCCAAACAGCAGTGGGAGCGTCACAGGAAGCCATCAACACTGATGTGTGATGGCTGAACAAGAGAATGAAACATGGCCTGAATATCCAGCGGCTGGCTCTGCCTCAGAGGCTGTCCCCGTGTTCATACTGTCACCTGCTCAAGCCCAGGAACACGGGAAAAGACACCGGTCACCTCTCAGCAGCAAGCATCCTAGCTCTCGGGTCCCACAGCCACACCGCAGGTTGTAGGGGTTAGCATCCAAAATCCCCAGTGTAGCGGCAGCCTGTCAGTCTTGAAATGAGAAAAGATGCACAGTGTTTGGAAGGAGGAGAGTCAATTTATAAATCTAATGCATGATCTGTTGACTTCATGAAAGGCCTGTTATAATTAGATACATACAAACATATATACATACACACACAAATACCTAGAAACTTCAGTGTCTAAAAAATGTCTTTTCAATGTATTTCCCAAGAAGTATGAAGTTGGTAACAGGAGTCTAAACAGCAATATAAAGTTTGCAGCCTGACATCATCTTGCATCCAAACATCTCAGACACAGGTCAACCTAAAACTCTTTTTGAGTTGGAACTATATGCTTCCAGGAGAACAAAGGAAATTCGCTTAGGTAATTATTTACCTAAGAAAATTTTTTACTTGAAAATGTAGCAAACCTTTTTTCAAAAAGTAACCATTTAAAGTTCATTTTAATTTTACATTTTAAAGCATAAATATGAATTAATGAAAAATTCCTGGACTTCTGTTTGATACTTGGACTAATGGTCTAACATAAACAAAATACTAAGAGGTGAGCTGAGCAGAGCACATGTTACAGAAGAGTCCTGGGTCCCGATGGTGGCATCCCCAATGTCCCACGGACAGCCCAGTCTTTGGCAGCCCAGCCTCCCTTACTGGCACGAGGGAAAGCCACTGGCTTTACAGTGGCCAACCTGGCAGGAAGCACAGAAACACAACCAGGGTAATGATTCTAAATGCCACAAAGTAATGAACAAAGGCACATATTTACTAAGCCCAAGCCCAGGGAACCTGGCTACTCTGTAAAACAAAGTATCCCATGCTGCATATAAAACACCACATCCCTGGACAACAAAAGCGATTCATCCACTCAAGTAGCAGATGTTTACTGGGTATTTATTAGTTTGTGTCAAGCACCATGCAAGCAGCTGGACACAATTCAAAGCGAGGTGTGGTCCCTGCCCTCGGAGTGTTCAATCTTACTGTACAACATGTGTACCAATAAACGCATGATTAGGAACTAGAATGATTGTTTTTGTATTTGTATCTACAAAGTCATTAATGTCCTATGAGGAAACTTCAAATAGCATGAGGTCATTCTATCCCCTTTAAAACAACAACAAAAACCACCAGACTTACTAAGACATATTCCCCATACCATACAATTCACCAACTTAAAGTGAAATCAGTGGCTTTTCATATCCTTGCAGATATGTGTACCCATCACCACAAAGAGAAACCCTTTTAGCTATGATCCTCCAATACCCCAAAACTCCCCCGATCCAAAGCTACCGGTAATATACCTTCCGTCATTATACATTTGTCTATTCTGGTGAATAACCATATGAGCCATCAGTTCCACTCCAGGTCTAGACCCAACAAGAATTAAAAACAGGTGTTCCAGCAAAAGCTTGTACATTAAATACACAGAGCAGCACTATTCGCAATAGCCGAAAGGTAGAAAACAACCCAAATGTCCAACAGTGGGAGAAGAGACGATCAAAACTTGATTTATCTACATGATAGGATATTATTTGGCCCCAAAAAGGAAAGATTCTTGCTAAACCATGGGTGAACCTTGAAAACATCAAGCTTCGGGAAAGGAATCAGTCACAAAACACCACATTGTATAAGATTCCATTTATAACTATTTCCTTTTTTGACCTGGGAGTTATCCTCCTCTGTCCCTTCTCCCTCAGCCCCAGCATCCACCCATCCTCCCTGTTTCACACCCACCCCTCCGCTCTCGCTTCAGGGCCCCTGCTCCTAATGCAGGCCACACCCTCCTCCTCGGTCCTGAGCCTCAGGCTTACCCCTCCAATCCTCCCATGCACCAGCTGCCACAGCCATCTCTCTTAACACAAACCTGGTCTAACTTCTCAAACCCCTTAGCCACATCCCCATCATCACCCAGACGAAAGCAACTCTGGTGGCATCACACCCAAAGCTCCCAGGCCTGTCCCCCAGGCCCGTCCCCCACCACTCACATGACAGACTCCGGGAACCCAGCGATACCTGGCTACATGAACCCGTTCCCTGGATCCTGCACACTCCCACCCTTCTGTTCCTGCCCGTCCGTGCTCTTCCCCCTGCCTGGGATAACATCACACCATCTTCCACACAGTTCAGGCCTTCCCACTCCTCCCCCGACGCCGAGCGGCCTAACCAACATCTTCACAAGCTCCATGGCCCCACGCCCCCTAGTCACTGGCCAATGCTGGGCAACCCCCTGAAAACCAGGGGCACTGTCTACACCAGAGGTCCCCAAACTTTTTACACAGGGGGCCAGTTCACTATTCCTCAGACTGTTGGAGGGCCGGACTATAAAAAAAAACTATGAACAAATCCCTATGCACACTGCACATATCTTATTTCAAAGTAAAAACACAAAACGGGAACAAATACAATATGTAAAATAAAGAACAAGTACATTTAAATCAACAAACTGACCAGTATTTCACTGGTAACTATGCTCCTCCCATTGACCACCAATGAAAGCGGTGCCCCTTCTGGAAGTGTGGCGGGGGCCGGATAAATGGCCTCAGGGGGCCACATGCGGCCGTAGTTTGGGGACCCCTGGTCTACACACTGCTCTGTTCCCGGAACGTGCACCAGCCCGCATCGTGCACAGTAGGTTCTCAACGGAAACGTGTGGCAGGAAGAGCGGCAGAGAGGGACAGAGGAATTAATGCACGTGTGTCGATCACTGAGGTACCTATCTATTTATCAGCGAATACTGTTGTCTCAGATACTGAAGGTTCCTGTCCTCTTTAGGATGTTTTTCCAGATTCCCCCACCACCCTGCCCCCACAGTCCGACCAGGAATAAAATAAGACCAGAGTTGGTAAAACGGGAGCAACAACAAGGAAACCCCCAACCAAGGTAAGCATGGGAAGCCCTGCCTTTCCGGAATCTTGTTCATTCTGGAAGTTTTACCTCCAGCCCTGCTTGTAAAACAACACAGGAACCCGGAAAGAAGGGTTAATGGGAGAATCAAACCCGGAGATGCTACAAAGGTTTTTAGGACTTGACCTTAATCGAATTCCCAAATCTGTGAGCTTTTAAGGTTTTGCCTTTATTCCTGTTTTCTGGGCTGCTGAGCCCCGCTGATGTCTCCAGTTCTCATCTCACATGGAGAGAAGCCAGGCGGATGGGGCCAGGCCCCCTTTTCAGCTGCATGCCCTAACAGCAGTGGTAACATCGATTCCACCTACCTCTAGGGGGCGATACGACGGCTCACGAATCATTCTCAAGACCCAGCTAGCTCTGATGCTCTATGGTACACACTCAGTAGGGAACAAAATAACATGAAATAATAGCAATATGCATGAGCCCAATCAAAGACTTTTCTTTTCAAAGATAAAAATGCAAAGGTGTCGTTCACGGTGATTGAAAGCGAAAAATAATAAGTAGTGACATTCCAGATTGGTCTTGATCACTCCTTACTGATTTCTAAAAACCTCCCCATCACCCAGCCATTATAATTTCTTGCTAATTACTACAAGCAATTTTATTAATATACTTTTCAGCCTCATTAAATATTACCTTGGGCCTCCCATTAAAAATGATAAGGCTCAGTAATCTTAATGAGCATCCAAGTTCCATCGACCCCGGAAAACCCAGACAACAGAGAACTGAGCACGTTGCCGGGCGGCTGTGTTCCTCAGGCGTGTAGAAAAGCAACCTCGGAGACATGAAAAGAAACGAAATGTAAAGACCAAAATGAAAGCTGACTTGGAAACACACGGTTCGGCTGGACCTCCTTCCGGTCCTGTCAATGAAGGGGGAGGGTTGAAATTGCTGGAGGAGGCATTTTGGCTTCACCTCTGCGCCCCCTTCTACCCAATGCGCACACAGGATCAATCAGGACAACTGCCACCAATACTAAGTCTTTCCCGTGACTCTGACAGGTAGCGAGCACCACTGGTGGTGGAGGGGCTGGGCAGAGAGGCAGGTCAACTAGAAACAGGCGGCGCCCGCCGCTCTAGCCAACAGAAACCCGCGGCTTTCTCTGAGACGGTGGTGGAAGCACAAAGGATAGGCAGCCGTGGGCCAGAGAAGATAAATTCTATTTTTCTTTCTTTTGTGGCATGACCAGAATCGTCTGTATTTCTCAAGCAGCAAGCAAGCAAGCAAGCAAGAAAAGGGAGGCCAGCCTCCAGGTCCTCAAAGTAAATTATTTATCAGGAGCTGGATTTACTGCTCTCTTGACTAAACCATCAAAACCCTTCCATTTCCAGCTGCATTTGTGCGGTGTGGTCCCGGGGTTTGCTATGCTTCTCTTCGCGTCCAGGTTAAAGATGGGTGGGTGAATGTGGGGTTGGTTTAACAGACTAGCCCAGAGCTACTGAACCTACCTTCAGCCAAGATCTCAGAGAGATTTTTTCAATATGTCGAAGGGAGACCAATACATTGGGCACAGCATAAAACCATTAAGTGTTAGAGAGGAACCTTTCACATTGTCTAATTTAACCCACTATTGGTAGGTAAGAACAGAGATGCAGAGAGGGGAAATAATTTGCTCTGGTTGCATAAAAGTCAAAACCTAGAGCTTGAATTCTTGGCTCCCCATCCATTATGCTGACATAGAAATTGTTAGCCTAAAATGGAGTCTTTAACTGAGACAAAGGCAGAAACAGCCATCCACCAAAGAGCTGTGGTTCCTTCTTCCGTGCTGTAGTGCTGCCTCCGGGACATGGCTGCCACCAGGAACTACATCTTCCCGTCCTTCCGCCCACTCACATTCCACCTCGCACAGCTGAGTCCAGCGAGAGGCAGGCACTCTAGCCCATGAAATGAGAATGGAAGTGATGTACGACCCTACTTCCAGGTGTGATCCAGGCAAACCTGCAATCTGGAGCCCCTCCGTGCCCTGCCCCTAGATGATGGCTGGATCCGCATGGACTTCAAGGTCCTGAGAGACAACAGAGGTATAAAATAGAAGAGACCTAGGTCTCTGAATTATCTTATGGAATAAAGCCTTTTAAAGACAAGACACACACACATGGTCTGTTGCTAGAGCAAGATACAAAATTTTAGTGTGAAGCTACTAAAAGTTTGGGTTTATCTGTTACATTGCCTGGCATGAACCTGGCAAACATAAGAAACATGGTATAGTTGAACATAGGTTCTCAAATACATACACCCCAAAGGAAATCCTAGGGTCTATGAAAAAAAAAACTATGTCACAACAGTGGGAAAACATTTACAAATCAAATAATTAAAAATAATGTTCTACCAACTTGTCAACTTAGCTAATCAGATTCAAATAATTTCTCTAGGTCTATGAAAGGGGAAGAAAAAAAAAAAAACCTTAGTAAAGATTAGCCTTGAAGACAAAGTGAGTATTGTCAAAAGGCGCTTCTTCCTCAAGTGCCCCACACCTGATTCCTTTCATCTTAAAAGTAATGATAAGCCCTAGATGGTTGGCTCAGTGGTGAAGCATTGGCCCAGCGTGTGGATGTCCCAGGTTCAGTTCCCAGTCAAGGCACACAGGAGAGGTGCCCATCTGCTTCTCCACTCCTCCCCCTCTCACTTCTCTCTCTCTCTCCCTCTCTCTCTCTCTCTCTCTCTCTCCCTCCCTCCCTCCTGCAGCAATGGCTCAATTGGAGTGAGTTGGCCCCAGGTGCTAAGGATGGCTCCATGGCCTCCACCTCAGGCACTAAAAAGAGCTGGGTTACTGAGCAATGGAGCAATGCCCCAAATGGACAGAGCATTGCCCCTTAGTAGGCTTGCCAGGTGGATCCCATTTGGGGTGCATGCAGGAGTCTGTCTCTGTATCCCCTCCTCCTACTGAATTAAAAAAAAAAAGTGATGACAAAATGAACTATTGATCACACGCAACCACTCCAATGGTTCTCCAGTGCATTATGCTGAGGGGAAAAGGCCAGTCTCCAAAGGTCACACGCTGTCTGATTCCATTTACATAACATTCTTGAAATGACAAAATGATAGTGATGGAGAACATATTAGTAATTGCCACGGGTCAGAGGTGGAGAAGAGTGTGGCTGTTAAAGCAGTTAGTACCACATGGGGTGGTGATGGAGCAGCCGTGCTCCCTGATTGTGGGAATGATCACCTGAATTGACGTGTGATAAAATTTCACAGAACTATACACTGAAAAGGAGGAGGAGGAGGAGGAGGATGGGGAGGAAGGCAGGGAGGTGATGGGGAGGGGAGGGGAGGGGAGGGGAGGGGGAGGGAGAGGGGGAGAAGCAGCAGCAGCCTGTCAAAACTGGTGAAGGCTGAATCAGATCTATCCATGAGTTAATAGTCAATTTCCGGTTCTGATGACTGTATTGTGATTATGTAAGATAGCACCTTTAGGGAAAACTGGATAAAGGGCACAGGGAACTCTCTATCCTATTTTTTGCAAATTCTTGTGTACCTTGAACTATTTCAAAGTAAAAAGTAAAATTAAAAAAATAAAGTGACAGCCCTGGCCGATTGGCTCAGTGATAGAGCATCAGCTGGGCGTGTGGAAGTCCTGGGTTTGATTCCCAGCCAGGGCACACAGGAGAAGTGCCCATCTGCTTCTCCACCCCTCCCCCTCTCCTTCTTCTTTGTCTCTCTCTTCCCCTCCCGCAGCCAAGGCTCCGTTGGAGCAAAGTTGGCCCGGTTGCTGAGGATGGCTCCATGGCCTCCACCTCAGACGCTAGAATGGCTCTGGCCAATGGAGCAACACCCCAGATGGGCAGAGCATCGCCCCCTGGTGGGCATGCCGGGTGGATCCCGGTCGGGAGCATGTGGGACTCTGTCTGACTGTCTCCCTGCTTTTAACTTCGAAAAAATACAAAAAAATAAAAATTAAAATAAATAAAGTGGCAGTGTACACTCCGAACCATGAAGGTCTGAGTCAGGAAACAGGCCTTGTGATTGGGCAACGTGAGTGTAGTAACTGCAGAGAACTTAGGAGTTAATAGTTACAGGACTCTCACAATCAGATGATTATGTGTTTAGCCTTTGTCCCCTTGAATATAAATGTCTGAGACCATGTCGGCCCTGTTCCCTGTGCATTGCCTGACCCAGAGTTTGTACCTAGAGGATGCTCTGCGTGAACAAATGAGGGAAGCAACAGGCAAGAAAGGAATTATCATCCAAGTTCTGCAGGGACTTCAGTGGCCCCAGCCCTTATGCACATAGTTGGGGGCAGGGCAGGGTGGCTGCCAAGACATCAGGGCTTCTGGAGGGCCGGTGTCCTTTCCCTAGTGCCACATGTCTCCCAGCAGCTCAGACACCCAGCAGCTGCTTGGTCTTAGAAAGTAGCATGAGTATGACAGGAAAAAAGGAAAGAGCAAGAGGGTAAGAGAATAGGACAGGGAGAGGTCAAGTAGAAGCAAGACAGAGCAAGGAAGGGAGGGAGGGAAGGAGAGAGAAGGAGAAAGAAAGAAGAAAGTGGGGGGGGGGGAGGTGGGGAAATGAGAGGAAGAGGGAGATGGGAGAGAAGGAAGGAGGGAGGGAGAAAAAAGAGAAAATGCACCCCTAACACACAGAGTGACCTTAAACCAACAGATCTCAAACAGCAACAAGACCACAGACCAGGGATCCAGGGCCTGGCTCTGAAACTGGCTTTGTAATGTCAACCATCTATCATTAAGGAATAAATAGTTCGTGCAAAATAACGGAATGGTCAGCAGTGAGGTGCAAATGAGAAATAACCAAGGGACACCGCGCTCCACGGCTCTCGCCACGCTCCAATGATCAGACTGGGGTCTGAGGCTCTTTTCCTCTTTCGCGAAGGCGCTGCTGTTTGCAAGCGCAACATGACGTATAACGCGAAACGCGATGCACCGGCGACCGAGAAAACCTGGGTGGCGGTACAGACCCCGCAAAGCTTGCGTGGCCAACAGATCCAAATTTGAATTCAGGCTCTGCCACTGTTCGTTCATTCTCTGTGACCGTGAGCAAGTTATTTCATGTCTCCGAACGTCAGCATCCTCATCTGCAAGACTAGAGCAAAAAACACACGTGCTTCGCTAGGTTATTGTGAAGATCCGATGGAAAAATCGATACAGAAGCCGCCAGCGCAGCGCCCAGCCTGCTGACACTTAACAAGAATATCCGTGTTCTCCCCGGAAGCGAGACGCAAAACAACACGCCCTGTGTGATTCCATTCAGCTGATGTTCTAGAACAGACGGCAGGGATCTGAGAGAAATCAGATTAATTACTGCTTGGAAGGAGAGGGGGCTGAGAGCCAAGGGGCCCCAGGGAACTTCCCGGGGGATGGCCATGTGCTGTCGCTTGGTACGGCTGCAGGCGTTACAGCGGTGTATCCCACGGCCAAGACCCACCGAACCATACCCTTAAGACCTATGTATTTAAATTGTACCTTGACATTTTAAATTATAAAATAAGATGTAAATCTCTAGATATTATATAGATAGCTCGGTAGCTTAGCAGTTAGATAGCTGGAGAGAGGAGAGAGAGGAAAAAGAGGAGAGAGAGGAGAAAGAGAGAAATTCAGTGAAAGTACCTAGCACAGCATGTGGCTTATGCTAAGGGCTCCATCTGTTTACGGAATTCTGGAATCAAAACGAGCATTCCTACTCTTTCTCCTCCAGAGACCACCGACTCAACTGTGGAAAGTGCTTTGTTTTCCATTCCTGAGCCCTGGTCCCGGACTCTCCCACCTCAGGGGCCAGGTGGACGACCTCTGCCCCCCCTGCTCCTCACAACAGAGGTCCTCCTCAGAGGTCCTCACCCTCAGACTTTCTCTGATGCTGGGTGAGCATCTTTCACTGCGCTGCTCACACTCAACTCCTCAAAATCTCCTTGGACCACGGGCCCAGATGGGCTGCCAGATGTCGTCCATTCGGGATGTGTCCGGGAAGCTTCGCTCAGCTCAAGTCATGGGCAGCTCTGCGGCTGTGACCGCCACCTGCCATCTTGAGCTCATGCCTTTGATTTGGAACACAGGGACTACTAAATCTATTGAGTGCTTAGCCCTTAGCTCTCGATGCTACACATTTCCATTCCCTTAATCCCCACGATAAACCCATAAAGACGTCTACCATCCCCGTGTGAGAGCTGAGCTAGCAACACTTCAAGGTTCCCCTTCACCCCAGTCTTCTCAGATCCCATGAAACCCCATCTGCAAATCTGATCTCCACACCTTGGTCCCACCCTTCACCGTAAAGGAACTGCGCAGGTCTGGAAGAACAAGTCTTGTCTAATATATACAGAACAGGGCTCAATTGAAAGCTTGACGGTGGAGTCTTGAATGTACAAATGACTGATACATAAAATGACATGGAGCCCTGGCCAGGTAGCTCATTTGGATACAGCGTCATCCTGATACACCAAGGTTGTGAGTTTGATCCTTAGTCAGGGCACATACAAGAATCAACCAACGAATGCATATATAAGTGGGACAACACACTGATGTTTCGCTCTCTTTCAAATCAATCAATAAATGATCTTTTAACATTTTAATGATATGGATGAAGCTTAAAAACATTATGCTAAACGAAAGGAGAGGGACATAAAAGAGTTGATAGGGCAGGATCCCATTTCTATGGAGTTCTAGAAAAGAGAGATCTAATCTATAGTGACCAAAATCAGGTCATGTGTTACCTGGGACTGTAGGTGAGAGGTGGGATTGCAAAGAACATAAGGGAAATTTCTGGGTGAGGAAAATATTCTATACTTTGATCCAGGTGGTGGTTACATGGGTATGTCAAAATTCAAACCACACTTTAAAAAGTGTGCATTTTATTAAAAAGTGACTCGAGTTTACTTTTTTTCTTTTTTTTTTTAATTGCAAAAACAAAAAATAGCCTTCGGAACCAATGGCCCTTGCTTTGAATCTCACTTTTGTCTCTTGATTTCCTGGTGGCCTGGGATAAGCAACGTTAACACAACTGAGCCTTGGTTGCTGGCGGTTGTCAGGGTCGGAAACAATACATGCCAAACACCTGGGAAAAGAGTCAGCCTTCAATAAACAGCAGCTTCTATTATTCCTGGTAATTAATCATAATGAGAGCTAATCATCGGAATAACAGCTTCAATTCTCTACTTTGCAGGGTAGGGATCTCAAACTGCTGAATGTCCCTTGCTATTAGCTCTCACTGAAAACCAACACAACTCTCTTTCGTGGGGTGCAATCATCTTAATCGTACGCTGGGAGAGATAATCAAGAATGAATACCAAATGGAGGTAGATTAAAGAATTCATGTTTCTATAGATGAATATGGGTCACGGAATCTTAAATTAATTCAAACCTGAACACTGTGACAGCTACCATTTTCTTTACAAAGAATCAAGGGTTTCAGCCTAAGTAACTCCATGGGGAGTTTTCCACTACAATATTGTTATCCAGGGTACAATTGCTCTAATAAGGTCACTCAGAAAAAAAGAATTCTGGACTCTATAATCCTTTGTATTAGTTTTTTTTTGTTTGTTTTGTTTTTTTCCCCCTAAGAGTGTCTTTCTCTAGGGATAAGACATAGCAGCATGGCAAATTTCAAATGAATAGCTATGTGGTTGGGTGGTTTTTAAAGCTAAAATCTGTGTGCACATCTCCCTGGGGTTTTTTTGTGGCTTTTTTTTTTTTTTTTTTTTGGTCACTCCTTCCACATTCAGAAAATTGCTTCACAGAGAAGTGTTTGGTTCTGTTTAGGCTTCCAAATAATTTCTCTGGAGCTAGAGCAAAGGTGGCCCAAAGAGTGTCCGGACTCCTGGTAGAAGTGAGACTCCCAGCGTGAGGTAGCAGGAGATTGGGCAGTAATGGTGTTCCTACGGACAGCGAACGAAAGGGACCGTGCGGCAATGCGCTCAAAGTGGCAAAGGTGCCAGTCAGCCCGTGTGCCGGTCGGTGCCGCTAACCACGCTTCATTTGGGGAACATCCTCGTCCCGCTTGGACCCAGCCCAGCTGCTGTGCTGCTTGCACGCCAGTGTGCTCTGTCTTAGGACAAATGGACTGAGTCGAGGTCATGAGCTGTCTCCCTTTTATCAGCACTCCCTCGGAGCTATTATTCCATAATGAGAGCTGGGGAACTGAGGGCCTTCTGGACATAGGGAAGGCTGCGGAGAAAGAAGGAGGCCATGATGCCCCAGGCAGGAGCCACTGAAATAGGACTCCTTAACCCAAGGCGAAGATTTGCAAGTTCCCATCATTAGACACTCCATCTCCAGCCGGAGCCAGGTCCTCACAACCCAGAGGGTCAGGGAATACTCCCCAGCTCCGGTTCACTTGGATTCTCCGGAATACAAGCTCTGCTAAGAGCACGACAGTATTCTCATGATTTGGCTTTCCTTGCATTTACCTGTGAAGAACAGCTTTACAAGAGGCCCAAACAACTTTTCTTAAAAAAAAAATGCCGCCCTGGCCGGTTGGCTCAGTGGTAGAGCGTCAGCCTAGCGTGCAGAAGTCCTGGGTTTGATTCCCGGCCAGGGCACACAGGAGAAGCACCCATCTACTTCTCCACCCTCCCCCTCTCCTTCCTCTCTCTCTCTTCCCCTCCCGCAGCCGAGGCTCCATTGGAGCAAAGTTGGCCCGGGCGCTGGGGATGGTTCTATGGCCTCTGCCTCAGGCACTAGAATGGCTCTGGTCGCAACAGAGCATTGCCCCCTGGTGGGCAGAGCATCGCCCCCTAGTGGGCGTGCCAGGTGGATCCCAGTCGGGCGCATGCGGGAGTCTGTCTGACTGCCTCCCCGTTTCCAGCTTCAGAAAAGTACAAAAAAAAAAATGCCCTCCCATGTGGGGCAGAGACTTCCACCTTTTCAGTCTACCTCATGTCCTCCTCCTCTTCCTGGGAACACAGTGAGACCACATTTCCCAGGATTCCCTGCAGTTAGGCACTTAGGTGCAGCTACGTGACTGGCCATGTTCTGGCCAGTGGAATGCAGACAGATGTAATAACAGCAATTCTTCGGCCACCCTACAGCCCCTCTTTCCGCAGCCACTGATTCAGTGGAAAGAATTCCACAGACCTGCAGGATAGCAAAACCACACTATGGAAAAATCTTAAGTCCTGAATGGCTCTGTGGAAAACACAGCTCCCCTATTGACCCACCTCGGATATGGTGAAGGAAACAAAGTTTTACTGTATTAAGACAATGAAATGTGAGAGTAATTTGTCACAAGAGTCTGTCTTCTAACTCCCATAGAGTTATCCCCACAAAACCTCCATTCAATGATTTAAAACTGAAAAACAACAAAGAATCCAACGTCCAGCTAACGCGGGACACCTGTTTCTTGACCGAATCTCACCACGGGTCATTCAGAGAGCTGCTGCTTCGAGCTCTGAACTGTCTTTGAGTCTACCGGCTTCTCATCCTTTCCTCCTCACAAACATCAACTTCAAGTACGCCTTCTAGAAGTCAAGAGTTGACAGCAGCGGGCTCGTGTCAAACAGGAAGCCCACATGTCGCAGGCTGCCTCTGGGAACCCTTCAATTTCCCACCCCCTGCTTATCATGAGGTTCTCAGTACAGCTTTTTCCACCGTCTCCCGAAGGAAAGGTTAAGTGGGAAGTGTCAGGATCCAGTCGGCAGGGAAGTCCCGGTGCGTGGTGGAGAAAACAGAAGAGGTTATTTCTAGACTCAGTCACGGTTCTGGAAGCTCGCCTATACTCCCCTGAGCCCCTCACATGTGCCCTCTTATCCTGCCAGGCTGATGGGGCTTGTCCTCATAGCGGAACATGATCCTTCTACCCGTGGCCAAAACGGTCTCCAAGCCATGCTCCTGAAGAGCCATGCCCTAGACCGGACGTGTCTCCAGCAGCGGACACCCTCTCCCTTTCCTTGTGCATCCCCAGTCCGAGGCACACGGAAGGTGGACCCGTCAGCACTGGCCGGCTGCTGTACCAAAGAACCGCGACACTCTGGTGGCTTAAAACAATGAAGGTCTCTCTGTGCTCCCGCAGCAGTTCTGCACATATGCACCGACTCAGGCTCCCACAGTTCCAGCAAACGCGAAGGCCACAGAGTCTCCTGCAGACCATGGGAGAGAGCAAAAATCCCACGTGGCAGGGATGTCTGGGCCAGGCCCCACGTGGTATGAGCACATCACCACAGCCACCCCCACCTCCTGGTCAGAACTCAATACAGGCCCACACTGACAAGGGGCGTAGGACTGTATTCTCACTGTGGTCCTTAAAGGGAGGGAGGCATGGGTTTTGGTGATCACAGCGTTCCATGTGACCCGGAGGGAGAAGAGAATGTTTCCCAGAAGGCAGTGTGCCAGCTTTCTAGAATCTGATCCAAAGATCTATTGATAGGAATAGGAAAAGAGAAACGTTTACCTTTGCGCAATAAACCAGGATGGTGTGCGGCAGCCTGAGGCTGATGTGAGGTGGGACCCCACACAAGTTGGGACCGAGGTTTTCTGAAAGGGGACAGTCACATGTGTGTAGCATGAGCCACGAAGGTGCCTAAGAGGAAACCAGCTTGTGTTGCCTCATAGATTCATGCTGGTTTGAGACAAGCAAGACTTCCGGTGTCACAGACAGGTGAAGGGCTCAGAGTGGGGGACCTCTCACTTTACAGAAGGGGAAACCATGGTGTCCAGAGAGGTAAAATAGTTAGCAAGATGTCGATGGAGCCAACAGGAAAGCCAAGACTGGAACTCTGTGCCCCGCGTCTATCAACCCCAGTCTGCATGTCAGGTGTGTGTGTATCTCCACATCCGCACACATATGGGCCCTAAAGGAAACAGCTACTGCCCTGGCCAGGTAGCTCAGTTGGTTACAGCACCCTCCCGATACGTCAAGGTTGCAGAGTCAACCCCCGATCAGGGCACATACAAGAATCGATCAATGAATGCATAAATAAGTGAAACAACAAATCGATGTTCCCCTCTCTCTCTCTCTCTCTCTCTCTCTCTCTCTCTCTCTTAAAATCAATAAATTTTTTAAAAATTAATAATAATAAAGAGAAAACAGCTTCCAGCCAGAGTACTGTCTCAGACAAAAGACTCCTGGAATCTTTTGGATGTTTCCCATCCCAACAGTTTGCTCTGCCGAAGTCTCTCCTTCCAAAGTTACATAAACTGCACACGTGGCAGGGACCTGAATGAGGCACAAGGACGAAGACACACGCCCACCACAGTCTGTGTCACCCAGATGGCTTCCTGCTCATGCAAGAAGGACTCAGCTCAGTTTTCTTCCATAAACGCTTCTTTATTTGTCCCCGGAGGTCTTCCTGTCACCTACAGGAGCACTTCCCCACAAGCTCTGTGAATTACAACTCTTTTAAAGGGTATGTTCCAGACGATGAACTTCATCCTTCCCATCTTTTAAAATGAGATGAACCCAAGAACATCTCAGAGGCTCCGTGAAAGGCTCCCAATGATAAGTGCTGCTCTAATGCTGGTGTGAGAACATCTCTCTACTGTTTGCTATATTCTAAGGAAGCTGGGAGCCCAAGCTTTGCCCGAGGAAGGCCAGCAGACAAGCCCAGTTCACGAGAGGTTGTCACCTGGCATTCAAGCCCTCAGGGGCTGTGAGTCAGTTTGCTCCCTGGAGTTATTTCTGGCTACTCCCCCTTGTCCTCCAACTAAATCACACTTCCCTCTTCTCCAACCACACTGCCCCATTTTCCACCCTCCATCCTCATGGTCCCCTCTGCCCTGCTCCCTCTGAACTGTGGGACACGGCGAAGAGTAGGGAAGATGAGGGAGGAAGGCCCCGTCAGGGAGGACTCGAGTCCTAGGGACAGGGACTTCATTTTGCTTTACACCAGAGGTCAGAAAACTACGACCCGTGGGCCAAACGTGGCCCATCATCTCTTTTTATAAATAAAGTTTTACTGGAACAGAGCCAAGTCCATCAGTTTACATATTTTCTCCGACTACTTCTGTGATACAACAGCAGAGTTGAGGAGTTGCAACAGAGACCCTATGGCTCTCAAATCCTATTTACTTATCTGGCCCTTAACAGAAATAACTTTTAAGTCTTAAAAAAAAAAATTGAGTTCTATAGCAATACATAGTCAATCAGTACCCAGATAAATACATGTCCACACATGTTCACAGGAGTATTATTCACAATCGCCAAAAAGTAGACACCGAGCCACGGAAAGGGGACAGTTGGCACCGAAGGCTACCAAAGCCTGCGGAAAGAATCGAGGAAAGAATCGGTGGTGGAGAAAGAGGAGGAGGACCACAGTGACCAGCACAAGGGGAACGGTGGAGCTCAGAAGCTGCCTCCTGGTGCTTGACTCTTCCTCTGAGGAGCTGAGAGGCCGCTAGAAAAGTGAGGCCATGCATAATGAGGCCGTGCAAAGGATGAGTAAGGACGATACTGAGCACCCAAGATGAAATAAACTCGAAAGCTGTGAACTCTGCCCTTCCCTGACCGTCAGCCCCAGGCTTGGAAGGGTCGCACAGGCAAACCCTTGGTCCCAGCCATGGCCAAAGGCCCAAGGCTGAGCTCACAGAATATCTCTAATAACTGCACACTCAGTGTAACCCAGGGCCCCTCGGTGAACACGTCAATCCAGCCCTAATGCTTTATACTGATGTTACCACTACCCAGGGCCCTCTGGCATCAGCGGCTGCCGCCTGGACAGTGCTATAACTGTTTCTATTTGCAGCAACAAATCCTCTACAATATTACATTAACTTCAAAATGATGACATGTGGCATATTATAGCAAATTGATTCCTTAGAAACAGAATGAATTTTACCTGCCATTATTACCATAAGTGGGAATCCAAAAAGGCTATAATAAATAATATAATCACATTCTATTTATTCACCCTTGACTCTCCTTTATAATATTAACTAAAGAGGTAAGCGCCACGGAGGAGGAAGAATTATCTCCGGTCTGACAAGGCAAGAACTGGGCCGGGGCTGGGGGTGGTGCTTCGGGAGGAGCAGCGGGGTGTCTTTTAGCAAAGGCAAGTTTGTAATGAGTATCGGGCTGACTTTTTTAAATAAAAGCTATTCAGGTGTGAAATGGGCTCCTCAGAAATGAGGTGGGAGTCCCTCCGCTTCTCTTGGGCCGTAGTAATGGGTTAGTCATGTATGACAGCCTGCATAATGGTTACTCCAGTCTCGGGGACTGTGGACAGCCTTCCTGTGATTTATACAAAGACCGGTTGGAAAAGCATCCTATTTTGCCAGGGAAGGTGTTCTGGAGAACCAAGCTCACCGTGGGCCGCTAAGACAAGCCCTTCCAGCCCCCTTCGGGTTATCTGGGAGCCATCCGCCAGCCCCTGCACCTGCCTACTTGGAAAGGTTCTAGGAGAACCTTTAGCCCAGAAGTGACCAACAGGCAGACTAGGGGCCAAAGATGGCCTACACATATGTTTTAATGACCATGCCTGGTTTCTTTAAGTGTATGTGATTTTCTTAATAGCAGAGCGTGTTTCCCAATCCTTTAAACCTGAGAGTTGTGGTGGATGCTGCCGGTGACCCGCCAGATCTTCCCCACAAGGAGGCGGCCACTCCCCAGCTCCCAGGGGCTACTTCTCTAAAGAACCACCCTCAACCAACAGGGGCCACTCGCCTCCACCGCAGAGCAGCGGCTGCGGACTGCCAAACACAAGGGTGTCAAAGGAACCAAAGACCCGCCCCAAACTGTCCGAGGATGGCACCCAGCTTGGGGCGGTTGGTGCTCCAGCGCCAGCTCCCATGCCCGCGGGGTCAGGATGTATCTGGACATCAGCCACATCCTCGCTCAGTCCCCAGTCCTTCCGGTTCGGCTTCCTTCACCTCCAGTGCCTGTAGAACACTGGTTCTCCAAGCAGGGTGCCCAGACCAACCTCAGCATCTCCTGGGAACTGGTTAGCTAGGCACATGGCAAGCCCCACTGCAGGCTTTCTGCATCAGCAGCTCTGGGGGAGTACGGCCCAGTAATTTGTGTTGAAACAAGTCATCCGGGTGATTCTCGTCTGTGCTAGTGTCTGAGGCCCATAGCCTCAGAGAACGCCTCAATTAAATTACTTTCACATGGGCCGCCCCACCCCACCCCCACCCCAGGTTGGGTTGCAGGACCCAAAATAGGAAAGCTCCCATTTTAAAAATCGGCTCTTTCCTGCAAGGGAAACAACCAGCTTGACCCGGAAGGGCTGTTGCCCCATTGAAACAGTCTCCATGCATCTTCATCGGTTTACACAGGGCCTATCTCGTGCATCCTGGCCTGGTCTGTGCAGACCCGCCTAGACGCGTGATCCAGCTCTCCCACCTGTGGGCTCCCTGAGAGAGGGGCTAGCCTTTCTCAGCTCTGTGCCCCTCCCAGCCTGGCTTGTAGCTGGCTCTCACCTGTTTCCCATTGCGTTGAGGCAAACTGCACCAACCCTGACTGCTGCAACTGACCAACATGTCTGAGACTCGAGAGGCAAAATTCATGCAATGAAGAACCCAAGAAACAATCCCCTCAACAAATTAATAGCACAACCTTATAGACATTATAGCCACGCACTGGCTATAATTGTGTAAAGATGTAATACGCCAGAGAAACTGGTTGCCACATCACCTGGTACCCATCCTAAGCCCCGAAGCCTGCAGATTAATAACCCTTGAAATTTTATCCTGGTCCATGTAATTGCCGGTGCCATCTTTACCCATTGAACATCTAATTCCTCAAAGTAGGTTTGTAGGCCTCTGACACGTGGTTCGCATATTCACATTGTCTCCTTAGCCCAGAGACATTTTTTATTAAAGCACCAAGCTGAACATGAAATAAAACAACACAAAATAAAACCCAGCTGCAAACCTGAGTTCTGGGGGAGAAAAGGGGAAAAAAAAAAAGAAGTCATTTCCAATCCAGCACTAGCTGGCTGCTCTCAAATTATCCATGTAGAAAATTGCCCAAACTTTTCTACCCAAACTGCATTTTGTTTCTGTTTTAAACTAAGTTCCATTCCTAATTTTTTTTCTCCCTCTCTCTTCAAGCTTCTATCTTTAGGAAATATGGAGCCCGGGTTCTATAATTTGCACTTCATTTGAACACTAATGAAAAGAAGTGCTCTTCCCCTTCCAACTATTTCTTCAGTCAATTAAACAAATCCTCTAAGTGGAGTGTGTGAAGTGATTTGTGTCCAAGAACTTAATTAGAACTCAATTCTGGAATTTGTATCTTCTTAAGCCCACATTCTTTTAAGTTTCCAGCAAGCTCAGAAAGCTGGTCCAGGGTGGCCGCTTGCCGCGAGAGCACGGCAGAAGAGGGTTTGCAGGAGTCGGGAGGGATGAAGGACCATCCGCGCGTTCAAAAAAGACAGTCGCTGTCAGCCTGAGATTCCAGAAAGCCTTTCTGCCACCAGCTAAGGTCTCTTCAGGTCCACAACAAGGGCGGGAACAAACAGCACGTACTTTGCAGAATAACAGTTGTCTTATTCCAAATGGAACCCATGCTCACTGCAGACACATCTGGGTGGGGGGATGCAGAACAAGACAGTAAAGGGGGAAAAGAAAATGAGCTACCCAGGGATGATGACTCTTCACACGCGTGTCCTTTTTTTTTTTTAATGTCAAATATACAGTGGATGTCTTTTGCGTCCACTTCTCTCATTTCCCCCATAGTAAAACATTTTCCTATATTATTCACAACTGTTCGCATGGGTCTCTTTCTTATTATTCCAGTGAGAATAAGAATTTGGTGACGTTGTCTTCAGACCATTCTGGGCTGCTCCCCTGTATCATATGTTCGCAAACCTGAGGGTGGGGGTGCAAAGAAATACCTGATCCTTGTTATATATAAAGCACAAATACAGACAGACAGTCTATCTGTTGGTGCTAAAATGTTGTGGGGGACTGGTGTGGCGATTGGGGGAGGGGGATGTCTGAGAGATCCTTTGGAGGATGATTTGGCAACTCCGCAATGGTTAACTCGAACAAACTGACTTAGCCGATCCTTTTAATAAAAACCTGCCAACACACATGTTAAAAAGACCACTCGATATTAGACTGCCAAATAAAAGCAAAAACTAAACAAAATTTGGCAATGCCTGTAAATGGCCATATGTTCTGTTTCCGCGTGAGCGATACGTTTCCCCATGGATGGGATCCCCGGCCCTGTGAGTCATTAAGGCAGGGAAACGGAACTGGAACTGAGGACGTGTGGACAACCTGCCTACCGGACTTCCCAAGCCCCACACGTCCGCTGTCTAGCCCCATCATGCAGGAAGAAGAAAACAACACCACAGAAGCCCTCTGTCACCCCCAGCAGAACGCCAGAAAGCCAGTGCTCTTTCCACACGCCCCCTCTAACCTTAGTGAACTCACTTGCTCTCAAAACGCTCTGGAAATTAGTTTCTCCATCTGTACAATGAGAGGGTTGGACTGGAGTTCTAACGAGGGTTGGCAATTTTAGGCTCCCTTTATATCAAAGAGCTATGTGTTTGGGGTCCATGGATCAAATCTTTTTGGACACCAGGCTGTCAAAAAAATATATATATATATTATATATTATATATATATAATATATATATAATATATATATATGGAAAACAGCATTCTTCCTTCCATTCTCCTGCCACATTTTGGAGACAACATGTCCTCATTCCTACGGTTCAAGCTACAGAGCCAAAGCTTTCCAGAAAGAAAGCACTGACTTCCACTTTGAAAGCACGCCCCTCGCTCGGGCCCCGCCCCTCGCTCTGGCAACCTTTCCTGAGCTCTGTCTCAGAGCTCTGCGGGGAGCACTGCACCGATGCAGCATATAAACACACAGCCCTTAATGAACAGTATTTTTGTTTTTCTCCAGGCTGTGGTCTTGCCTTTTAGCGCTAAACAACAAAGATGCATCAGCATCATAAGACCACTGTCTAATTAAAAGGAAGTTTTTAAGAACTGGAGCCCCCCGTGGGATCCCTCACCAACGCACGCACGAGCGTCCCTACGCTGAGTGAACACGCGTACTTTAGAAGGCACCCTTGGATGGCGTCTCATCAAGGGCATACGGCCCGCTCTGCCTTTTGCGATCTGCCTGGCACCACGGAGAGTGCTCTTCCGTGGAAACGCACGCCCAGATGTTGGGAGCGCCCCCGAGGGCTGGAAGGCAGTATGCACTTGCTCGCGAAGGCTGGTGGCCTTTCTTCTATGACAATTCATTATGCCGCCAGGCTACACGCTAATAAACACCTGTCGGGCTCCGTCCCACAGGTTGCTGCATCTCGATGATAAAGCCCGGACCCCCGTGTGGATGCGCTCGGCAGTCTCCCAAGTGAAACTCGCTGCCCAGCTGGAAAGCGCTCTTGTTTCACATGAACTCCTCAAGGTAAAGGGAAAATCGGATAAATCCTCCCTGAGGTTGGCCAGGCCGCACGGGCCGTTCCCCCGACTCGTCTCCAACCACACTGCAGGCTCAATCTGCATGGACCCACGCAAGAGCTGAGAGCAAATAAAATCTGAAATGGAAAGCACATCTCTGAATGTGGAAGAATAAATAAAATGTGCAGAGTCTAAACGGCCTACTGAACAGGTGTGTGCATGGTTAGAATTTCACGATCCTTTGCTTAAAGCAGTACGGAGAGCTTTATGCTCCCTTTCAAAGCAAGAAATGTGAGTTCCCAGACTCGAAAGGCTGAAACGCCTTCTGCACTGACCAGAATTTCAGAACCCAGTGCGTTACAGAATTGAAGAACCTCTGGGCTTCATTTCATCTCATCAAATTTTCTAAGCATCCATGTCTGTCAGAGATCTTAAATCCCCTATTTAAAAATAATTTCCTCTATTGTACTTAAGAAAACATAATAGGGCCCTGGCCAGTTGGCTCAGTGGTAGAGCGTCACCCCAGCATGTGGGTGGCTCAGTTTCAAGTCCCAGTCAGAGCACACAGGGGAAACTCACCCCTCTGCTTCTTCATCCCTCCCCTTCTCATTTCTCTCTTTCTTCCTCCCTCCCTCCCTCCTGCAGCCATGGCTCAAATGGAGTGAGTTGGCCCCAGGCACTGAGGATGGCTCCATGGCCTCCACCGCAGGCAGGAAGAAGAGCTTGGTTGCTGAGCTACAGAGCAACACCCCCAGATAGGCAGAGCATCGCCCCCTAGTGGGCTTGCTGGGTGGATCCCAGTTGGGTGCATGCAGGAATCTATTTCTGCCTCCCCTCCTCTCACCAAACAAAAAAATATATAGAAAGAAAAAGACAATGATTGAGGGTTTTTTTCTTTTCAACCTAATGGTGTTAACAGTATCAACTAAATCCTTTCTCCTGTTGAGTGGGCAGATAATGCCGTTTTCATCTGTGCATGTCCTTCCCTTTCATTTTTCCCAAGAAATGCCCTACCTTCCCCATTCCCTCATGATTGCTAGGGTTCCTGGAGTCTGGCACTACAGTCTCTGATTCCCCTGGGATGCCTTGTCTTAGAACTATATGTACAACATGAAATTAAAATAAATGTTACCATGCGATATATTTAATAGGATCTCATCTCATTCTCCTTGATTTTAAATGCAAGCCAAATGAAACCAAAGGGAAAAAAAGAAAACACTCTCAGAAAAGAAAACACTAATGAGCCTGCTTTCTACTTTGATGGAATCTTTGGCTGACCTTTTACTATAAATATGCAGTCCTTAATTGGAGTTTGAGAAAAGAAGTAGTTTCCAGAATCTTCTCCGGTCCACCAAAAAGTCCCAAGGGATACACTGTAACCCCCAAACTCCAGGATTATCGGCTAGGTGGGACACAGAGGAGGCAGGAACCCACAGCGCCCACCATCACCACCCCCACACATTCTCCTCCCTCCCCTCCATGATGGTGACATCCTCTACCTGGTCACCTGAGACACAGGTCCTGGGGACAATTTCGTTCCTCTTCTCCTCCCTCCCAAAGGGACTTCCAGTCCTTGTTCCAGTGACCTGAGTGGTGGTTCTAAACCACAAACAAGATCACACATGGGCCGGATTCCCACCGCCACTGCCCTGGGGAGAGAGGTTCAGGGAGCCAGGCATGACACATGACGACCAGGGCCAGCGTGCTGGGGCCCCAGTCCACTTTTTTATCCCATTTCCACTCAATTAACAGTAAGGTTCAGTGGAACGTCTCTTAATGAATAAAAGAACTGAAAACTAATAATAGCAACCACATCCAGCACTATATAATGCTTATTCAGGGGAGGAGTGCCAAATGCTTCACGTGCGTTGTCTCGCCACATCCTCTCAACAAGCGGAGGGCAGGTGCCATTAGTTACTCTGGTTGTCGGGCAGGAGAATGGCTGCACAGCTCAGTAGGTGGTACAGGCAGATGTTCAACCCCAACAGAGGTGACAGGGCCCCAGTCCTTCTCCACTCTAACCCTGCTGCCTCCCAAAGGATGTCAACACTGATGATCTAGGTGACCTGAACCGAATGATGTGGATCAACACTTCACTGCAAAAACCCACCAGGGACTGTTCATGACACCCACTTCAGCTAACCCCCCTAAATGTGCAAGAGGGAGGTCCCTGCTGAAACTAAGAGTTTGTCTCTGAGAGGGTCCAGAGGACCTCAGGAAGTCTGAGTGCCGACTAGCAGACTCAACTGATGCATGCAGTCCCAAATGCGCCCACGCCAAGCACCTTCCCTAGTCACCCCTGAGCATGTGCAGAGGGCGGAAAGATACGGGAGGAGGCCACCTGCCAGTATCCCTTTGGATGGGTCCATGCTCACCAAACACCGTTCTTGCCCGTGTTGGCTTTGGCATTGAGAAACCTATGGAAGTGAGAATGTCAGAGGCAGTGGACCTCAGGGCCCTTGCTCGCACTGTCCTCTCTTCCTGGACTGCTCCTCCCCATTCACAGGCCTCATCCTTTGGCCTGACTAGCGGTCACCGTATTTTCTTAGCTTAGCCAAAGTATATGGTAAATGCTCGATTATCTTTGTTGAAGGAATGAACGAACGAATGAATGAGACTTTTACTCTCCCTAACAGTTCTATTTGTCGTTATGAATTAACAAGTTCAGCATCTGGTTTGAGCACCACTGTCTTGTGGACTTGGTCACGGAGCCAATTTGCCTGAAACTGACCCTTCGGGAAGCCCCGAGCCGCCGAGCCTGGGGGCCTGTGATGACGAGAGGTCGGACCTCATGGTGGTGACTCAGCAAGGCCCAGCGTGGACACGCACGCAGCCTCCTCCTCTAGTAGCCCCGTCTCATCTCTAGCACCCAGGAAACTGTCAGAGGCCATCGCTGCATCACTTGCAGACATTGCTACCCAATCACAAAACTTGGTATGATGGCTCCTATCCATGCACATCCACTCTCTAAAATCAAATAACAAAGGCAAGGTGGCCGGAGGGACGGTGGGGTGAGGGCGCAGCAGTGAACAACAAATGCCTTGTGAAAAAGAACAAAAAGCTAACTTAACCAGGCCCCTTCCACTTCGGGATGATACATGCAACGCGCCATGGTGACATTCACGGCAAGCAGGCTGCCCCTTTAAAAATATAACCATCAATCTGTTGTTAAGCCCACACCCCGTTGCAGTATTACTCACATTCCTTTGGCAAGAGAATCCCAGTAAAGTTTTTGAGTGGCGGCGAAAAGGCAGAGCCAACAATCGGGAAATAAACTCTGCTCCCACACGACTGAGGCAAAGCTGCTCTTCTCACCAGCAGCTCTCTCTCCCGCCGGCCCGCGGCTTGTCCCAGACACAGAAATACGCATGCTGCTCTGCTTCCCCCACAGCCTATTTCCATCAGTGCAGACGCTCTGCAGTTCTGTTCTGGGCCCGTTTTTCACTTGGTGCCATTTCTGTACACTCTGCACACAGGCCTCCCCTAGAAATTAAGAGTCACTCCTTTAAGCACACTGCCGTCTCCCGTTTCTTGCTCACAGCTTCCTTCTTGCCCTCTCCTTCTCCCTCTAGAACTGACCGTGCAAAGCAGCATGTGTGGTCTGCCTCGCCCCCTGAACAGTGAAGTCCCAGGAGGCACAGTCCAAAACATCATTCTCTTTATTTGCCCAATGCCTGACACAAAGGAAACATGCAGTTAATATTTATACTTAAGAGAGTAGGGCTGTCTTCAGTGTAAAAGATAAAGTTCTCACAAATGGAGCAGACTTGGAAATCAATGAACTAGAATGTCACTTGAAATCATTCACTTGACTGGCAAGCAACTGACTCTCAGAGGCCAAACTCAGATTAGAGAGAGTAAGACAAATTCCCACATTTTCTGCTCTTTTTCTCTTAATTAGCAATTAGTGAGCATTTTTCCTTTCATACAAATGTGAAGATCTGTTTGACCAACCACTTCTGGAAATGCTGTGATGTTACTGTATCAACATTCAGTTGACAGATCAACTTGAAGTGAATGGCATCTTAACAACATTAAGTCTTCCTTCCTATCCATAAACATAGTACACCTCTCCACTTGGGCTTTCTGATGCCCTTCTAGAGTTTCTTTGGGGAAATCTTATGTACTCTTTTAGTACATTAATCCCTAGATATGTTATAGCTGGTGCTTTTATGAATGACACCCGCAATTACATTTTCTGAATTTATTATTCTGATGCAGAGGAAAACTACTGATATTTGTGTGTGCATAATAATCTGACAAAATTATTGAACTCAATACTACTGGTGGTTAGACTGCTGATTATTATTTTCCTCAAGTACATAATATTATATACAAATAATGACAATTTGTCATTTCCCTTCCAACCCTTATGATTTCCTTTTTATCTGCTTTACTGTATTACCCAAAACCATGTTTACTATGTTGTAGCAATAATTGTGGGTATCCTTACTTCTCTCTGGCTTTGAAAAAGAATGCTTCTACAACTTATCCATCTAATTTAATGTTTGCAAAAAGCTTTTGCAGGAAAGACTTTATCGAGGTAAGGGATTTCCTTTCCATAACCAATTGTATTGCTGTTCCCAGTTTTTGCTGCCCCTTTCTACCAGGCCCACCTCCACAGGGCCGGTTCCTTAGGGCAAATTATTGATCCCATCACACCAACACCAGGCTTGGCCATGTAACTTTCTCTGACCAATGGATTACAAAAGAGCTGACATAAGTCACATCCAAGCTGCCACTTGGAACCACCGTCTGGTGCTTCCACCAGGCTTTCTCCTCTGCTACGGGATCACCACATCCCAGATAAGGGCTGTTCCTCAAGCCTGGATTCCAGAATGCAGACCACAGAAAGCCAAGACACAGCCCACTTACAGCCAACAGATAACATGAGCCAGAAGTCAACCTTTGCAGTCAGAAGCCACTGCCATTTGGGGGTTGTTTGTTACTGCAGCATAACCTAAACACAAATTTGATTGCTATACCTAAACTATTCCTATTTTTCTCTGGGATTTTCTCATAAACAACTGCCCTTTCTACATGCTTTGAGATCATCATATGATTATTCTCCTTTGATCTACTAATGTAATGATTTTACATTGATAGGTTTTCTGAGGTTAAAAACTATAGCAAACATTTTCTGTCCCATCAAAAAAAAATATTAGTGCTGGTCCTTCTAGAGTGGGGCATTGTCACTGGGAGATGGCTGCACAGCCTGGAGCCTCACTTAGCAGCATGCAGATGTGGCCATGAAATTAACTTCCACTGATAAAATGTGAGTGGAAATGCTATATGTCTCTTATAGGCCTAGAGCCCTTGCAAAGAGCTTCTCCACATTCTCTCGTGAGATTCTGGGGCCTTCATATGTGGCTGATCCACAAGATATAAAGAATCCAGGTCCCTGAATCACCACACAGGCCACCTGGCAACTGCTGTTCCACTTTATGAGCAAGAAATAACACCTCAAATGCATAAAGGAGCTTATTTGTTAGAGCAGCTAGCATGGCCCTCATACACTAACCCTCACACTTCCAAGGACAAATCCAACCATATTTGATCTTTTACTATGATGCTGGATTTAGAATGTTAACATTTTATTTCAGGACTTAACTGCAACTGACTTGTAATCTCTCTTCTCTGGTGCCATCTCCACTCGGTTTTGACACTGAAGATATAAATTTGGTATTAAGCTTCAAAGAACAACGAGAGCAACTTTCCCCTTTCTGTAAGACTCTGGAACGACTTGAGCAAGGCAGGGCCTATGTGTTCAGACAAAATGGTGTGGCCCTGGGAGGAGGCCGTTTTCACTGCTATTCCAATTTCTTCAGCAGTGACTGTTCTGCTCAAGTTTTCCATTTATCAACGGGCCAACTTTGGACTCTTATATTTTTCCCCACAAACCTACTCATTTCATATGGTGTTTCACATTCATTTGCGTACAGCTGTTCATCCAATTCACTCAGGATGTCTAATTTGCTTCTGCATCTGTGGTTATTTTATACGCACCTTCTCTTTATATATTTGATAAGTCTCATTAGAAATTTGTCCATATTTCTAATCTTTTCAAAGCACTAATATTTAGTTTTCTGAATTGCTATTTTTTTCCCCCCTAGCCCTCTTTTATTGAATTCTACTCTGTTTTGTTATTTCAATCCTGGCTTCACTGGGTCAGAAAATGCAGTCTGAATGATGTCAATTCCTAGAAATCTGAGACCAGCTCTCCGGTCTATCATGGGATCCATGTTTGCGAAAATTCCATGTGCACTCAAGAAAATCATACGCTTTTAGTGTTTTCTGGGTGCCAGCTTATTAATAATGTTATCCAAACCTTTTATAGCCCTGCTTATTTTTGTCTGTTTCATCTGTTTCCAAGAAGGCTCTATTAAAATCCCTATCTGCAATAACAGATTTAGCTATTGTATTACTATCATTCTGCCAATTGTTTCTTTATATGGTTGGAGGCTGTGCTGTGAGTTATTATTTGTTCATGACTATTCTATCTTCTTGGAATGCTGTGGTGTTGCAGCACTTCCAGAATAAATCATCCCTCTTCACGTGGTTCACCTTAAACTCTACTTCACGTGATGCTGAAATTGCGAGCCCGGTGTTGTCTGGGTTACTTTCCTGGAATGCCATTTTTATCCCCGTATTTTCAACCTTGCTCTGGGCTCCTGTTTATGTGACTCCCTTAAAACCATGTGCTGCTGAATCTGTTTTGTCGCCCAGTCTGAGCGCTCCTGTGTCACCATCAGTGAGATTAACTTATTTACACCGCTATCACTGATAGTGTAGGACTGAATTCCTCACCCTTTCTTGTGCTTTCTATTTACTGTGCTTTTCTGTTTTGTTTCTTTCTTTCTAGTTTCCTCTCTCTTGCTTAATCAAGAAAATTTTCTTTATTTTTTCCTACGTCTAGCCTGAAAGTTATTAAATATGTTTTATCTCCTTGGCTGTCCCCAATGTATAAAGTATGGCCCGTATTTATATTGTTTTTTCCTCTTTCTAGCCAACGGTCATCCAGGACCATGTCCTCCCTGCAGCCCTGCTCTCCTTTCCTCTGACCTTTCCACTTCATGTCTCATGCTGGTGTCATCTGTAGATACAGCTCCAGAGGGGCCACGGGAGCCCTGCCCCCGTTCTTCCTGGCACATCGGTATCAACGAGCAGATCATGCTTGGTTTATCACTTTAACGAGAACCGGAATCCTCCTCTTCGTTTATTATTATTTTGGGTAGGGGAGTTTCAGAACAGTGCTTTTATGAATATTCTTATTTTAATAGCTTAATCAAAGTATAATAATTTAAATACCATAAAACCCACCCACGTTAAATGTATGCTCCAATGATGATTAGGTTTATAGAGTTGCACGTTGATCACCACGCTGCGGTTTTAAACATATGTTCCAACACACCCAAAATATCCCTCATGCCTCTTTCCTGACAAACCCTGTTTCTACCTGCTGCCCAAGACAACCACTCATCTACTTTCTGTCTCTACTCCTTTGCTGTTTTCTGAAAATTTCACAGAAACGTAATCGTCCGCTATGTGGTCTTTTCTGCTTGGCTTTGTTCACTCAGCACAGTATCTTTGCTGTTCATTCATATTACTGCATGTATTTGTACTTCATTGCATTTCATTGCTGAGTGTTGTGTTATAAGGATGTGCCACATTTTTATCCTCCATTTCCCAGTTTCTGGACATTGAAATTATTTCTTTTTTCTTTTCTTTTGCTTTTTTTTTTTTTTTTTGGCTATTTGAAATAATATTTCTATGAACATTTGCATTACAAGTCTTTTTGAACACACCGGTTTCATTTCTCTTGGGTAGTTGCCTAGGTGTAAAACTGCTGGGTTGTATGATAAATTGACATTTAACTTTTCTAAGAAACAGCCAGACTGTTTTTCCAGAATGGTTGTGCTGTTTCACATGCCTACCGGGCACACAGGAGGGTTCCAGTTTCCCCACATCCTTGCTAACACTTACTCTTATGTCTTTTTTATTACCTAAAATGGTAGTAGGTACATTACCATTTTCATAATCAGAAAAAAAAAGTAGGCAGTTACATGAGTATATGAATATTGTGTCTATGTCCTAGGACCTTAATGAAGTTAAGGGGGAAGTAAAAGAGCAGAAACTAGTAGAAAGTAGTACAGCAAACCAGGAAACATGGCAGCCTCCACACGATAGGATGATGGGTATCTCTTCTTTCCATTTTCCCGCATCTCTCCTTCTTTCAAAAAGTAAATCTTTACTTTTATAACAAAAAAAAAGAATTTTTTATCAAATAAATAGTAACAAGGTGTTTTACAGCTACTATAACCTTACTTTCCTTACCCTAATGTTGCCCAACAGTGACAATTAGATATTGAAATTTCCTTCCAGCCTGCAGATTGCCTCTCGGGGTAGCAGTTGGTTTTATTAAGTTTTGGAGAACGGTAGCATTTCCAGGGCCCCTCTCATGTCAGCTAAGGGGACCGGATACACTGTTGAAGCCGCCACCCCTCCCACGGTGCTTTCTGAATCAGTGTCAGAACTCGGACCTTGGCCCCTTGGACGCCTCATCTCTTTACAAGCATCCTGCGGTGGTCCGGGCTCCCCTCGCCCACATTTGGCTCTTACACCAAACTCCACATGGTATTCAAGTAGTTCTACGTTTAGCAAGTGATCCCAGAGGCCACCTCATCATACATAATTACAAATTCTACGTGGTTAGCACGCAAACGAGAAATCTCACTGAAGTCATTCATTCAACAAGAGTAGCAAAGCTCCAGCTGGGCCCCAGGCCCCGGGCTGCGCTTCCTCGAGTTTACGATCTAATAACAAACCACGTACCCTTCGCAGAACGGGGCACTAAGAACTGTAAGGGACAAACACACAGCGGGTCTTTGAGAGTATAGAAAAGGAACCTTTATCTTTCTAGTGGAGAAATGAAAAACATTTCTAGGAAAGAGTCACCTGTGAGTTTGGGGTGACATGACAGGTGAATATGGAACCCAGAGGTCCTGAAATGACAAGATGCCCCAAGACTATGATTGAGGGAGCAAGGCTGAGGGACAAGCTCAGCTGCCCTGCCCCCAGTATTCCTCTCAAATGCTTCTCCCCCCCCCTTTTTTTTGTATTTTTCTGAAGTTGGAAACGGGGAGGCAGTCAGACAGACTCCCGCATGCGCCCGACCGGGATCCACCCAGCACGCCCACCAGGGGGCGATGCTCTGCCCATCTGGGGCATTGCTCTGTTGCAACCAGAGCCATTCTAGTGCCTGGAGTAGAGGCCATGGAGCCATCCTCAGCTCCTGGGCCAACTTTGCTCCAATGAAGCCTTGGCTGCGGGAAGGGAAGAGAGAGACAGAGAGGAAGGAGAGGGGGAGGGGTGGAGAAGCAGATGGGCACTTCTCCTGTGTGCCCTGACCGGGGATCGAACCCGGGACTCCTGCACACCAGGCCAATGCTCTCTACCACTGAGCCAACCGGCCAGGGCTCTTCTCCCCCCTCTTTATTCCCAGTTACCACCAAACTTCCTGCCTCCCTCCAGACAGCCATGCAGAGGCCAGCTACCCTACTTTCAATGGGGGACCCTTAGCAACCATAGTTCAAATGCAGCCAGGCAAGAACTCTCTAATTTAACTTGACCAAAACAAGAAACCCTCCCACCCAGAAAAATACCACTAGTGCCGTGTTTACTCAATACTATGACATGGCACGCATAAGCTCTACATCCTTTCAAAAATAAAACATTCGACCCCCCCCCAAAAAAAATCATTTAACTACAAGTCCATATGCCCTCATTTTATGCTAAAGCTCATACTTTGTTGAAGAACAGAAATAACAGAAATGTCTTTAACATCAAGAGCCGATGTCAAACTTTCAACGAGAGGAAACTGTGTGTTTTTGGCCCTGATGAATAATTTGTACTCAGTAACAGGGAATCATCCAAGCCACTAAGCATGAATGACTAATTTTCAAAAGACCAAAAAAAAATAATGAAGTACATTCAACCTTAAAACCATTCTTAACATAATCTTCCTTTGAGGATTCAGAATGCCTAGAAACACTTTAAATTTGTGAATAAGTGTCATAGAATTGTCACATCCATACAAAATTATTCAATAAAACCCAACAGGCTTCCGGCTTCCTAATCCTTCTGTTCTAAGCTAAAAAAGAATTGCTCTTCTAACCGTAAATGTAGATTAAAAATGCTGCCAGAACCAGGTATGGGAGATGTGCCTATTAAGGAGTGTCACTGGTCCTATTTTAATTTATCCCAGGTTTACTGCATATAGCAAAACTCACCCTTTATAGGTATATATAGTTCTGTGAATTTTGACAAACTTATATAATAGTACTGAGCACAACTACCATCAAGACGTAGAATGTTTTCATCATCCCCCCCAAAATTCCTTCATGCCCCTTTCTAGTGAGTCTCTCCCCCTCCCCTTGTGCCTGGCAACCAGGAATCTAACCTCTGTTCCTATAGTTCTGCCTTTTCCACAATGTCGTATCTATGGAGTCATACAGTATATATAGCTTTTGAGTTTGGCTTCTTTAAGCCGAGTTGTTGCGTTGATTTTGTTTTTTAACTAAAGTAGAACTGGGACATCTAAACGCGGGCTGGTGGCCTCAGGCTAGGCTCTGTCATCTTTTATAAGGTGTGTCACTCCTTTCCAGAGGCCTCCTGAGCAATCCGATATCTTCTTCATATATTAAAGGTGAAACACGTCCTCATGTTTTGAGAATGGGGCACTGTTTTCAAGGAGCAAAGCTCTAACCCATGAGCTTTTATTCAAGGCCACAACCCTGGCCTACGGAACTCGGTGGCCTCAGCACAGCAGGGCCACAAAGTTGACTGATCAGACTCACCTGAAGAACAAATATGATCAGCAGTCAACTTGGATAACAGCATTTTAGTTGAAAAAAAAAAATGAGACAATCCATCCCATTGGGCCAATTTCTCAAGAAGTGGCAGATCATGTTACTTGTTTTGTTTTGTTTGTGTGTGTGTTTAAAGCTGGCTCTGAAAGCATTCCTAAAAGTGGGGCTTCCAAAACTGCTGTGGACAAAGGCAGCGGTTTTTGAATGAGTGATCAGGAGCGTCAGGTAACTCTAGGACAAGGCAGCCAGGAGGAGCCTGCTCAGAGTTCCTTGGGGTCACTTCCCCAGGATACCAGGGAGGGGCTGAGGCTCCCAGCAGAAGTAGGCAGGAGCTTCCCTTCCACCCACCCAACTGGACATCTCCCTCCACAGTCGTTTCCACCATCACACACTCACTCCTGCACCTGCGGCTTCGGCAAGTGTTTACTCGGTGCCCCTGGCAACGACCCCCCCCCCCTCCCGGCTCATCACCAGGAGTAACTCGGCTCCTACCCAGTCAGCCCAAAAGTGCAGACTCTGAGTCAAGATGGCGCTGAGTTCAACTTCCTCCTTTTCGCCCTCGAACCCTCTAGAGACCCCCAGCAAGGTCACGCAGACGAAGCTGGATACCTGAGGTGTCCAAACCAGGCACTCACTCAGCCCCACCCATCTGGCATACACGGCTGTGCCCATCCCCATGGTCCGGGAACCAAGCTTGGTACCAGAGGGTTTGGGGGACTTTCTAAACATCTCACAGAACATTCGCCTCTGAGTAAACAACATGGTTCTGGAACTCCCATCACCTAGGGAGAGAATGTCTCACTCTGAAATGGCCTGGATTCTAAAACAACCCCTTCTCTCTTTTATCTGCAAGTAGCTGGGCAGGAGGGCGAGGGCGAGGGCGAGGGCGATGGCTGGAGAAAGTGACAGTATCCCTCAGTCTGTTTTTCCTCCTCCGTAATATGGAGAAACAATCCCTCCCTGCTGTAAGGACTAAATAGTGCATGAAAATAATAAAAATAATAATAATAGGCCCTGGCTGGTTGGCTCAGTGGTAGAGTGTTGGCCTGGCGTGGGGAAGTCCCAGTTCGATTCCCGGCCAGGACACACAGGAGAAGTGCCCATCTGCTTCTCTACCCCTCCCCCTCTCCTTCCTCTCTGTCTCAGGCGCTAGAGTGGCTCTGGTTGCAACAGCGCTCTGGGTCGCAATGCCCCAGATGGGCAGAGCGTCGCCCCCTGGTGGGCGTGCCGGGTGGATCCCGGTAGAGTGCATGCGGGAGTCTGTCTGACTGCCTCCCCATTTCCAGCTTCAGAAAAATACAAAATAATAATAATAATAATAATAATAGCAGATATTAATTGGAAGAATATTTAAGGAACAAATCACCATGACATGTGCACTACAGATTCATTGCCGATTTCAATCCGCACACTCAATCCTAGGAAATAAGAATATTATTACGCCCAAATAACGAAGGAGGAAAATGAGGCTCAGAGATGCCGAACTCCCTGCTCAGAACCACCAGCTAGTGAACCGTATGGCGAGGAGTGATCAGGGGCTTCCTAATCCTTCTGTTCTAAGCTAAAAAAGAATTGCTCTTCTAACAGCAAATGTAGAAGAGCATGTATGTGAACTGTTCTCTCTACCCTCACACTGCACCTTATTCCACTTCTGGCCGTCAGTCCCCCCAAAATAACGATCAGTGGTTTAAAAGTTTTCTTACATAGTGATGATGTTCCTCAGGGTTTAAGAGGAGAAAAAAAGTCAGAAAAAAAATTAAGCAGGGAAGAACCAGGCATTGCTAACATAAATCTGGAGGGTTTTTAATCCCTGCAACGAACGGTTTATGACGGCCAGCTGAGATATGGGTCCCCCTCCCCGCCTCTCCCCTAAACCCATGGATGTGACAGTAAATAAGCACAAACTGGACGATGTCATACAAGCACTGTGAACTTGTGGTGACTTTGTGAAAAAGAGAAGACAGGTGGAGGTGCAGGCAGCAGAGACGGGGGGCGTGGAGGGGCAGAGGGAGAGGCTGCTGCCATCGTGGGAGCCCCGGTGCATGCAGAGATGGACCCCAGGAAGGGGAGGACGGGGAGGAATGAGGGAAAGCTGTCTGCAGGGAGGTCACAGGTGCTGGCCTCCCCAAAGCTCGCCCCTCACCTCTCACCCCTTACCCCACAAGCAGCAGGTGAGCTTCCCCAGGCTGGAACGGGAGATGTCACTTCCGAGGACACTACATAATCTTCCAAGAAGGTGCTTACCATTCCAGAGGGTGGCTGATCATCCCAGAATATGTCCCCTCTTTGGCTACAAGGGGAACAGAGGGGAACAGGATGGCACAACCTGTCCACATGAGGCCTGCCAATCAACTCGGCCGTCCCTGTACTTGGTGGCCGACCACGGACAGCACGGCAGCTAGCTCCATCAGTCAGCCCCATCCTGCATCCCTGGAATGAATGAACCACCAGAATCATCCAACAATACCAAAGAAGGGCGTGAACCAACAGCACTGACACCAAGGAAAACAGACAAGAACTTTCAGGAATCTTTTTTTTTCTCTTTTTGGACAGGGAAATCTTTATTGTTTTCTGTAATAAAAATGTCCACATCAGATGCAAATCAAAGGGGGTGGGGGCAGAGGCTTGTCCAGGAACAAGGCGGGCAGTCCTGGCAGTTTTCCGACCTCTCACACTCAGGCCTTGCTCAGAGGCCCCGGCGACCCACAGGTCCAGGGTGGACAAGTGACAGGGGCCAGAGGGGAAGCCTCGGCGAGACAGCAGAGGAGGATCAGCAGGGGTCACGAGAAAGCCAGAGTCCAAGAGACCACAGAAGATATTTCCCACATAAAACAAGAACAGCTGGCTATTTAAAAAAAAAAGAAAGCAATGAGTTTATGAAAATTAAGAACATGTCACCTAAAACAAACTCCCCAAAATTAATAGAAGAACTAGGAGAGAAAAATTGAGGAAATTCAAAATGAACGACAAAGCCAGAGACACGGGGAGGCCATTCCATGAAGTAGGTATCCACCTACCAGGGTTCCTAGAGAGCTAATGAAGCAAACGGAGAAAGGGAAATAATCACAGAAGAATTAAAAACAAATTTCACAGGATTGAAAAAGGAGAAAATTATTTTGCCTCTAAATTTTTAGTCATACACACACACACACACACACACACACCACAGTGTGAAGGTTAAAAAAATTTTTTTTCAGTCCTCAAGAACAAAGATTTCCATATGCCTTTCCATGTTTAACATTAATTAGAAATACAGTGAAGCAAAATGCAAAGGAATACAAGAAATAAAGGAGACAGCAAGCCCCAGAAAGGGAACTGCAGGAGAGAGAAACAGCCCCCCCACCCCACAGACGGGCAGGCCCTCCCCGAAGGCAGGAGTCATCAGAGCCCTTCACCGAGAGCGTGACTGTGCCACCGGGAGCTATCGGGCATGTGGCGAAGGAGGCATCTGCTTCCTCCACCAACAGGACAGAGGAAAGACAATTAGCAAACAAGAAGTTGTACAGGAAACTCAGATTCCGACACCCGCTGGACTGGACCGCCATGGTTCTCGCAGTGGACGGACTGGTAAAGAGCAGATCGCCCCGAGGTTGGTGCTGGAACTCCCCAGGGGCACCATTCTAATGGCAGAGGCATGTATGCCTCTGTTGCCAGGTTTCCCTAAAACGCAAAAGCAGGAGACAAGGGTGTGTGAGGAGGCAGGTTATTTTGAGAGGTGAGCCCAGGTGACAGGAGTGGAGGCCTGGAAAGAGGGGGATGGGGGGAGGGGATCAGTCCAAGGGTGAACTATAGTGCTGATGGCCGCTGGAACAAGCCAGAATGATCTGCCCAGGGAATACGTCCCCACTGGCTTCCATCCCCCAGGGACCAGGGGCCTGGCCTGGCCTGTCCAGGTGTGTATACGCATCAGAATGGCTGAGCAGCAGGCGTCCCAGATGCGCCAGCCACAGCAAGGCTCAGGGCAGACAATGAGAAACACACAGTGCATTATGTAGGACTGTATTTTCCATGTGCGTGCAATATTTTGCAATAATGACTATGTAAATGAGACACACAAACAGTATGTAGGCATTAGCACGGCTCACCAAAGAGTTTTGGCTCTCAGCTTTCACAGTCCGGGACGGAAGTCCACTCTTTGGCTCCCTTTGTGGTTGAGTGAGACCCTGGGATTAGTTCTGGTCAACGAATTGAAGTGAAAGGGCTACCCCGCTTCCGCTCAGGACATTGAACCGCTGATGCGAGGCTCCCCAGGGTCCCTTCCACCTGCTGTGGCGAACAGCCACACTGCAGATGACAACTGTTCCATTTCTGTGAGTTGTCAAGTAAAGAGGACCCAGCACAGAGGATCCGAGCGGTCCACTCTAAAAGGCAGGAGAGTCCAAGAGAAATAAACTTCTGTTTCGAGCCACTGAGACTTGGGGAGTTTTGGTTACTGCAGCCTAACCTGGCTCGTCCTGACAGATTCAACAAGGAAACGCTTTCCAATGTTGTGGGAAGGAAATTGGCTCACACAACTTTAGACACACACACACACACAATTATACTGTACATAAAACATAACCCTATACACAAGAAGGAATAAAAACACACCAAGTACATAATAGTGTTTGCGCTCAGTAGACAGAATTCTGAGACACTCTTACATTTTCTCTTTTTTAAATTTTACATAATGAGCATGTATTTATTTATAAAAATAAACACTAAAAGAAAAACTCAAGTGAGGAAAAGTGCTGTATCTAGGAAGAGAGGCTGGTGGGTAGGACATTTTTGCTGCCACACTCCTCATAAAGACTAAACTCCCTTACCCTTTCCACTCTACACAATACACACAACTCTTCTCAGATATCCGGGCGGGCGGGCGGGCGCGAAATGCTCACGAGTTGACTTCAGTTTTACAATCTGCATATTTTGAAAGTCTTCCGAACAGTCGGTCAAGTTTTCAGGTATCCCCGGCTGCTTCTTCCCACCACTTCCAAATCTCCCAATAATTTGTACAGCTTTTGCTAATAGGAACTTTTATTCTCAAAAGACAAAAAAAAAAAAAAAACCTTAGAAAATCCAACCTGCAGAATTCAACAACATGAATATATGCACACACATAACAGGTCAGTATTTTAAAGATTTTATTTATTGATTTCACAGAGAGAGGATGGGGGGAGGAATGAAAAGAATCAACTCATAGTGGCTTCACTTTAGTTGTTCATTGATTGCTGGTCATATGTGCCTTGACTGGGCAAGCTCAGGGTTTCGAACTGACAACCTCAGCATTCCAGGTCGACACTCTATCCACTGAGCCACCACAGGCCAGACCATGTGGATGTTTTAAATTAGTTCTGGGACCGGTCATCCAGTTTTTTTTTTCATGTCCCTCCAATCTATTTTCCAAACAGCAGCCAGAATGATCCTTCAAAAGTTACATCAGCTCGTGTAACTTCCCTGTTCCAACATTCTGATCACATCCTCTTGCACTTAAGCAATGAAATCTCCACTTTCTCACCATGGTCTGTGAGGTCCAGGTGACCTGGTCTCTGTCCCACTCTCCGATGGCCCATTACACACCAGCCATGATGACCTTTCATGCGGTTCCTTGAACACACTAAGCTATTCTCCCATCTCAGGGCCCCCCTGTGTGCTGTCCCCCGTTCCTGGAATGCTGTTCCCTGTCTCTTTGCAAGGCTTCCCCCTTCCCATCCTTCAGGATTTGGCCTAACTGCCATTTCCTCTGGGAAGCCTTCCCCGAACACCAGATCCAAAATGAGCCCCGTCCCCCTCATCCTCCCTCACGCCCTTCCTTTCCTGCAGAGAATTCACCACAACCCTATTTCTTCTGCATATTCATGCGCTGGTGTTCATCGCCTGAAGTCTTTTTCTGGCTCGTGGCTGCATCTCCAGCATGTAGAACAGTGTCTGCACATAGTAAGTGCTGACCATGTGTGCAGAATGAAGCTTACAGACAAGAGCGGACCCGGCTGCGATCGGAATGACAGAAGCGAGCCCCCCACGTGGAGGCAGATGAGAGCAGATCCTGGGGAGACTCCTTGAAGGGGCAGATGCTGGAGCTACGCACGGAGGGACAGGCAGGAGCTAAGGATGGAAGGTGTTCCAGGCCCGGGGTGTGCAGAGGCCCAGCAGTCTGAAAGAGCCTGGGGGAGGTGGGGGGACCCGGGCCAGCGGCACAGGGTGGCTGCAGGCTCCGGGGTGCAGTGCTGAGAGGCCCAGACACTCTCTGCATTTGGAGGTTAAGTCCCCCTTCCACTCAGGAGCCTGGGAAGAGAGTCCACACCAGCCGCCTGCGGCTGGGGAGGGATGGGGCCCACGTCAACATGGGGGCTGGTTGCCCCTGACGCTCTGGCTCCAGGCCCCTGGCCGGCTAGCCTGTTATCAAGCACTTTTATACTCAGTAATACCTTGTACTTTCCCCTGTCACCTGCCATTAGTAATCTGTCCCGCCAGCTCTGAGAGGTAAATCACTATTATTATTTTTCAGCTTTACAGCTGAGAACTGAGTGGCATGGAGGTTAAGTGACTATCAGAGTGAGTAGCTGGGCGGAATTAGAATTCGGCACCTGTGCGCAGGCCCCCAGCCTTTAGGCTTCTGGGCACTTGGGAGAGGAGGCCCCCAGGGACCTGGATGTGTTGGCTCCCCGACCCCACCCCCGCACATCCACCCAACCTCCAGGCTGCTGCTGGCTTTTCCTCTCCCCTCCCCTCTTCCCCCACCTGACTGCAGACAGGGGATCGGATCACCTGCCTTCTCTTCCTGACACTATCAGAATGGCAAGGTTTGTAAACTCCTTCCTGAGGTGACTAAACACATGTGAGAAGGGCTGTGATCACGAAGTGACAGCACAGACAGTCCCCCAGGAGTCGCCCTCCCCCACAAGGGCCTCACGCAGGAGCCCTGTGCCCCACGGCTCCGCCCAGAGCTCTAGACATCACCCAAAACTCTGCCTGCCTAGAATACTAACAAGGGCCCTTCCAGATGGACAGAGAAAGCAAGCCAGTTCCTTACGGCCCCCAGGGGCTGGCTGGACAGGGAGGGAATCCAGTGTATCAATGGGCAGGCCAGCTCATTACAGATCGGCCTGACTATGGGGACCGGAGGAAGCCCCTGTTCTTAGGTGACAGGGACAGGGTAGGAAGCTGCTGGCTGAGGAGACTGGAGGCCCCGGGCACCCCTGCCCGAGGGCATCAATAGCTGGTGTGGGCTCACAGCTCCGCTCCCCCTAGCGCACAGACAGGTGACTGCCGGATGAAGGCCCAGGTACTTTGGAGGAGATTAAATGAAAAAACCAGAGCTCCCAAGTGCCAGGAGGCCATGGCAACCATAAATCCATCTGCAGAGGAGCGCTCAGAACAGCGGGCCAACCAGCTTCTCCAAGTCACTGAGGGTCGCTGGCCTCAGCACACCGACATTGCAGCCGCACGTCGGCCCTGGCGCCTGGGGTCCCAGCAGAGACCTGTAAGGGAGCCAGGAACGGGGCCATAGAAAGGGGAGCCCGAGGCAGTGACCAGGATGCTGGCTGTGGGTCGGGAAAAGGACAGCTCAAATCTCAGGGCTCTGCGCGCTGGAGGGGCAACCTCAGGCAAGTCACCTAACCTCTCTCTCCTGGCTCAGAAAATGGGTTAAAGCATCAGCTAGAGTCCTTGTCAGCTCCTGCCCCACAAGCCCCACTCAAAATGATAGCCGTGAGGACAACAAAGTCGATGATGCAGGAAAGCAAAACTGATGTCCACACAACATTCATGAGAACTGATGCAGGGCACCTCCTCTGAGCCAGGCCCTGCTCACTCTTTCAATCCTCATGGCAGTTCTATGACGAGATGCCACTGCGGTTCCGTCTGCAGCTGGAGGGGTGGAGGCACAGAGAGGCTGAGTAACCTGCCCAAGGTCACACAGCTGGTCACATAGCTGGTGACGGGATTCAAACCCAGGCAGCCAGACTCTTCCGGGATAGTAAACACTGCTCTCTCCTGGCTCTCAGAATTTGGGGGCCAGAAAGAACACAGGGATCCTTTATCCCCACATTGATTTTGAAGAGGAAGACATCCAAGCCCTGGGGGCGAGGGAACAGCTGGAGCACACCGCCAGACAGTGACAAGATTAACTGAAACCCGACCACAGCTCCTTAGAGCAAAAAGCACAGGACTCTTTGTGACCCCGTGTCTTCTGTGTGGCTTTGAAAGCTCCTAAATTTCTCTTCTTACGTGAAAACCAGCTCATGTTAATATGCATGCAAGGTGCAGGTGCAGCACCCAGGCAGGGCACGGTGAGGCAGGAGGCTTCTGATCATGTCCCCCAAGGTCCTCCATCTATCCCCGACTCCCACCAGCCACGTGAGCAAGGCCAAGACAGCAGGGTCCCTCCAGGATCTGAGGCCGGTGCCAGCCACACCGTCTGCTCATCCCCATCGATAGAAAGAAGGCCCAAGGGGCCTGAGGAGAAACTGAAATTTTGAACTTGATCACAGACCCTGGATTGCCAAAATCAATATTTAACTTGCAGTTAAGAGTCCCTTAAAGCTCTAGAAAGGCAGCACAGCATAATGGTTAAAAACAGACTCTGCAGCCAGATTTCCTGGGATCCAGTCTTGTCCGGAAGACATGGGCCATGTTATTCAACGACTCTCTGCCTCGGGTTCCTCATCTGTAAATGCACCTGCCTCGTAGGGTCATTTAAAGATTACAGGGATTCATGTGACTAGAGTGCATAGAATACTGCCCCCCACGGGTGCTCTACAAGCATCTATTAGACAGAAAGCTCTCCCCGACCCGTCAGCTCACTCTTCAAAAAGGAGACCTGTTTTTCGTCTTTGAGGGTTCCCTTGTCCGATGGAATCTTCAAAGACTGGACTGAAGCCTCAGCATTTGTCTCTCACCTGGTGAAATATGTCCTTAAAGGATGAAGAATGGACTCACTATGGCTGGAAGTTGACCTCATAGTTTGAAGCAAACCAAATTATACGTTTAAGAAAAAAAAAAAAAAAAACCTGCTAGGATAAGTGCTAAGCACGGCGACTGTCTACAAAGGCCGTGTTTTAAGTACTCGCACTCCGGGCCCCTGGGCTCTGTGGCACATTAGACGCTCCGTAATTGCATAAGCGGCTTTCAGAAACTTTTAAGTGGTTTCGTGTTTTGACTCCCCCTCACCTACCCAGTGGCCTGCCTGTGGCATGAACTAGTTACGAGCATCTAACAGGCATTTCTCTCGCCACCCACAACCACACAGACCTGCAGTACCCCTCGCTGGGCTGGACTCCGGCACAGCCAGGATTTAGAAAAACCTTATAAAAGATCCCAAAACAGACAGCACAGACCTCTCCTTGGTGCCGTGTCTCTCCTGTGCCCTCCCTCCTGTCCTCCCCCCCACAAACACATGGACATTTCTCCATAATAGTAATGACAAATCTTTACACCATGAGCAGGGGCAGCTGATTAAATCTTCCCTCTGTACCCAAGATCCAAAAAATATTAATAGTAACGATTTCCTGTATGTGTGTGGAATTGTCTAGTTCACAGGATAACATCATACCCACCAACTGCTTTGAATGTCATGACACCCAATGTGGTCATGGAAGTTATCCTGTTTGTCACAGATGAAGGAAGTATGGATCAGAGAGAGGAAGCAATTTTATGAAGGACACACAGCAAGTAGAGAAGAGGGGTAAACATCATGTATTAGCCTACCCCAGTCTGATGCACCTCACGGCCTTTTCCTCCCTGCTCTGGGCTTATTTCCCGAAGGGCGGGGGTGTGTGTGTGTGTGTGTGTGTGTGTGTGTGTGTGTGTGGATTTGATTGATAGAACATCTTGCTTCCCAACCATCTCCACCCCATCAAAGACATCCACAGTTTGCCCAAACTAGTGTTCTACCCCTGCCTCCCAACTTCCCCCTTTACAAACGGTGTTTTGCCACGCCACCTCTGGGTCTCTGCTTCTATCTGAAAGCCCACTCTCACTGTGCACATCCAATCCTGCCAGGCCCAACTCAAGCAGCTCTTCATCGAGAACCCCATCTGATCACCCACCCAGCCCGCAGCAGTCACGGGAACCGCCGCCCCTCTTGGTATCGCCATAGCACTGGATTCTTTCTCACCAGGTCATTATTTATGGGCTTGGGACTTCTCTTCTCTTAATCTGGGGGCACCCTGAGGGCAGGAACCATGATGTGTTTTCCCTGGAAGCTCCCACAGGCCTCACACAGTGACTGGAACATAGTAGGGACACAATCACTATCTGCATGTCAGTTGCATTAATCCTGGAAAGAAGGACCAGATGCGTTACCTGGAGAGAGATTTACCCGTACAAGGACAGCGCCCTTTAGAAGTTTAAGAAGGTGGACAGGAAGTACACTCGCTGCACTGGGTCAGCGCAGAGTTGCCGTAAACTCGGGCAACAACCGAATCCATCTGTGAATTCAAAGAGGCAAGTTCAAGCCTCACCAAAACAGGCCTTGAAATGGAACCTGGAGCTCTCCCTAGACCTTGGGGCTGCATCCACACAGTGTTCGCTCCAAAACCACCACAAATGTCTCTCTCATCTCAGGGACAGAAAAGCGTTATCCCAGGCCCTGCCATGATGGAGCTCACAGCCGACAGGGGGAAGGAGCTGCAGGACCAGACGAGGATGAAACAATATAAACACACTCTAATGGGGCGTGTCTAGGTGACCACAGCAGTGCAAGGTGGGAAGGCATCCAGGCAGGAGGATGGCCTAAAATATAAAGGAGAGGACAGATACCATGCAAATACACACGCATGAGACTGTGTGTGTGTGTGTGTGTGTATAGTAGCAGTTAAAATGTTAAAGAGTACAATACTAAGATTTCCAGGCAAAGCTAAAGATGCAACTAATTATCCAAATAATTTTACCCCAAGGTCAGGCAATAAGCACAATCAAAGGACTTTCTGGTGCTAGAGGGACAAAACACGTGGCTAACTTTTTCTTTTTATCAGATTGTTTTAATGCCACATTAACACACACATTCATGGCCAAGTCTAAAGTTGATCTAGACGGCATACCCTCTAAAGGAAATAAAAACAAGAAAATTCAAGTTTTCTGAACCTCCGCTTTCTCAATAGTCCCAGGATGAAACGGACCTCACAGGATCTATTGCAGATACATTCATGAGATGATGGACACAAAGCACTCGTTGCTATGAAAACCACATAGCAGGCTCCTGGTTGCTTTTGAGTATAAGTGTTGGGAAGCATTAGAGGGGAGAATATGGATTGGAATCTGCAGATGGGAGTTCTAATCCCAGCTCCACCTCTTCCTGGCTATGACCTTAGGTAAAGCTAGGTAGCCTTCCTAAGCCTCAGTCTCCCAAGCTGTAAAATGGAAATTCTAATGCACAGCTCATAGTTCCAATGATAAAACAAGGTAATAGGGCAAAACATTTACCACAACAGTGGTAGTAACTTCTAAGTGAAGTATTACTGGTATTACGTGACTTTTGTCCAATAGTATGTCTATATTGCAAAGCTAATCTAGAAAATTGAGTTTATAATCTGCATGTCCACAGATACTCGGGTGCTGGAGGTAAAGAGAAGGCATGATACGGGAAACACGTGAGAGTTCTGGGTCTGCTTATCCAGCACAGCAGTCTGCACAGGTGGGCTCTGGGAACGGTGGCCCCTGACCACCGGCAGTAGGAGCAGTTCTCAGGGAAAGACAAAAATCCAAGCTGCGAGCTGGATATCTCAATTATATATCCACTGTACCTAAATTTTGAAGAGCAGCTTCCCATTGGAGGTCACTGACATACATACACACACACCCATATGAGACCCCAGATAATTATTTTCAATGTGTATAACTAGTGCAGAGAAATGAGATATTCAACAGACCTAACTTTCACGCTGGGAATAGGAGACATACGTGTATTTTCCATAGATTCAAAATATTTACTTCGTTTCACTATTAAGATGTAAAGAGTCAGAGAAAGCAAGGGACGGAGTATGGCAGACAGTGGTGGCCACCCCTGTCCCTCTGATACCCCACAAAAGTCACTGTCTGCAGGATTTCCCTGTCTGTACCAACAGCAGCCCGCATCTCGTCTCGGTGTATGGGCACTCTCTGGGCGTGGGGGCAGAGCAGGCTGGAAGAGACAGTTGCTGGAGAAGCACCCGGCTTCCGCGTCCCTTGGTGGGTGGCGACAGGGGGTACTGCAGTCTCAGGGAAGGTCCCCAGCAGGACTGAGCTCCAGCTGCCCCCCAGCAGGAACCCACTGGATAACACGCCCACCGTGAGCTTTCCACGCTTCCCTGTCCCACAACCATTCTATCGGGTGCCTCCTGGGATCTCCTCCAGAATAAACTCCTTGTGCCCAAATCCTTGCTTCAAGGTGAGCTTTGAGAGGAACCGAAACCAAGACACAGAGAGAAATGGCAACATGACATAGGAGGAAGGGACAAAGGCGGAGGGAGACGGTAACCAGTGGGAAGGCAAACTTGGAGGAGGGGACATGGGATTAGACCCGAGAAGGAAAGGACCAGGATGAGATGTCAGCTTCCTCGACCAGATGGCCCTTATTCGCTACCATCCCACCGCACCCCACTGTGCTGGTTCTGCTAGACCACCAACCCCATACATAAATGCATGCATTCCCCAAAGGCTCACCTGTCCCCGCCCTGTTCCTGCTGCTGGTGGGCAACACGGATGCCTGGTCACCGGGTCCACCAGCCAAGGCAGAGGGGCAGAGCCTGGCTCCATGGCTCTCACCATCCAGACGAGGCCACATCTTCCTTCAAAATCACTGAGGGAAACTTCAGATCAGACAGCCAGCCCTGTGCGGCGAGGCTTGCCAGGAGCACAGATACGACAGCCACCTACACTCTGGATGAAGACACCCTGGTTGGGACAAATGGCTTTCCCAAAACATGCGCTGTTGCTAAGAGCAGCAAGAGGCAAATTGTAGAAATGTTGCCGAGGGCCGTGTGAGATAAAACCAAAGGTTAAATATGGCCATGGGACAGGAGGGTTCCCCCCACCCCAACTTGGACGCTGCAGCCTTTGACTTTATAAAGCTTTAGATAACTCCTTCACCCTCAACAGGGGCCCAAAGGGGCCAAAATTGTTCTTGGGAGTGAGGGCAAAATAATCTTAACTATCACGATGGTTCGTGGCCCCGCCAAGTGCAACCCTATCTGACAAAATCTTATTTCATTTAATTTCATGGAGAGGAGGGATTAGTTTAAAAAAAAAAAAGCTAAAACGGCTCCTTAGGAGAGTGATAATGGAGAAAAAAAAGCTTGAGAAACACTGATATAATGATGAAAAGCCTATTCTGGGTGCACTTGCAACTTCTATTAGGAAATGATGTCCGCCACAATCAGAATCGAACTCCTGCCTCTCATCTAACACCCTGTGGGAAACAGCCATCCCAGGGCAAGGCAGGGAGGGCGGAGGCTGTACACTGCGCATGCGTCGCCACGAGCAAGCGCACCCTCCGACTTTTCCAGCGCTTTTCATAAGCTCCAGAGGTTATCTTAATCTTCACCGCTCCGCGGTGAGGCTACGGAAATAAAGAAAGATGGTTGTCATTGTGAAGTCAGTTCTAAGACCTACGGATTACATGGCTCTTCCTGGGTCACAGAAGGAAAAGCCAAAAATGTCAAGAGGAGGAGTCCTGCCCTTTGCCACCATCGCCCTGAACGCGGCTCCTGGTGCAGGAAGCAGGGTAAGATTCTGGTGAAATTGCTGACGTTCAGCATGTCCAATGGAACTGAGCTCTTCCCCCAAACTTCTTCTGTTTCCCACCCCCCCCCAGGGCCACCAGCTACATCACCACTCCCTAAGGTGCCAGGCAAAAATCTGGCAGGACACAGGATCTGGCCAGTCAAGAAGAACAGCTGAGAGCCCAGGCTTTGAAACCTGCTACACTGGGGTTTAAAGCTTAACTCTGCCATTTACCAGCTATGCCCTCAGGCAAGCTATTTAACCTCCCTGACTACCACAGCGCCCCCTCTCCCACCCCTTCCCACAGAACAGACAGAATAGTGACCTTCCTTCCAGGGAAGTGATATGGTTTAAACCTGGTGAGATCTGCAAAATGCTTAGAACAGCACAGGGCACAGAGGAGGCGCTCAATAGATGGGACTTGCTATTGTTGCTGATGCCGTTGACATTGGCGATGTCTTTAACCTCCGGACTTCTAAAACATTGCCTAATGTCACTTTTAAAAGCGTAACATGGCAGAAGACTGACAAAGTCTCCTCTCAGTTCCATAACTCACTAGGGCAGACTCTTCGCAGAATTCATTCCCTTGTCTGTGAGACGTGGGTAACATCACAACATCCACCTTGCCAGGCGGTTGGGAGCATTAAATAGATAATGCACATAATACACAGCAGATGCCCAATAAAGTGCAGTGGCTGCCGCGCTCTTAATTACATCCTATTTCAAATCATCCTCTAATTGTTTCTTGCATAGAATACTACGTTCAAGTACCTGACCGTTCAGGAGTACAAAGTACCAGAGAGGGGGGCCTCATTTCCCAAGTCTTCTTGCAATAAATAAAAGCAGGCATTGCAAAAGAAACTTAGCTGTCATCCAGCCAGCTGAGGTCTGAGGACAGGGCCAGATAACGTGTGGTTCAGGTCAGGGCAAGGGGACTTCAGCCGGGGCCTGTAGAGGAAGCATGTAGGGAACGCAGATTCTCAGCCACCCGGAGCCCACTGACTCGGGAACCCTGGAAGAGGGCCTAACGTCCTGTTCGTCCACTAGCCTTCTGGACGATGCCGGCACAGCCATTTGTCTGTTCCACTGCTCCATACAGATGGAGTCAGATGCTTCCGGCTCCATTTCCCCAATCCTTCCCCCGCCCTTTTATTAAACTGACTTCATCAGTGATTCATTCTCTGCCCTTTCTCGTGGGATCTGTTACACCACATCCTCAATGTTTGCATCCTTTAAGTCAGGGGTCCCCAAATTCTTACACAGGGGGCCAGTTCACTGTCCCTCAGACCACTGGAGGGCCGGACTATTAAAAAAAACTATGAACAAATCCCTATGCACACTGTACATATCTTAAAGTAAAAAAAAACAAAATGGGAACAAATATTATACAATGTTTAAAAATAAAGAACAAGTAAATTTAAATCAGCAAACTGACCAGTATTTCAATGGGAACTATGCTCCTCTCACTGACCACCAATGAAAGAGGTGCCCCTTCCAGAAGTGCGGCGGGGGCCAGATAAATGGCCTCAGGGGGCTGCATGCGGCCCATGGGCCGGCTGTAGTTTGGGGACCCCTGCTTTAAGTAATGCAAGGGGGCAAAGTGAAAATAGACATTAACTAAGATAGCCAACAAAGGTGGCTCACAGCAGGTCCCTGGAGAGGCTGCTCCAGACAGAATGATCCCGGAGAAGCCAATGCTGCCCCAGACCAGATAAGAAACAAGGCAACAACCAACAGCAGCAGCCCGGTGCGTCCAGCAGGGCATAGCAGCCAGGGAACTGCTGGGCCACCCTGCGAATTGCCTGCTCTGTCTGGGCCTTGGCAATGACACCAACTCTGCACCGGTTCTCCTGAGACCCCTTCAAGCCCCATGCTTCTGAGTCCAAAAGTTCAGCAAAACATCAAAAAGAAGGTAAAGGATTAATGTTCCTCCTCCTGGATTTCTTCCAGTTTAGGAAGATGTGTGAACAAAGTGAAAATTACCGTACTTCCCCATGTATAAGACGTGTCCATGTACAGACGCACCTTAATTTGGGGGCCAGAAATTTGAAAAAAAAATGCATTACATAAAGTTATCGAAGTCAAGTTTTATTCCTCATAAAACTCATACAAATCATCACTGTCAGAACTCCCATCCATTAGCTTGTCCTCAGCTGTGTCTGATGATGAATCACTGTCTTCAACAACGAGTGCAAAAACAAGCGTGAAAAAGCAGGAAATGCGAGTTTAAAAAAATCTACAACCACTATATAAGATGCACCCAGTTTTTAGATCCCAAATTTTTCAAAAAAAAGATGTGTCTTATACCTGGGGAAATACGGTAAAAGTAAATAAAAATATAATTTGTTTTCGTTTTAATTTTTCGGTTTCCACTTACAGGTAGAAAAGGGATGCAGGCTGCTCTAAAGAATTTTCGAATGAAATGAACTCAGATCTCCCAGCGGAGTCAGGGAGCAGGGAAGTAGGTTCAGATTGATATGCAGCGAGGGCGGTGTGGGCGACAGCCAGTCTGCAGAGGGTGGACATTTCATCTTCTTAGCCATTTATCACCCTTAGAAAAGTTGGCTGAGGAAAAAGGCCACCAGGAAAAGAAGAAAAAAACATGCAATTTCCCAATTCACTTGACTAATCTCTCCTGAAAACTAACATGGCAACACAAATGGTGGAGAATTTTGTGTCCTGTGGTTAAAAGAATCAAATACAAGACACGACGACCCTGTCTTCCCTTAGGCTTTTGTATAAGTTGAAATAAATGAAGGAACGGGAAAAACAAAAACAAAAAAGAAAGCGACAGTCACTTAACACCAAGTTCAGGCGTGCTGGTTGATGTCTCAACAGGTAGATGAAGTCAGCTGCGCTAACGGGCACTTTGTCCTCGGCTCGGAGGGTTGATACCGCAATTACATGAAGCCAGCAGAAATTAAAACAGGTTTACTTTTTTTTTTTTTTTTCATTTTTCTGAAGCTGGAAACAGGGAGAGACAGTCAGACAGACTCCCGCATGCGCCCAACCGGGATCCACCCGGCACGCCCACCAGGGGCGATGCTCTACCCACCAGGGGGCGATGCTCTACCCATCCTGGGTGTCGCCATGTTGCGACCAGAGCCACTCTAGCGCCTGGGGCAGAGGCCACAGAGCCATCCCCAGCGCCCGGGCCATCTTTGCTCCAATGGAGCCTTGGCTGCGGGAGGGGAAGAGAGAGACAGAGAGGGAAAGCGCGGCGGAGGGGTGGAGAAGCAAATGGGCGCTTCTCCTGTGTGCCCTGGCCGGGAATCAAACCCGGGTCCTCCGCACGCTAGGCCGACGCTCTACCGCTGAGTCAACCGGCCAGGGCTGAACAGGTTTACTTTTGAGGATGATCTAAATGCAAGAAGTAACGGATGGATCATCAGGAACTCGGCTCCTACAGGGGCTTACAGGACTGCCAGAAAAACAATTTAAAACCCTTAAGACAGTTTTGTGTACACACACGCACACAAATGTATGTGTGTGTCTGTGAAATGTGACGCCTTAATCTGACATCTTATATACTTGTTTATAATAATACCTTAAACATGCAGAGGTCGGTAGTGAATTAATGTTGGGCAATTGCTCCATCGAGGGAAGCATTCCTAAAGCCACACTGCCTTTGGAATAACTGCAGGCAGGGGAAACTGGAGAAATAGATAAAAAAATAACAGCAGACCGTATTTTCTTTTTTTTTTAAGTGAGAGGAGGGGAGATAGTGAAACAGACTCCTGCAGGTGCCATGACTGGAATCCATCCAGCAACCCTCATCTGGGGCCAATGATTGAATCAACCAAGCTATTTTTAGTGCCTGAGGCTGATACAACCAACTGAGCTATCATCAGTACCCAGGGCCAAGCTCGAAACAATTGAGTCACTGGCTACAGGAGAAGAAGGAGAGAAAGGGGAGAAGGTAGAAGAGAGGAGCAGATGGTTGCTTCTTTTGTATGCCATGACCAGGAATCAAACCCAGGACATCTATATTCCAGGCCGACGCTCTATTCACTGAGCCAACTGGCCAGGGCTGTATTTTCCAAAGATGTCTGCAACCATCTCTCCCCCACGCCATGTGTTCTGCAAAGTGATCTTGACATTCCCCATCCAGAAGCAGAGTCTCTGTCTCTGCCCCTTGAATCCTGGCTGGCCCTCTGACTCCTTTGACCAATAGAATATGGCAGAAATAATGTCCTGCTGGATCCAGGCATAGTTCTTAACTTGCCTGGCATCTTGTATTTCCTGCCTCTAGGGACACCAGTTTCTCAGTCACCATACTGTGAGAAGCTACTTGTGGACACTCTGGTTGACAGTCCCAGCTGAATAAAAAGCTGATGCCAAGTATCTCTGCCAATCACGTGAGGAAGCCACTTTGGACATCCAGCCAGGCTGAGCCTCTGCGTGACTCCAGTCCCAGCACCATCCGTCCATAGACTCGGAACAGACAAGAAGAAGAAACTGCCCGGCTGAGTCCAGGCAACCCACTGCACCAGGAGAGGTAATAATACACTGCCTGTCAGTCACAAAATTTGGGGGGATTTGTTACACAGCAATAGATAACCCAAACACATGATCTGAAAGACAGAGTTGGGGTAAAGGCTTGAGACAGATAACAAATCTGCCCCCCCGAGAGTCGCCCTTATCTGCGTATGAGGACCTCTTCAAAACATAGCACTACAAATTCCACAGCACTGCAGAGAGAGATGAGGGGAAATGTACTTGAAGCCAACGACGTGGAAAACAAAATAAACGTCTTACTAGATACACCATTTTCAGGGTGCTAAAATCACTGCTCAGAGCCATGTAGTGGGACAAACAGAATTTCTAAGGTCTGAAATCTAAAAAGCCTTTTAAAAAATGCAAATAACCTTATCCACTCTAAGTCTCTATTTTAGAGTAATAAAAAATGCATTAGCCAAATGCATCGCCTCTGGCACCAAGCTAAGATCAAGTCACTTAAATTCCAAGACCGCCTCTCCTACCCACACAGTAAGTGGATGATGGCCACACCTGAGAAGTTGGCCAAGGAGGGCAAGCTCTTACTGAGTTTCCCTATTTTCTTCTATTTTCCTCTCCCTTTCTCTGTGATTTGTTTAATCTCCAATACACAATAAAGCAATGGGGAGGAAGTGAGTCTTGTTATGTAAGGACCATGGTCATGTGAGTGATAAAACCAGGACAGTATGAGAAAGAGATCAGACCTCATTACAGAGAGGAGAATAAAAATCACAGTAGGCTGTGGCCACACACCAAAATGGTTTGGGGCCCAGTCCTCTCGATGATTACTCGACTGGCAAGTGGTAGCACATGCCACTCAAAACTCATCGCACATAAAGGTCTCAAACATGCCCAGGGCTCAAGAACCACAGGTGCCCGCCAGGACCAGGCAATCTGCCTGACTTCAGCTCTAAGCTCTTCACTGTAGGACAAGACTTCACTCACTGCCTCGTCTCTCAAGATTGGACATTCATACTCAGCCAATTTGGTGTTCATTCTTTCATGCAATATTTATTTAGTACCTACTGTAGCAGGGGCAGAGGATATGGCAACGAACGAGTCAGAGATGGTCCCTCTCTTCACTTGAGCAGACGTTCAAGTAGAAAAGACCCCCCCAAAAAAAAAAAACCCACAAGAGATTATAGACAATGATGAGTCAATGTAGGAAGAAATAGGAGATGTGACAGAGGGGAACTATATGAGAAAGGCCAGTTTAGGTTAGGTGGCTGAGGGAAATCTCACAGAGGTGGTGGCATTTAAGCTAAAGCCTGAAAGGGGGAATGGATTTGGATAAACAGCATTACAGGCAGAGAGCTCAGTATGTGCAAAGATCCTGTGGTTGAAAGGGAACTTGTCATGTTCTAAGTTAAGGGTGACCACTGTGGCTGGATAATAGAGAAGGAGTGGAGAGAAGGGTGGGAGATGAGTCAAGAATGAATGCAGGAGTTTAATACAAAACATTAAAAGTTTGACTTTTAGCTCAGGAGCAATGCGAAGCTATTAAAGAATTTTAAGTAGGAAAGTGACAAAAATCTGGTTGATGATTCCAAAAACTGCCCCAGAGTTAGGTTAGTGGCTACCTTTAAGAGGGGCTCCAGCAGAGCTAGTGACCCCTAGCTCTAGCCAGTGACCTTGAGCTCAAACCAGCGACCTTGGGCCTCAAGCCAGCGACTTTTGGGCTCAAGCCAGCGACCATGGGGTCATGTCTATGATCCCACACTCAAGCCAGCGACCTCAGGGTCTTGAACCTGGCTCCCCAGCATCCCAGGCTGATGCTCTATCCACTATACCACCATCTGGTCAGGTTATATGGCATATTCTAATAAAACATTTACAACGGATTACTCTGGCTTCTCCCAGGAAATGGATTTTTGAAGCAGCAAGAGAAGGGTAGGGAGGTGAAGTAAGAAACCCGTGCAGACATCTGGGGTGAGAGTTGAGGGTGCTTCGGGGAAGGAAAGAAATCCAGATAACACAAAAGAAACACATTTATTCCACTACCACAAATCCATCAAATAAATATTTATGAAGCGCCGACTATGTCTCAGCTGTTGGGAACGGCTGGAAAAGATGAAAGGGGAGGAGAGGAGGGGTAGGGAGGCACAAGTTATAATGCAGACAGGGTGAGTCAAGGGGAAGGGGTAGAGACAGGTGGTGGCCAGAAGTTAGCAACTGAGACCCTTGGTGTCATCTAGGCACAGAAGAGTGAGTCCCTGTTCACACTACTCTGACCACTCCTCACAACTGGTCCCACAACAGGACTTTAGTTCTTTGCTAGAGATCTCGGCTCTGTGATCTGTTTGAAAGAAAAGAACTGTTTAAAGAAGAATCAAAAAATACTCTAGTGAGAAGTCAAATCTTAAAAGCAGAGAGCTGGAGAGGCCGAGTCCTCATTTGGAAATGATGGGAACAAACTGATATTGAGAAAAATTTGTATAATGGTTTATTACTCTGTGAATTAATCACCTTTTAAGAAACGGGTCGTGCAAATTATTCCTGGAGTGGGCAAAAGCTCTAGAAATGAGCTCCTAGTTAGTTACCAGACTTTCATGCTTAGTAGTCAGCCAGGGCATCTGTTTAAAAAATGAAAACTCTTTTGCATGCCACGGTTCAGCACCAAGGGGACATCGTCTCATCACCAGGCAGGACATTTAACATTTCCCTGGAAAAGACATTCTCTTCTGACCTCCCTCCTACTCTGGGTGGGAAGTCTCCAATCTACATGAATGGAGATGAAATGTGTCTTCTTATGTAGGTGAAGGTGCAAAAAAGGGATGAGAGTCCACTGATGTAGCAGAAACCAGACCCATGCTGTTAAAAGAGGACCAGAGCCTTCTACTAGCGTGTGAGCAGATGACATCTAACATCTCTTTCAGATCTGAGGGTGAACGATTTTTATTTGATTGGCTGGAAGGCAAAATGGATGGGAACACTTGTAAGCCACACTTCAACAAACACATACCCATCCAAAAAGACAAATTCAATCTACCCAGCACCAAAGGGTGCCAAGAACTATCGATAGGAAACTGCAGTGTAGAAATGAGGGCTCCTTGGAGCTTGCAAACCAGGGGAACGGAAATTTTCCATATGGAATAATGAGAATGTACTTGCCTTGAAAATCAGAAATTGTTCATTTCTTTCCACTCCATTCTGTTCCATGCTGTAATATGAAGGTCACCCATGGGTCAGAAAACTAGACGAAAAAATAATGAAATTTGAGGCTGTGCGGGGTGAGGAGAATCAAGGATAGCAGTGAGAAGGCAGGCAGGGAGGAAGGCAGGAAAATGGAGGACCGCTTTCAAAGTGACACCCTAGTACGTCTGGAAAGAAAGTAACATCAATATGGAGGAAACTCCACCAGTGCCCACGTACAGCTTCAAAAAGCATTATCCCATAAGTGAACTGAAATTCAAAAGTTGAGTAGGGAGGTTCAGGCACAACTTTTATTAACCCCGTGTGGCCCCAGGAGACTTCCAAAGCAAACACCCCTAGATGGTTGTGTTTCCTGATGCGACTCCTTCATGATACAAATGTGCCTCCTGCCTTAATTAAACTCAGCCTCTCATCAAGGGAAGGAGAAATAATCCCAATCTAACATCTCATCCATGATAAACTTTCCTGTCTCTCTTCTGTTTCCAAACGAATTTGGCTTATTAAAAAAGTAATGAGTTATTAATTAACTGTACAGTCATACAAAGCTGTTTAATTCTCAATCTAATTAGCAGCAATCTGTTGAAGGAGTCTAATGATTATTTTAAATTTGCTAACAGAAACATCTTTTCACTTTTCATAAGTTATTTATAGCGGAGCTCGCATTGGATCCTGCTCCATTTTTAATTTGATAATATTTTTATTAAACACTCCACGCTTTTCCCATCTCTGTGTGACAGGATTTAAAACTATCAACACCATTGGAAAGCCCAGAAATAGTATCCTGGGTCAGCCACCTGCCAATGTGTCTTTGAAAGAAGTCCCAAAGAACAAGCTCTGTGGGGAAGCTGAACTCGGTCCCACTGATGACGCTCTCAAAGAAGAGACAAAACCCAAGTGTGGACTGAAGGCTTAGAGTCACCGGGGGTTGGACGTGGCGAGGGGGGATGCTCGCCACGACACCTGCGGGCATCTCATCTTCATTACTGACACAATACAGGACGTTCCTGAACCTCTTGTTTGAGAAACAATACACATCTCATCCCATTTCGTTTCTGCGTAGAATTGTTGCTGTAACCGCCACGGTAAAATGTAAAAATAACAAATGCCATTTTGCACGCATGCCCTTTATAATCTGCATTTCTCTACGCACTAGGCGTTTCTATGCACATATTAACATAAAGGACCATCTACTCCAAACTGTGGAGCAAATAAATGCGCACGCATACACACACGCCACCTAAAATACAATGTGCTTAGGAAGAGGCGTTTTTATTCTTCCCTATAAAACACAAGGATTAGATCATCAGTGCGCCTCCCTCTCCTTCTCTGAGAGCTAATGTGAGGTGAAACTGGTAGGTGGTGAGGACCGCTGTTGAGAAATACCCAGAGGAAGAACTGAGGGAGGAAGCAGCAGGTTCATTAGCTCTCTCCTCGTTCCTGAGGGGGGATGGGAAACCATTTCCTATGTCACTGCCCCCCCCCCATATCTCCTCCTTGGTATATGAACAGGCAATATACATAATGGTTAAAAAAATGGATTCTAGAGACTCAGAGACATGGACAAGAATGTGATGGTAATGGGGGGCGGGGGGGGTGGAGAGGGGGCGAGGAAGGAGAGAGGGAGTGGAGGGAGGGGAGGCGCACAAAGAAAACCAGATAGAAGGTGACAGAACACACTTTGACTTTGGGTGAGGGGTATGCAACATAATCAAATGTCAAAATAATCTGGAGATGTTTTCTCTGAACATATGTACCCTGATTTATCAATGTCACTGCATTAAAATTAATTTAAAAAAAAAAGAAAAAAGAAAAAGAAAATGGATTCTAGAGCAAGACTGCTTGGGTTTGGACCCAAGCTCTGCACTTACCAGCTGTGTGCCTCTGAGCAAGTGATTAAGCCTCTCTGTGCCTCAGTTTACTCATCTAAGAAAATGGGAACAATAACAGTACCTACTTCATAGGATTAATCAGTGGTCGACAATCTCATTAGTCAGAGCCAAATATCAACAGTACAACGATTGAAATTTCTTTTGAGAGCCAAATTTTTTAAACTTAAACTATACAGGTAGGTGCATTGTTATTAACTTAATTAGGGTACTCCTCAGCTGGCCAAAGAGCCGCACTCAAGGGGCCAAAGAGCCACATGTGGCTCACGAGCCACAGTTTGCTGACCACTAGATGAACTAATAGTGCTGAAGCCCTTAGAACAATGCCTGGTAGAGTGTACATGCTCTGTTATTTCTATATGAAATTAACACTCATTAGGTGCTTCTGCCTATAAAATATATAGGAGTTAGGTATACTGCAAGGCCATTATCCCACTGAAAAAAAAAGTTTGTTATTTTGTTTTAACAAAAGCCAGAAATTCAAATTACAGAGAACATTTGGGCACAGTGTAGAATTTCTTATAGGCTGTGTTTTTCTGTTTCTTTCTTGAGAAAACCTAGGATAGGGTGCTAAATTAAATGGCTTACAATTCGAGCCCTCTCTAGTGTTTTTATTTATTAAATGTCATTATTCATTAAAATGCTAATAATTCACTAGGTTTTTAAAAAATTAAACACAGGACCTTGAAAAAATTAAATAAGTTGAATATTAATGGAGCAGAAAGCCTAAGGGAGTGTGTTCTGGAAACTAGTTATTTTATTTATTTATTTTACAGGAAAAAAAAAAGAGTTATAAATAGTTTTAATAATACCAGTAATAATACCAGCATTTATTAGGCATTACCCGCATGCCGGGCACCATGCTCAGTGCATTGTGTGCGCCACCTCACTGCACCCGTAGATGCCAGCAAAGCTTTCCTGGTGACGGTCGTCTCCTCTCCTGATTACTTCTCTCTCCTGTCTCCTTTCCCAGTTATGCACCCCCTGTAGCCAGTGCCCTGAGCAGGGCAGTCCAACACTTCTTTTGAGGAGATGCCTTTTTCCAACATCCCTACCCCTGAAGGTCAAGCAGAATTTAAGAAGGTGCCCAGGAGGCCCTGGCCGGTTGGCTCAGTGGTAGAGCGTCGGCCTGGCGTGCAGGAGTCCCGGGTTCGATTCTCGGCCAGGGCACACAAGAGAAGCGCCCATCTGCTTCTCCACCCCTCCCCCTCTCCTTCCCCTCTGTCTCTCTCTTCCCCTCCCGCAGCCAAGGCTCCACTGGAGCAAAGTTGGCCGGACGCTGAGGATGGCTTCATGGCCTCTGCCTCAGGCGCTAGAATGGCTCTGGTTGCAACAGAGCGACGCCTCAAGATGGGCAGAGCATTGCCCCCCGGTGGGCATGCCGGGTGGATCCCGGTCAAGTGCATGCGAGAGTCTGTCTGACTGCCTCCCCGTTTCCAACTTCAGAAAAATACAAAAAAATAAATAAATAAATAAAAAATAAGGTGCCCAGGAGACAGAGGGTATAAGCAGGTGGATAAAACGTGGTGTAGCCTTTTAAGCTGGACGCCAAAGTCTTGCCATGAGCCTGGATGCCCAGTTTGTCACGAACAGAGAACACATAGCCTCCTTTTACTCATCCACAAAACCGAAGTCTTATGAAGTCATCGCAAAACTCCCTAACACAGATCAGAGAACACAAAGCCCCATCTTGGAAGGCTCTCTGGGGGTTCCCCACTCTGTCCATGTCCCCCCGTTGGAGATCCTGGTTTCCTCTGGTTACCCCATGAGTGACACCACAGAGCAAAGAGCATGATTCTCACTCAGGGGCCAGCCTGTCCCCCAGAGAACTCTTGACAATGTCTAGAGACATTTCTGGCTGTCACAACTGGGGAAGGGAAGAGTTCCTATCGCTTCGAGTGGCCAGAGGGCAGGAATTCTGAATACCTACAAAGCACGAGACAGACCCTCCCCCCACAACAAAGAACTGCCTGGCCCGAAATGTCAATTCAACTTCCAATTCAAGCCAAAGATAAGAACACCTGCCCTCAAGGGGCTCACCAACAGCACCGCCTTTGGGTAGGCAGTCAAACAGCCTTGGGCAAGCCACAACCCCTCGGTCCACTTTCACTTGCTCGTCCAAAACTAGGAGTCTGACGAAGTCATCTGAAAGCTCCCTAACCAGCACTGCGCACTGGCAGCTATCATCTGCCTGAGTGTGATCTCAGAAAAATCATGCAGTCCATTTTCTGGCCGCATCAACTCTAGGTCCTAGTTGGAAACGTTCCTTATGGGTAATGGCTTTCAGATGGTGGATCTAATCGACTCTTGCAGGGGACTGAACTCCTGACTTTGGCCTCATCAGCCTCACTAAAGAATCTACTGAGCTGGACAGACGGAGGTACAAAAAAACAGCTTTTCCATTGAGTAACATTCAGCAGCTGATTCAACACCGTCCAAGCTCATCGACCACAGGGTCCGCCCTCTAGAACCAAGAATCTCAAGTTCCAATGGAGAACCAGTAACTTCCAGATAGCCCACTGGGCCAGTCACTAATTAATGATCACAAACCAGAACACCAAGTGACGGTGGGGGATCCAGTACAGGTTGTTACATTAACATCATGAAGTTAATGACATACCAAACTGCACCAAAGCCCAACAATTACTTATCAGACTTACCTGTGTGATAATAAATGATGGCAATGTTCACCCACCACCACCACTCAGGCAAGGCCTACTTGTGCCTCCCGGCTCACACACGATCTCCTCCAGGAAGTCCTACCTAATGGGCCCTCACCCCAGATCCACTACCCCCGTGTTCCGGTAATGCCCTGGGCCCACTGCCATCACAGCTGCTTTCCTGGTTTACCGTAATTAACTCTTTCTTCGTCTACCACAAGTTTGAGGGCTCCTAAGAGCAGACACTATAATTTCTGTTTGGGTCTGTGTTTGCCACAGGCGGCATGGGGCTAGGACACACCGCTGTTGAATACCGACCAGCTGCAGATTCTACGTGCGTTGAAACATGGCTGTATCCGATAGCTCTTGCCACAAAAATGCTGGCCCTAAACTCAGTGGCTTAGAACAAAAACATGCTCTGTGCTCGCAGGTCTGCGGGCCGTCTGCAGGACAACTGGTCTGGGTGTGGCTCAGCTGGGCTTAGACTGGGCCTCCAGTTGGGTTCAGGTCTCTTCCACAGGACTCCCATCCTCCTTGGACCAGAGGACAGCCACCCCTGTGTTCTCACGGCAATGACCGAACACAAAAGGGGCCGACAGAAACACGTGGTATTTCCTGGGGCTTGGGCACAGCTACTTCCATCTGTCATGTTTCGACTTAAAGAAGTCATAGGGATGATGCCAACCTCACCAGGTGGGGAAGCAGGCTACCCCTGTACTCAGAGGGAGTGCCAGGTCCTGTGAACAGATTGGGTGGGATGGAGAATTGGGAGCAACAACCCATTCTAGCGTGAGAGTTCCCACGTGGAAAACGGGGCTGCTTTTGCATTGGTCTCGAGTCACGTGTATTTACCGAGTGTTTATCCCAGACTCCCCCCAGCAGGAGTTAATGTATGTGCCATTCCATTCTAGGGTCTAGCACTCTGCTGGTCCTGGTTAATAACTGGCCCCAGGTCACACAATTGCAGAGATGTAAGGATGTACACAGACCAAGGTCGGGCTAACACCGAAGCTCACCACCACACTTGGCTTCTCCCCAGCAAAACTGAGCCCAGACAGAAAATACAGTCAAAAGAACCGTGAGCAGGAGGTGGGGAGGACCGCCAAGCGCCAGCCTCGTGACCTGAACCACCTTGTCGAGCTCAGCCCTCACCCACACACAGGGACAGGGTGACAGAACCTCTCAGACACTCTGTGAGCCAAGTCCAGGCATTCTGTCTCAGAACCCATTTCAGAACAAGAGGTCATTTTAGTCGCAAGAGCAAAGAGCCCATCCCACACTCTTATGACAAACGCTTCCAAAACACCCTCAATGAAGCTTCAAGTTGGGCAGCGCTGAGTTTTGCTCTAAACCATAAGACAACATAGATAAAAATCACCCCAATCTCATTTAGGGTCACCCTGGCTTTTTCCCAGGGAAGTCTAAAAAGATGTGTGCGCAGATCAAAGTCAAAGGCCCATATCTTCCTGTTCCTTTTGTAACAACGTCACATTCACATTCAATGGCGTCAGCTCAGCCACACAGAGCCCGGGCCCAGCAGCTATCAGAGAAAAATTCTGATTTTACAAGCGCAATGCACTTCTCTATCACGACTTCAGAAATAGATATCTTGTGGTTGGTAAGCATTCAGCTAGGTTTTTCTGTAAAGGGCCAGAGAATAAACATTTTCGGTTCTGCCACGGTACCATGAAGGCCACCACAGACTCGACGTCTATGAATGAGACAGGGTTGCATTCCAATAAAGCTTTATTCACAAAAACTAGAAGGGAGATGACTTTGGCCCCAGGGGCAAACTTGGCTGACCCCTGATCTAAAAAGATGAGACAATGTTTGGCTGAAATTCTAGAAAACTGATCTGTATCTTCAAGAAGACAATGAAAATGTATAAAATTTCTTTGACTGAGTCTGATTTAAGTAAAGCCTCCTCCACACCTACGTACTCCTTTAATTCTCTCTATAGACTGAGAAGATGGAAAACTGCATTCCCATTTTACAAGTGAAGAAACTGAGGCTCGCTGAGCTTGGCGACCCACCCTGGATCACACGGCTTATAAGCTCATCATATGTGACAGAGCCGGGATTCGAACCAAGGCTTGCGTGAATTCTGGTTCGAGGACTCTCCAGCATCATCCTAAGTTTTGCTATTATGCACTCTGAGCCTAAAACGCCTATAAAGAATGGTCGGAAAATAACCACTTTTATTCTAAGAAAATCATCAGTGATGCATTCAAATGCATGAATAAGATGTTCATTAAAGCCCTTTTTATAATACTATAAAATTGGAAACAATCTGAAGTGTCCGATATTAAAGGGAAGGTTGAACGAATTATGATGTAGCCATTGAAAATAATGTTAATAAGAAGATGTAATAATATTGGGAAATGTTCACCATAATGATAACTTTAAAAATAACCAGAAAGCAATACACTGGCTCAATCTTTATTGTTTAGCATGTTTCTCATACACATAAACGCTCTGGGAAAAAATACTCTAATTGTTTACGATCATCTGGTTCTCCCTGGTTCGGAGATAGCAAGTAATTTTATTTTATTCTTTAAACTTCTTTGGTTTTGCCAACCTTTATTCAATATATATATACTTGACTTTTACAATCAGATGAATGTGTTTTTTTAAAAGCAATTTATCCCAAATTATTTTCTAGCCTCTCTCCTATTGTTCTGTTTTATGTCTTCTCTTATGGGTAAGAAATGTACATAAATGAAAAATTTAAAACCAACTATTCCATTCTCTGAGTTCAAGGGAGACGCCGATACACAATCCTTAACTAGGAGCTGGGTTTATGTCGCTAATCTCGAAAAGGCTCCAGAGGTGGTCCTTCGAAAGTTCAGAGCTACCCCCCAAGAGCACAGACATACGTGAGTCCAGCCCTGTTTGCAAGCCTGTTTGAGTAAAAATAAGCCTTCTTGTTTCAACATTCATCCTTTCTAAGGTTACCGGTTTAAAAAAAACAAAAACAAAAAACTTTACCACTAATACATATTATGCGTAATATCCCAGGCACCATTTGTAATGTGTCTGATGTGATCTATGCGGTTTTTCATATTGCCTGAGCGGTCAGCGGTGAGTTGGGAGTTTCCTCCAAGTTCCTCACAGCAATATCAGAAAGTCAGGTACAACCAAGGCTAGAGTCCCCACCAAGGCCACTTGGGAGAGGAGGGACCCTGGACAGGCCACTTCAACTCTCTTCAGTTTAGCATCCTCATTCTTAAACGATGACCGGTAACCACATGTTCCACACCCACCAGAGAGTCAGGAGGATCTAATTAGAAAAGAGTGAACAGCACAAACACATTAAATATTTCACAGGTTCCTGCCGTAACCGCCAGGGATAACACTGGAGATGTCTTCCTCACCTACCACTCTCAGATCCAGATTTTTAAAATCGTTTTCTTAGAAACTGGTTATTTCTGCCATTCCGGAAGCAGACATTGTGTGCCTGCTGGCGGGTGGGTGGGTAAGTGGGGGTGTGTGTTAGCCCTTGTTTCATTCAGCTGTACAGAAACGGGGGTCCAGGGTAAGTGACAACAGCTGACATTCTTCTAGCCAATGCCAGTCCTACTGCCTCCCTTAATCATGCTTCGTGTTTTCTGTTGTTGTTGTTTCGTTTTTGTAGAATGGGCTTTCGACTTTCTTTTTTAGTTGACTTTATCGGGGTGACATTGGTTAATAAAATTATCTAGGTTTCAGGTCTATAATTCTATAGCTTTTTGTTTTACTACAAACATTTTATATGGGTAATGTAAATAAAAGTATTGATGGAAGCATACATTCAGAAAAGTGTACAAATCATGAAGAGATCACTTATTAAATTCTCACAAGCACACTTAGGTAACTGCCAGCCAGATCGAGAAGTAAAAATACTACCAGCCTCCCAGAAGCACCCTTCAGCCCTTCCGGTCAGCATCCCCTCCCCTGCTCAGAATAAGCACTGTCTTGACTTCCTGCACCATAGGTTAGCTGTTGCCTGTTTTGGAAATACTTATTAACGAGACCATACACTATTTTATCATCTGTGTCTGCTTCTCTTGCTCAAAGTTGACCGAGATTCGCTCACTTTGTTGCAATGAAAAAATTCATTATCTTCGCTGGAGAGTATTCCTGTGCATAAATATGTCACAATCAATCCATTCCGCTACAGGCATTTGGGTTATTTCTAAGTCTTCCTTAGTTCTTACAGAAAATGATGCTGCGAACATTCGTGTACATGTCTGTGAGTAAATACATCTACCCATTTCAGTCAGGTCTGTATCTAACAGTGAAATGCACCTCATACATTATGCATACACTTAGCTTTATTGGACCTGCCAAATTTACACCCCCGGTAGCAGTGTATAAGAACTTCAGTTGCTTTATGTTGTCACCAACGTTCGACAGCGTATCTTTATCTTTTAACGAATCTGGTGCACACGTAGTGAAATTTCATTGTAGACTTGTTCGCATTTCCGGATGATTAATGAGATTCAGCATCTTTGCATCTGCTTAATGTCCATATCTGCTCTGCTAAATGCCTCTTCAAGCCTCTTACCCACATTTCTTTTACGCTTTAGAAGCAGTTCATGATCTACTCATGCTGAGCAGGAAGGAGTGACAGGAAAAATCAAACATGGTAGACATTTAGAAAATAAAAATCATTTAAATGTACCTTTCAATTTCAATTTGTATCCTGGTCCTGAAATATGAATGTCCTTGAACTCCGTGAATTCACAATAATAATGCCATCCATAGAGAAGCCGCCCTTTACGAAGCACTTAATTAGTGCCATGCACTCTGTCAGCTCACATAAGTCTTATATGTGTTCTCGGGACAGTGCCACAACTCCCTGTTCCAGGTGAGGAAACTGAGGTTCAGAGAAGATGGGTAACTTTCCCAAAAAACTACACAGCTACTAAGTGACTGAACCATAATTCAAACCCAGTCTGGGGGGTTCCAAAACCAGTGCTCTTGATCAGCAAGCTATGTCTCAGCATTACAAGATTCCAGGATTTATCAAACGTCAGCACATCTCAGCACCCCCCCCCCCCCCGCAGGGCTTATGAAAAGATTGCAGGGTCCCACCCTCAGAGTTCCTGATTTAGGAGGCCTGGGGTAGAATCGGCATTTCTAACAAGTTCCCAGGTGATGCCAATGGGGTCACACTTTGAGAGCCCCTGTTCTTCATGATGACAGCTGTGTCTTTCATTCCTTGATATCCAAAGGCCCTGGCCCAGTGCCTGGCAGACACCAAACATGCAAATGATTTTTATAACGATTCCCGTCCCCGCCTGGCCCTCCATGCTGGCGTGGAAAGCCACGCCACCCAGGCTGCTGCAGGCTCATGCCAGTGACCCCGGGGCCCTTCGGGCTTGATGAGGACTGAGAGAGGGGTAACAAAGTGCTCTGTTCCAGAATCTCCTGCCCACAAACGTGAAGGGAGTAAAGTGACTTCCCAGGTTCCTCCATCTTCTTTCAATCAATATAAACCAACACAAGGGAAGAGTGACAGGCGCTGCCTCCTGGGTTGCACACTGCTCCCGGCACGGAAGCCGTCCTGGGTCCAGTGCCCCCAGCACCAGGACGGCGCTGGTCGCCGGAGGCAGTCCTGCCTGACGGTGCTCAGGCCAGCATGCCCACGCCCCTGCCCGGTGAACTGCCCACACTACGTCTCTCCAAATGCACGCTGCGCCCCAGACTGTCAGCTGGCCCCTCAAACTTCTTCCTCCCTTCCTCGCTGAGGAGCAGCACCCGAGTTTTTTCCCTGCACCACGTTGTCCAGATAAAAGACTCCATTGTTCGGCCTCCCTTGCATTGTGACATAGCCACGTGACAAAGGTCTGAGCAGGGGTAGAACTTCCCAGGAGTCTTAGATTGATTGATTGATTGATTGATTGATTGATTGATCTTCGTAAGTTTTACTGAAAAGTAGAACAAAAATATATGAAAAAAAAAAAAAAACAAAGGAAAATTAAGTTGGGTCTTAGTGAACTTTGGGTCTCAGCACCTCCGTACAGAGAGGGCTCTTTCAGAATTGCTAGCAGCAAAGTCTATCAACACCCGTGTTTGTCTTTTTTTTTTTTTAATTTTTTTAATTTATTTATTCATTTTAGAGAGGAGAGGGAGAGACAGAGAGAGAGAAGGGGGGGAGGAGCTGGAAGCATCAACTCCCATATGTGCCTTGACCAGGCAAGCCCAGAATACCTATGTTAACGTTGACAACAAACGGGCTTCAGATGACTACACAGATAAGCAAAAATAAGTCGTTTTTGCCTAACCGAATCAGCTGAATCCCTTGGCATTTATAGTTTGGACATGAACTTTAGAAGTGAAAGGGGAAGGAGGTATTATAGCATCGTCTTTGTGAAGATGATTTTCTTCAGCTAATACTTTGGAGTGACAATAGGAGACTGCCTTCTGTTGTTCCTGCCACTTGAGTATAACCTCTGCCCGTGCTTCTCTGTCACCAAAACATCTGTCTTGGTGAGAGCCTTGCTCATCTTCTTTAGAATTCCATCTAAATGAGGGATATGTCTAATTGCTTCTGGATAGGCTGCTGACCTCTCAGTGAAAGTCACAGCCAACTCCAGCAAATGTACCCCGGTCTCCGTGATCAACGTATTCCACAGGCAGGTGTGCCTGGCGCACGGGTCTCAGCCGCCTTTGCTTAGGGCCTCTTTCTTCCCGTTCAGCACTGCTCCCAGTGATTACCCAGGCTCTGCAGGGCAGGACACTTGAGCCACAAAGGAAGGATGAACAATATCTGCTGGATCTTTTTCTAGTCTTACAAGTTCAATTTCCAGATGTTCCTGAGTGATTTCAGCTTGAATATTTGTGATCTGCCATAGCCCGGAGAAGTTCACAAAGCAAGGAGCTGATTCCTTAGATGTACTGAACATCTCCTGAGTGGCTGTCCCTATAGCTACGAAATGGCCCAGCAGTAAGTAGCCCGGCAGTGTTTGTCCTGGATGTCGGGTCCCCAGGGTTCACCGCACCTATGGCTGAGACCCACCTCCCAGGAAGTCTTAAAAGAGAAGAAATACGCTCTTCTCTACCTCCATCCTGCTACTCCACATGCAATGGCTGGAGCTCAAGCAGCCACACAAATAGGAAGAATTAACATCATTAAAATGTCCATACTACCCAAAGCCATCTATAGATATAATGCAACTCCTATCAAGGTAGCAATGGCATATTTCACAGGGCTGGAACGAATATTCCAAAAATTTACATGGAACCACAAAAGACCCTGAATAGCAACAGCAATCCTGAGAAGGAAGAACTAAGTTGGAGGAATCATACTACTTGATATCAAGCTACACTACAAGGTCATAGTAACCAAAAGAGCATGATACTGCCATAAAAATGGACAGATAGATCAATGAAACAGACTAGAGAGCCCAGAATCAAACCCACGCCTTTATGGTCAATTAACATCTGACAGCCTGACCAGGCGGCGGCACAGTGAATAGAGCATTGGACTGGGACACGGAAGACCCAGGTTTGAGGCCCCGAGGTCACCAGCTTGAGCACAGGCTCATCTGATTTGAGCAAGGCTCATCAGCTTGAGCAAGGGGTTACTCAGTCTGCTGCAGCCCCCCCCCATCAAGACACAAATGAGAAAGCAATCAATGAACAACTAAGGAGCTGCAACGAAGAATTGATGCTTTTCATCTCTCTCCCTTCCTGTCTATCTGTTCCTATCTGTCCCTCTGTCTCTGTCACACACACACAAACATTTGACAAAGGAGGCAAAAATATACAACAGAGTGAGGATAATCTCTTCAGTGAATGGTGCTGAAAAAATTGGACAGATATATGCAAAAAAAATGAAACTAGGTTATCTTCTTACACCGTACACTAGAATAAACTCACAATGGATTAAAGACTTAAATATTAGACTCAAAACCATAAAACTCCTAGAAGAAAACACAGGCAGTAAAATCTCAGCTATTTCTCATTGTATTATTTTTCTGATAAATCTCCTCGGACAAGGGAAACAAAAGAAAAAATAAACAAATAGGACTACATCAAACTAAAAAGTTTTTGCACAGTGCCTGACCTGTGGTGGCGAGTGGATGGGGCTTCAACCTGGAATGCCGAGATCGTCAGTTCGAAAGCCCAGTCAAGGCACATACAAGAAACAACCATGAGTTGATGCTTCCCACTCGTTCCCTTCCTCTCTCTTCCTCTCTCTAAACTCAATGGCTAGAACCTTTAAAAGAAAAGGTTTTGCACAGCAAAGGAAACCATCAACAAAATGAAAAGACAACTCACTCAGTGGAAGAATATATTCACAAATGATGTATCTGATAAGGGGTTAATATCCAAAATTCATAAAGAGCTTATAAAACTCAACACCAAAATGAGAAACAATCCAATTAAAAAGTGGATAATGGGCCTGAAGAGACATTTCTCTAAAGAGGACATACAGATGGCCAACAGGCATATGAAAAGATGTTCAACGTCATTAATCATCAGAGAAATGCAAATTAAAACCACAATGACATATCACTTCACACCTGTCAGAATCATTATCATCAATAAGTCAACAAACAAGTGCTGGCGAGGATCTGAGGAAAGGGAGCCCCCTACTGCTGGTGGGGATGCAGACTCTTGCAGCCATTGTGAAAAGCAGTATGAAGTCATCTCAAAAAATTAAAAATGGAGAGTGATGTCACGGAAATGGCGCCGTGAGAAGCGCCTCCGACAGCTCTCCCCTAAATCACAACAAATTTATCAACTAGAAACAGAAAAATTTATCCTCGGAGCATTCCGGAGTTCCACACAAACTGAAAGCAAAAGGACTGTTATCACTTGAATCTGAGAGACGAGGGTGTGGAGGAAGCTACCGCAGCGACGCTCATTCAAGCCGTGAGGGAGTGCGCCTGCGTGCTATCAATAAGACCACCCTCAGATGCCGATAAGAAAGAGGAAATCGAATATTATGGATACAAAAGAAAGAGAGGCAACACAAATAGATGTGGAAAAATCTATGGAGAAAAGACTTAACATATTGGAAGCCTTGGAGCTAAATGACAGAGAATTTAAACTAGAAATCTTAAAAATACTCAGAGATATACAAGAAAACACAGAAAGGCAATATAGGGAGATCAGAAAACAACTCAATGAACACAAAGAATATATTACCAAGGAAATTGAAACTATAAAAACAAATCAAACAGAAATGAAAAACTCAATTCACGAGCTGAAAAACGAGGTAACAAGCTTAGCTAACAGAACAGCCCAGATTGAAGATAGGATTAGTGAAATAGAAGACAAACAACTTGAGGCACAACAGAGAGAAGAAGAAAGAGACTCAAAAATAATAAAAAATGAGAAAGCCCTACAGGAATTGTCTGACTCCATCAGAAAGAATAACATAAGAATAATAGGTATATCAGAGGGAGAAGAGAAAGAAAATGGAATGGAGAATATACTCAAACAAATAATAGACGAGAACTTCCCAAGCCTGTGGAAGGAACTAAAGCCTCAAATTCAAGAAGCAAACAGAACACCAAGTTTTCTTAACCCCAACAAACCCACTCCAAGGCACATCATAATAAAGATGACACAAACCAATGACAAAAAAAAAATTCTCAAGGCAGCCAGGGAAAAGAAGAGTACAACATATAAAGGAAGGCCTATTAGATTATCATCAGATTTCTCAGCAGAAACTCTACAAGCTAGAAGAGAGTGGACCCCAATATTTAAAGCCCTGAAAGAGAGGAACTTTCAGCCAAGAATACTATACCCATCAAAGCTATCCTTCAAGTATGAAGGAGATATAAAAACATTCACAAATACAGAAAAGATGAGAGAATTTATCAACAGAAAGCCCCCACTCCAGGAAATACTAAGGGGGGTTTTCCAACCAGATTCAAAGAACAAAAGAAAACAACACCACAAGTAACAGCTCCACCAAGAACACAATAAAACCAAACTTAAACTGTGACAACAAAGGAAAGAAAGGGGGGAGAGGATGGAGATTAACAGTAGCAAAGGATGATGAAGTGCAGAAATACTTATAAGATAGGGTACTACAATGAATATGGTAGGTACCCTTTTCATTACTTAATGGTAACCACCCTTAAAAAAACCACCACAAAAACACTTGACTTAAAAAAGGTAGCAACAGAGGAAAGAAGTATGGAACACAAACAAACAAAAACAAATGATAGAAAAACAAAAGAGAAGAATCAAACTAGATACAAAACTAACAGAAAGCAATTTATAAAATGGCAGTAGGGAACCCACAAGTGTCAATAATTACACTAAATGTAAATGGATTAAACTTACCAATAAAAAGACACAGAGTAGCAGAATGGATTAAAAAAGAAAATCCAACTATATGCTGCCTACAAGAAACACATCTAAGCAACAAGGATAAAAACAAATTCAAAGTGAAAGGCTGGAAAACAATACTCCAAGCAAACAACACCCAAAAAAAAGCAGGTGTAGCAATACTCATATCTAATAATGCTGACTACAAGACAGAAAAAGTACTCAGAGACAAAAATGGTCATTTCATAATGATTAAGGGGAAGTTGAATCAAGAAGACATAACAATCCTTAATATATATGCACCAAACCAAGGAGCACCAAAATATATAAGACAGCTACTTATTGACCTTAAAACAAAAACTAACAAAAATACAATCATACTTGGAGACCTCAATACACCGCTGACGGTTCTAGATCGGTCATCCAAACAGAGAATCAATAAAGATATAGTGGCCTTAAACGAAATACTAGAACACCTGGATATGATAGACATCTACAGGACACTTCATCCCAAAGCGACAGAGTATACATTTTTCTCTAGTGTACATGGAACATTCTCAAGAATTGACCATATGTTGGGCCACAAAGACAATATCAGCAAATTTAGAAAAATTGAAATTGTACCAAGCATATTTTCTGATCATAAAGCCTTGAAACTAGAATTCAACTGCAAAAAAGAGGGGGAAAAACCCACAAAAAAAATTAAAAATGGAACTGCCTTATGACCCAGCGATTCCACTTTTGGGAATATACCCAAAGAAACTTGAAATATTAATTTGAAAAAATATATGTACCCCTATGTTGCAGTGTTATTTACAATAGCCAAGATTTGGAAGCAGCCCAAGTGTCCATCAGTTGATGAGTAGACAAAAAAGATGTGGTACAGGCCCTGGCCGGTTGGCTCAGCGGTAGAGCGTCAGCCTGGCGTGCGGGGGACCTGGGTTCGATTTCCAGCCAGGGCACATAGGAGAAGCGCCCATTTGCTTCTCCACCCCCACCCTCCTTCCTCTCTGTCTCTCTCTTCCCCTCCCGCAGCCAAGGCTCCATTGGAGCAAGGATGGCCCGGGCGCTGGGGATGGCTCCTTGGCCTCTGTCCCAGGCGCTAGAGTGGCTCTAGTCGTGGCAGAGCGACACCCCGGAGGGGCAGAGCATCGCCCCCTGGTGTGCAGAGCGTCGCCCCTGGTGGGCGTGCCGGGTGGATCCCGGTCGGGCGCATGCGGGAGTCTGTCTGACTGTCTCTCCCCGTTTCCAGCTTCAGACAGATACAAAAAAAAAGATGTGGTACATTTACACGATGGAATACTACTCAGCTGTAAAAAAAAAAAAAAAAAAGGAAATCCTACTTACTTTTGTGACAGCATGGATGGACCTGGAGATTATTATGCTCAGTGAAAGAAGCCAGTTGGAGAAAGACAGTACCATATAATTTATAATTTCACTCATATGTGGAATCTAATAAACAAAATGAACTAAAAAATGAAATAGAAACAGACTCACAGATACAGAGAACCGACTGACAGCTGCGAGGGGAGGGGCGGGGGCGGGGTGAAAAAGGTGGGGGAAAACACTCACAGACACAGATAACAGAATGGTGATTAGCAGCGCAAAGGGGAGTCGGGAGGTCAAAGAGGGTCAAGGGGGATAAACGGTGAAGGAAGGAGACTTGGGGTGGTGAGCACACAATACAATACACAGATGATGTATTACAGAACTGTACACCTGAAACCTATATAATTTTATTAACCAATGAAATTTATGAGCTAATACAGAGTAATTCAATAATTGTACATTTCACAGCCGAACTTTGTAATCAATTACTGTTTAATAATGATATAAACCCATGTCCTTCCCAGGAGACACTGGGCAATGATAAATTAGATTCTGCACGCACAACAATCTGGCTACATCTCCACACAGGCTTGGTCTCTTCCGAGGAGTAGCTAGCCGAGGCCAGGGGTTAATCCCAGGCTGGCTCCCCTGGCCACGCACGTGGACCCACGTGCACTCATCAGTCAGGCTGCGCTGAGACTGGACTTAATGAGCGCTCACACAAAACATAATCCACAAGACAGATCACCTGGAAGGAAAACCTCCCAACCCAACGCAAAGAAACACTGACAATGCATGGGCAACAGAGACGATAATTCACACATTGACCGACCCAGCAAATAGTTATTGAGTGCCTACTACGTGCCGGGCACCGTTCTGCATCAGTGCAATAAACAAAGACACCTGGCACCTGCCCCCCTGGAGGAGGAGACTAAAAGTGCAATGAACGATAAAGAATGAGCAACATAAACCAGCAAAATTAAACAGGGCTCAACATCAACTGACTCTTAGAAATGAAGATCTGGAATTTATGAGCTAACAGTGTATTAGCGGGCCATAAATGCTAAGAGGAGAAACAAATTTATGAGCTAAGTATTACCCTAAGTTTATATATAAGAAATTCATAAGTAAGGGTTCCAAGAGGAGAAGTAACTCGCTCAAAATCAGAAACTAACTTACATTTGGGATTTTAAATTCAGATTCTTCCTGATTGATGCCCGACCCTGCCCCCTCTTTTCTACCTCGCACCCTGAACGGGTGGAGAACGGCCAACGTTACACCAGCAACTCAGACCTCGTGGATCACTGACGACAGAACAGAAGTTCTCGTCAATAAGTGCCCCCTCCCGCCGTGTCTGTAAGAGACGCTGTAACGCAGAATGAAGGCTAAGGTTAAGAACACGCAGTAGCTAGACTGAGCTATCAGTACTAGGCAGCTATCCATGCTTAAATCTGTACTGGGTTGAGCAAAATTTCCATTGTAATTCTGATGTGATCAACGATGCCACTGTTTTCACTCTGAAAGGACCTGAAAGCAATCGTGTGGATCCTTGTCCACTGGAAAGCCATTCTTGGCCTTCACCGGTCTGGCCCGCCATATGAGGACGCATTACAAATCTGGCTTCTATCAGAACTAAGCACGGTAAAGGGGTGCTGTGGCCATTGAGACCTCTGTCGCAAACCCCCAGACTCTGCTGATTGATTAGAGTGCTTTCAAAGTGAGCTCCGCGAGTACATTTTTGAATTCTTTTATATTAATTATTAAAAGCAAATTATGTTGTTGAAAGGAAAGCCACAGAAAGGTGGTAATTGAATGAAATCGGTTAGGGAGGCATTCTGGATAAAGTAATTGATTTCAAAAAACGAAAGGCACTTGGGAGGTTTGTCAAATGCATTTAAAGCACTGAAAACTTTGTACTTAGTCACCATGTGTTCCTTGAGATGAAAAGAAAGTGGCTGATGATTGGTACATTCTAGACAAATATGAAGGAAAAGATACATTGTTACATTTATGAAACAGCCTCGCCCGCTGGGGTAGCCATGCCTGACTACTCCATTGCTGCATTGCTCTCTATCGATAATCTTCGGTGGGAGAGTTCACACAAGAAAGAGAAAGACATCACCTGAATGCTCTCATTCTCTCAGGCTGCCCCTTTTCAACAGAGGCCAATACTTCCCCTACAACATGGGAAGACATTACAGATTTCAGAATCGCCACACTATTTAAACACTGAACAATAAAATTCTGTTCTAAGAATGACACCCACCCCTCCAGTCATTCCCAATCTCCCACCCTCAGTAGGAGACGAAAGCATCTTGGTAACAGTAATAGCAGTAGCAGGAAGAGGAGGAATATGACTCACAGCCGCAGTGCTTACTAGTAGTAAACATACATGACCATTCGGTGGATCCTTGGGAGGCGGAGTGACACTCCGCCGGCTGTGAGTCCACAGACTTTCTTCCTGTGCTAGCACCATAGCCCCGTTTGTCCACAACCTCACAGAGAAGGTCCCGGCACTGAAAAAACACTGCTGTGACTTACTCCAAGCTTCCACTGGCCATATTCTGACAGCCATATTCATACCAAGGTTAAGCTGGCTCCTCCAACCCCTACTGAGATCTCTACAGCTATTCAGAGCTTGCGGAAGAAGGGTAACTAGTGCTCAAACGGGTAGCTTCAACCACTCACATTTAAGGAAGCTCAACTGAAAGGTTTGGTGGCCACTGAGGCGTGGACGTGGTTTTATGTCGGCAAGATTGCAGGCAAGCAAGCGTGGCATCACTGGCTGCGATGATTGAAGACCGATTGTTAACACCTGCTTCTTTCTGGCGCCTTATTTGAATGTTCTTGGACCATGAATTGTATTTGAATAAAAAAGATATGTCAAAATCAATGTTTGTTTCTATATCAAATACTGCACGGAAGGTCACAATTTCTACTGATATTAGGTTGAATTGTCTTTTGCTTTTAATAAAACCAGATAGAAAACTAGAACTTGAGAAAAATAAATTTGGTAGGAGAAACGGTACCATTACCAAAGTTAAATCAGGTGAGTAGTTAAGAATAAAATTTGGGCCCTGGCCAGATAGCTCGGTTGGTTACAGCATCTTCCCAAAGCCCAGAAGTTCAATCCCTAGTCAGGACACACACAGGAACAGATAGATGTTCCTCTTTCTCTCTCTCTCTTTCTCTCTCTCTAAAATCAATAAAATAATTTTTTAAAAGAATAAAGTTTGGATGCTTTCTCTTTGCTAAAACCAGAGAAAGACCTTTCTGACAGCACCTCTGTCTGTAAATGTTGGAATACCTGGTGACAATCTAAGTATGAATTTCTGCAACAGCTTTAACGCCAGGACAGTGAATGACAGGCACAATCGACATTTTTAATCTAATTTTCATATGTGTATTATGATTCATTTATCTTGCTTTATAATTTTTAGAACTTATCTCTGTAAAAAATAAAATGCCCTATGAATATTTTTTTAAAAGATTTTATTTATTCATTTTAGAGAGGAGAAAGAGAGACAGAGAAGGGAGAGAGAAGGGGGGAGGAGCAGGAAGCATCAACTCCCATATGTGCCTTGACCAGGCAAGCCCAGGGTTTCGAACTGGCGACCTCAGCATTCCAGGTCAACGTTTTATCCACTGCGCCACCACAGGTCGGGCATGAATATTTAAATAGGGTTATAACTTAATATCACCCATGGATCTACAAAGTATTATTTTATGCCCTGAAATAAACAGAAGTGATTGCTTATCAATAAAAAAATAAATCTGGCCCTGGCTGGTTGGCTCAGTGGTAGAGCGTCAGCCTGGCATGCAGAAGTCCCGGGTTCGAGTCCCGGCCAGGGCACACAGGAGAGGCGCCCATCTGCTGCTCCACCCCTCCCCTTCTCCTTCCTCTCTGTCTCTCTCTTCCCCTCCCGCAGCCGAGGCTCCATTGGAGCAAAGATGGCCCGGGCGCTGGGGATGGCTCCATGGCCTTTGCCTCAGGCGCTAGAATGGCTCTGGTCGCAACAGAGCAATGCCCCGGATGGGCAGAGCATCGCCCCATGGTGGGCGTGCTGGGTGGATCCCGGTCAGGCGCATGCGGGAGTCTATCTGACTGCCTCCCCGTTTCCAACTTCACAAAGATACAAAATAATAATAATAAGTAAATAAATAAATAAATAAATCCATGGAGTGCAGCTTCCGAGCTGGGTCCCAGAACCCTCGCTGGAAGGAGGGCTGCCCTGGAGAGCCCCCCAACCAGCAGTAGCTGCCCCGCATTCTGCATGAACGAGAAATAGACCTAAGAGTCTGATTTTCATTCCTTCTCCTCACTGCAACAGGAAATGAAATACGGCCAGGGTGAAATATTTGGAGGGGCAGCATTACGTATGCTTGTGAGCTACTTCTCCCTCCTTTGGAGTCCTCTGTAATGCTAGATAAGAGAAATACTGCAGTCACAAAAAGAAAAAGGAAAATTTAAAAAAAATAAAAGCCTGGCGGAGACATCACTCCAAGCCTGCTCCCCAGCCAGCCCCTAGCCACGTCATGGCACCCACAAGCATCGTCCAGAAGGGCTGACATAGCAGAGAGCTCAGGCCACCAACTAAGGCACAACTCAGTGCAGTGTGGCTCCCTGTGGCAAATGCAGGCCCGGAAAGAGGTTAAAGCATCCGAGGGAGGAAGGGCCACTGACATGTCCTCCAGCGTAGCATTCCACAGAGAACTTCCCCGAGGGCGGGGAGGGCGTCTGAACCTGAAGAGCCAGGGCCTTGCTCTGTTTCTGCCGGCAGGGAGACAGGTTCTGCGCACGCCAGATCTGGGCTAACCTCCACCTCTCACCTGGTTTTGATTGAGTCTTGTATTGATTGATCGATTTTCCCAACTTTCTTCCCACAGATGCCACTCTGAATATTTCTAGCTATTGCTTAATCCTTCCTACTGACAAGCGCCATGGCACGATAGGAGCTCAGGAAAGGTTGCCTTCTTTCCACGGCAGGGGCTGGAATGAACGTGGTTCTTTCGAGCACTGAGCAGGGAAAGGCAGTGTTAGCTGGATGCAGGAAGAGGATAGAGATGACCTGCTCCACCAAGGCTGAGAAGCAGAGCAAGTCCGGACCAGGTAATCATCTCAGAGGCAGATGAAGACAGCCTGAGGCGCTCCAGGGGACCGCATAGGACGTACTCAACCGGACACTTTCATGGCAGCCATAAAGAGGGACTAATAGATTCAAAAGGGCTCAGAGAACTTTTAATAAGGGAAGATAAAGAAAAAGGACCAACTGACAACTGATCTGCATTCACTCTTGTTTTGGACCAATTGCTGTATTCATCCCCTCACAGACGACAACATGCAGAGCTTGGAAAGCCTCAAGCTCCTACAACAGATCAGGCACTTTGTTGCTCTCGACAATCTTGAGGTTACCGGCTCACCCTTTCCAGCCTGTCCCAGCACAAACACTACTAGGGGCCCCGAAACGGTCAGGTGGAAAGGTCAGAAGGCAGAGCAGTACCTCCTCAGAATATGGCGCCAAGAGAGAAAGGTCCCACAGTAAGAAAAGACTTCTCGAATAGCAAGAAGTTGAAGAAGGGAGGCAGGTCTTCACCAGGCTCCCCGCTTCTACCACTGCACCTGAATAAATGGGTCTGGGCTTTCAGACCACAGGGGTGCGAAGCCATTGGCTTCACTAGCCTCCAGGATATCCGAAAGAAAAACAAAAATCAAACTGTAGGTTACCAGCTGCAAGCCCACTCTGGCTGCAGTCCAGGCCTGGCTGGGCTACGAGTTTCCCAATAAGGGGGTGGTCTGTACCTAGGACAGATGCCCCAGTGCATTCTTTTTTTTTTTTTTTTTTTTTGTATTGTATTTTTCTGAAGCTGGAAACGGGGAGAGACAGTCAGACAGACTCCCGCATACGCCCGACCGGGATCCACCCGGCACGCCCACCAGGGGGTGATGCTCTGCCCACCAGGGGGCGATGCTCTGCCCCTCCGGGGCGTCGCTCTGTTGCAACCAGAGCCACTCCAGCGCCTGGGGCAGAGGCCAAGGAGCCATCCCCAGCGCCCGGGCCATCTTTGCTCCAATGGAGCCTTGGCTGTAGGAGGGGAAGAGAGAGACAGAGAGGAAGGAGAGGGGGAGGGGTGGAGAAGCAGATGGGCGCTTCTCCTGTGTGCCCTGGCCGGGAATCAAACCCGGGACTTCTGCACGCCAGGCCGACACTCTACCACTGAGCCAACCGGCCAGGGCCCCCAGTGCATTCTTAAACTACACATATCATACATAATAATATATGAGAATAAGGTCCCTTTCGTCATCATTTTAAATATGTATCTTTAAACTATGTTTATACATAAATGAGTGTTTATATAGACATACACAGAGCACTACAGTATATGTGTGTTTATATCTAGTATGGTTTTCTGACCAGCAGCCCCACAAAGCTGAAGCTCCACGAGGCTCTCCACGAAGACCCAGCCCGTTTGCTTGTCTTAGTCGCTCCCGCCTAGCCCCGAGCCCAGCCACGGCACTCCTGAGTCAGTTCAGTAAACGTCTGAACCTGTGGTTTTAACCACATCATTGATGGCTGCTTCCCCAGGCTTTCCAACAGGCTCCCAGCCTCCCTGGGAGAGGAGGGCAGGCAGAGCTCCGGTCCCTCCTGTCAGGGCCACTCCCCGCGACTCTTCGCAGTGTCCCCTGCAAAAGAGCAAGGGGCCTGAATGAAGTTGCCTACTTCCCCATACCTCCGGCCACAGGGGGCTGCATCTTGTTCTAATTTGCACAACCACATAGTTACATATTTGCACAACCACATAGTTACATATCTGCACAAACACATAGTTACATATTTGCACAACCACATAGTTATATATCTGCACAACCACATAGTTACATATTTGCACAACCACATAGTTACATATCTGCACAAACACATAGTTACATATTTGCACAACCACATAGTTACATATCTGCACAAACACATAGTTACATATTTGCACAACCACATAGTTACATATCTGCACAAACACATAGTTACATATCTGCACAACCACATAGTTACATATCTGCACAAACACATAGTTACATATTTGCACAACCACATAGTTATATATCTGCACAAACACATAGTTACATATTTGCACAACCACATAGTTACATATCTGCACAACCACATAGTTACTGAGCCCCGCCCTCCCATACCCTTTCTGACGCCATCTTTCTACTCCGATGAGAAAAAGGGACTGATTCTTTGCCAACTTCCTCCCCTCCCCTCACCACCAGGAAGCTAGCTACCATTAGCTGTTAGCTTCTCCTCTGCCTCCACTTCCCCGTCCCCACTCCAAAGTCCTTTTTTTTTAGGGATTTTGTGATACAGGATCAGAGAACACAGAAAAAGAGATAGAAACAGAGAGGCAGGAAACAAAAGGAAAGAAACTAAGTTGATCTATGTTACAAAGACTTTACAAATGGGGCAAGGGTAGAAGAGAAAGTTGTAAAATATGTATTTAGATTCCCATTAATAAACAGTCCTTAATAGACATGAGTAAATAATTACATGTCCTTTGAATTATCTTTGTACTCCTAGAACATGATGCCATTCAAACACTGAACCACAGGGGTTTATAAGTTCCTAAGGGTTTTATTTCATTGACCCAGAGACAATGTGAATCCCAGAAATCTAGACAGATCCTGAGGGAAAGCAGAAAAATGCTGGGATATGTTGTCTTCTCCCTCACCCCAAACCCCACCCCTGGATTAAAGAACATCACACAGGAGCAGAAATTTTTTTAAGCCTGGTATCAACGCAAAAGTAATTTTTAAAAGCCAAACCTATGGACCTTCTCCCACAGCCATAAGACGAAAGAGAATGTTCAACTACCACAGACATAAATAATGTAATTGTCCCTTCCTGTTTTCTCAATAAATATGGTTTCTGAACAGATCACATCCTGTTCACAGAAGAATAAAGAGAACAAGAGAAAAAACATACAACTTAATTTTCACATATTGCAAACAGAGAAAAAGAACAGCATCAAGAGACTTTGATGTCCTTGGCTTGTTGGCTCAGTGGACAGAGCATCGGCCCGGCATATGGATACCCTGGGTTCAATTCCCAGTCAGGGCATACAAAAGAAGCGACCATCTGCTTCTTCCTCCCACCTTCTCCCCCTTTTCTCCCTCTTCCCCTCCCTCAGCCAGTGGCTTGACTGGCTCAAGTATCAGCCTGAGCTCTGAGGATAGCTCAGTTGTCCATGCACGTCAGCCTCAGGCATTAAAAATAGCTTGGATGATTGAAGTATTGGTCCCAGATGGGGTTTGCCAGGTGGATCCTGGTTGGGGCACATGCGGGAGTCTGTCTCACTATCTCCCCTCCTCTCACTTAAAAAAGAATAATTAAAAAAAGAGACTTTGGAGGCAGACACCTCTGAAAACAATCTACTACAGGATCCAGAAGAAAATTTCAAAAATCTGTCATGCTTTTTATCTTATTCATGCCAAAATTAGCAATAATACCTCTATCCCTGCTTCCACTGCCTTCTTCTTGTTCCATGACAGACCTGCTTTTTTCCAGTCTTATATAGATGTTAGTACAATGACTTTTAGATTCCTTTCACTTTTAGAATTTTCTAATTGTTCTATAATGATTATGCATTACTTCTATAATAATTTTAAAAGTTGACTTGACAGGAAATAACACCATTTCCCTTAACCAAATATAAGTTTTCTTTTAAGAAATGATTCATTTTCTATTTAAAATATCCTTTGTCTTGTCAAAGAATTAGGGCTCAAAGAAACATTTAAGCCTAGATGAATTCAGAAGTGATTTATTTAGTCAAGCTTTTATTTGTTAAACAAAGCCACCATAATACTAATAACAGATTTTGGCAGAGACTAGAGAGAAAGGAAAAAAAAAGACTTGAAATCAATCTAACTTATGAACATAAACAAAAATCCTAATTAAGCACTTAGCAAATAGAAACTAGGAAAGCATTTTTAAAAATATCACACCATGTCCTAATAGAGTTCATCCCTAAGAACAGAGGCCCATTAAAAATAATCACCATGTTAATACATTAAAAAGCAAACATTTTAACTCCACAGACACTAAGAAAGCATTTAATCAAATTCCTCACTTATGCCTGAGTTAATAAGGGGGGAAAAAAGAAACATGATAAATTAAAACAGAACTCTTGTTTAACTTAATAAAAAATAAAATTTTTTAAATTTTTTTAAAATAAATTTAAAAACACACCACCACCACCACACCACAAAAAGCAGTAAGCAAAGTGCATAAGAGAGAATCCTGGAAGTGTTCCCATTAGAGAAAGGGAAAGACAAGGACGTTCATTATCACCACCATTGCTTCACATGGCAATGTAAGCGCCATTCAATGCAAAAAGAACAAAATTAGTACAATGCAAAAAGAACGAAATCAGCAGTGCATATTGGAAAAGAGATTCATTATTTGTAGCTGATGGTATATTGGAAAAATCAAAAAAGACTCAACTGAAAATCAAATAGAAAAAAAATAAGAGATAGCAGTAAGAGACCTCAATTAAAAAACAAACATTTAAAAAATCAAAAGCTTTTTACACCAAGAATAACTGTATTTTAAAAATGGGGGGGAAGAGATTTCTCAAGAGAATAAAAATAAACAAAATAAATATTTAAGAATGGATTTTACACAAACATACAAAACCCTGGAAGGTTTTACTAGAGAATAAAAAGGAATGACTGGATTTGTCATATCCAATTGTGTGCTATTGTAGAGGTAATTCCAATCAGAAATGCCAATTTATGAACCTGGACAATATGACTCCAAAATTCATCCGGAAGAATGAACTCAGCGAGAATAGTCAGGAAATTTTTTTTTAAATCTGAAAATGTAATTACTTTAAGGATTTGGGGTGACTTAGCCTGCCTGATGGTAAAACATATTATGTTTTAGTGCAGGAGACGTAGAAATACAACAGAATAGGATACCCAGACATAGATGCAAGTTTATATGGAAATTTTTTTTTTTTAATTTTTTTTTTCTTCCATTTTTCTGAAGCTGGAAACAGGGAGAGACAGTCAGACAGACTCCCGCATGCGCCCGACCGGGATCCACCCGGCACGCCCACCAGGGGCGACGCTCTGCCCACCAGGGGGCGATGCTCTGCCCATCCTGGGCGTCGCCATGTTGCGACCAGAGCCACTCTAGCGCCTGGGGCAGAGGCCACAGAGCCATCCCCAGCGCCCGGGCCATCTTTGCTCCAATGGAGCCTTGGCTGCGGGAGGGGACGAGAGAGACAGAGAGGAAAGCGCGGCGGAGGGGTGGAGAAGCAAATGGGCGCTTCTCCTGTGTGCCCTGGCCGGGAATCGAACCCGGGTCCTCCGCACACTAGGCCGACGCTCTACCGCTGAGCCAACCGGCCAGGGCTATATGGAAATTTAATATAAGATTTTTTTTTAAGGCATTTCAAATCAGTAAGGGGAATAGGGAGGATTCAATAAATGATGTTAGGACAACTAGCTAGTCATTTGGAAAACCTAGATCAAAAGAATATATAATGAAAGCTGGAGGAAGAGGTATTTTATCATCTTGGGTTGGATAATGCAGTTCTTAACATCAAACCAAGTCCAGAAACTGTGAAAAAACAAATGACTATTTTGATTACATAAAAAACAAACCATGCAGAAAGATGCGGCATAAATACAGTGTAAATGCAACTGTTTACAGCAGGGAGGGGAGCATCAACTAGACAGGGGGACCAGGGGAAGACTCCAGAAATGCGGGGTATGTTGGAAATGTTGGTTCGCCTGGATGATGGCTGTATGGGTGTATTCAGATGTAAAATTCATTGAGCTGTACAGTTTAGATCTGTGCATGTTACCAGATGTAAGTTATGCCTCAATAAAAAAAATAATAATAAAGGAAATAAATCAAGCATTTATCCTGTCTTTTCTGTAAAGACTATATAATTCAGGGTAAGCAAAGGCTTAATGAGGAAGAATTCTTCACAGAAAAGTTATAGTTAAGGAATGCAAGAAAAACAAAAGAATTAGGAAGTCACCGCTTTGCAATACCTAATGAAAGAATTGAGCTAGAAAATGTCTATCAACAGCTGTTAAAACCATTACAGTAGTGGGTCTCAAACTCTAGCAGGCATCAGAATCACTTGGTGTGCTGGTTAACTTGATTGGCCACAGGGTGCTTAGATATTCAGTCAAACATTATTCTGGGTGTTTCAGTGAGGTGTTTTAGGAAGAGGCTACCATTATTAAATCAGTAGGTTGAGTAAAGCAGATTGCCTCCACAGTGTGAGTGGGCCTCATCTAATCAGTTGAGAGCCCGCCGAGAACAAAAGGCTGACCTGCCCCCCCCCAAGCAGGAGGAATTTGCACTGTCTGCTCTTCCTGGTTCTACAGCATAGCTGTGAGCTTCATCTGCAACATCGGCTCTTGGCCTAGAACTGTGGCATCAGCTCTTGGCAAAATCTACTCTGCAGATTTTGGACTTGCCAGAATCCCTAATCTCATGAGTCAATTCCTTACCATAAATCAATCGATCCATAGCTCTCTAGATAGATGATAAATAGATAGAGATATGGATATAAATAAATATATGTATAATGTTCCATTTCTCTGGAGAACTCTTATGCACCTGGAGAACTTGGAAAACCATGAACTGTTGGGTCCTTACCCCTCGGGTTGCTGATGCGGATGTGAAGTGGGGCATAGAATGAGCATTTCTCACAAGCTCTCAGATGATGGTGGTGCTGCTACTTCAGGGACCACACTTTGAAAACTAATGAACTAGACCGACGGCTGATGGGGAAATTCAGAATGGATAAATCAGGCTGACAAACACCTAAACTTACTGATCGATCTGAACTTCAGTTTATAGGAAATGAGGCAATAGAGGAGCAAGACATAGAACACCATAAAGGTGCAGTCGGCCAAATCCAGTGTATGGGAAGGTCAACAGGAAAAAAAATGACCCAGAGTCTTCAGCAGATAAATGCCATGAAGAAAAGCGGAAGGGGAACTACTGAGAAGTTAAAGAAATGTTGGTGATATTAAAGAATTGTCATCAGTATTACTGGGTGTGGCAATAGAATTATGCATATACTTTTATTTAAGTTTTTATTGATTGATTTTAGAGAGAGTAGAGCGGGGGTGGGAGGAGGAGCGGGAAGCATCAACTCATAGTAGTTGCTTCCCATATGTGCCTTGACCAGGCAAGCCCAGGGCTTCAAACCTGCGGCCTCAGCGTTCCAGGTCGATGCTTTTATCTCCTCTGCCAGCATAGGTCAGGCTCTGCATACTTTCTGAAGTCCTGACCTGTTAGATCAGGGCTGCTTAGCTTCAGCCCTGTTGACGCTTTGACCCAGGTAACTCTTTGTTTTGGAGAGCTGTTCCGTGCATCGTAGGATGTGTAGCAGTACCCCGGCCTCTCTCTGCAAGATGCCAATAGCCACCACCACCCCCAGTTGTGAAAACCAAAACCATCTGAGACACTGCCACATGTCCCCTGGAGGGCAAAATTGCTCCCAGTAGAGAACCACCGTGTTAGGGGTACCTTCTGAAGAATCTGCGAGGGAAGTGATATGGCTGGAGTTTTTGTCTTAAAATAATCTCAAGAAAAACGATGGAGAGTGGGTGGGATGAGGAGTCACTAGATTGGCAATACGGTGACAACTGTCGAAGCCGGGTAGTGAGTACACGGTGGTACTGGTCTAGTCCCTGTGCTTTAATATATGTTTGAACACCTCTGATGAAAAGTTTTTACCGAAACACATGCACACAGCTAAAGTAATACTGCAGAAACACATTTCTGACAAACGTCCGTGATATCAGGTGGGGAAAGAGAACAGATCACCAGGTACCGTGTACATTGTGCTGCCACTATGATAAAAAAGAGAGACAAAAAAATACTCGGAGAGGATATGAGTCAAAACATTTACATTAATGGTCTCTAGGTGGTGAAACTGTAGGTAATAATTCTCTTCTTCCAATCTGCAGTCGTCAAAGCTTCCCACATAAACACATATATATTATTTGATGTGAACAAAGACTAATAAAGAAGGAATTGCTATAGAGAGACACAATATGGGCAAGAAAGGGAACAGAAAGACTATTCAAAACAAATATAAAATCTCAGGAAGCACAAAAATCATGGAGCTGTAGAGTGGATGGGCAAAGATACTTCATAGCCCTGTTAAAGCAAATTCATAGACATAACGTGTGTGTGTGTGTGTATGTGTGTGTGTCCTGACACTGATCCTAGGCATCTAAATGTCACTTGCTTTCCCATTTCAGAAGGCAGAGTCACATAAAATAAATTTTAGAAAGGCTTCTCTCTAAACAGAGAAAGGTATTCTCCTTGCCAGGCAAAATATTTAACCTAAAGTTTTTAAAATAATCATGTTGGTGCTTAAATCCAAGTGGAAAACTCAGCTATTAAGCTAGACTCATGCCCCAAAGATTTTTGAGTATCAGAGGTTTTGCTCCTCTGCTTTTCAATGCGAAATACAAATTATTTGCTATTTAATCACTAGTGGCTTTGGCTCACCTGAGTGGCTGCAGCCTGACTTTGGCATAAGTAATTAACAGTGAGCCAGAGCTCCCGATGTTATGATTCCTTCTGCAGTATCTGGCCCAAATTTCAGTTCCCTTTCTGTCTTCAGCCTTCCCATGATCTGCTATAAGATCATTTCCACTTTCATGGTCGCTGCCTCCTACCATAAGGTGGAGCTCATAACAACAGAGACTTAGCCTACAACTCTGTGCCCCTAGTGCCTAGAACAGGGCTTGGTGAATAGTAGGCGTTAATTGCTTTAAAAAAAATGATTCAATCCGTTTCCAGCATTCTTGGGAAACATCTATTATTTCTAGGACTACCAAAAGCTCTGAATTATCAGCAGTCTCAGATTCCATTAATATGCTTGCCACCCCCACTTCAGGTAGATTAATGAAGATGTTAACATATACCCACCCCAAACTATGTACACACACACACACACACACACACACACACACATGCTCTGCAACACCCAGACACCTCCACACCTTGGCCCTGGTGATATTTTCCATTTACTCTTTGTGGCTCGGCCAATTTGTGCCCAATCTCATTGTCTTCTTAATAAAACTAATTAATTAATTAGTTCCCCAAGTTAAAATTCATTAGGCGGCGTAGGGAACATCTACATCCATAGCTGTGTCTGAATTCCCTCGAGCTGCAGAATTTTTTCTTCTGCCCACAAAGGCTCCCGAGTTTATCTGAAGACACGTCCCCATGGCCTTCCCCAGGTCCTCAGCAGCCCACGGCGGATTTTCCTGCTCCTCCCAGACATTTTCCGCTCAATTACTCCAGTGTTTGGCTTGAGAACTGACGTCAGGTTCTGGAACCAAGGCCAGCTCTCAGCTAACAATCCTCTTCCATGCCCGTCTCCTGGCTTTCTGCCAGTATCAACTCAGGGTCCTCATAACGTGACCCTAAATCTTCCCCTCAGAGATCTAGTCCAACCTCCTCCTGAGGAGAAGAGGAAACTGAGGCCCAGAAAATCAAAGCAGACAGACAGGGTGACAGGGTGAGCAAGGAGCAATGCAAGGACTGTGTTGGAGGTCTGCTGACCCCCAAGGGCCCAGTGTCCATTCTTCAGAGCATGGATCAGCAATCTAACCCCTTGTGAGCTAAATCTGGCCCTCTGCCTGTTTTTGTAAATAAAGTTTTATTAAAACACAGACCTGCCCAATTATTTCCACGTTGTCCATGACTACTTTTGGCAACAACAGCACAGCTGACTAATTGTGACAGAGACTATATGAACTACAAGCCTAGAATGACGATGTCACTATTTACAGAAAAAGCTGGCAGACCCCTGCTAGAGGGCTCAAAGGGCAGGAAGCAGAAGGGAAAAGGCTGGTGCAGACACCCCACAGAATGCCAGCTGAGACTTGACTAGTCTCCTCAAAGGTGAGCAGCCCCAAAGAGGACCAGGAGGGCCCCCTTCTCCCCCTTACTCTCCCCTGCCACCCAGGGCATCTTGGCAGACTGCAGAAAAGCAGCTTCACCCACTGTCAGACACCTTGACTGTTCCCTCCAACACACAGAGAGAGAGAGAGAGAGAGAGAGAGAGTTTCAAAGCGTGCTATGGCCTCCATAAAATAGTTTTGGACTACTAAGCTCGGACTGCCACTAAAGTGAGCGTCTCCACTCCGAAGCATGGGAAAGGCCAAGAGCCATGGGACCTACCCCCAGGGAGGAGGGCTTTGCCAATCCCTGAGGAAAAGCATGGTTTCTGGGGTCAGGCTGCCTGGATTCAAGTTCTGTCTACAGCCTCAGCAGCCAGGTGACCTGGAGTTACTCCCTCTGAGCCTGTGGCTCCTCCTCAGTGAAATAAACGCTGCTGACAGCCGCGCGGATGCAGTGGCGCTCCGGCGCGATGACACGATGGCGCCATGACGCAGTGATGTAATGACGCGCAACGCACGTGGAGTTCCCAGCACCGAGTGCTGGATCCCGGCCCCGCTGAGAAGCTCTGTACGCACTGCCTTGGACGTTTGGACAACTGGGTTTCACGCAAGTCACGATTCTGGTACCCAGGACGGCCCCCAACACACAGTGTCTGAAGCAGGCTTCTTCTCTCCAGGGGCAACGCTGAGAAACGCTAAGCAGGGGACAGCAGGGTAGGCAGAGCCAACCACACAGCCTGGAACCCGGGGGTGGACGGCACGGCAGTGAGCAGCATGGTGAGCACTGAGTCAGGCTCACCTGAGGTCCTCCTTCTCCAGTTTAGGGGAGTCGTGCAGCCCTGCGCAAGCCATTAGCGTGTCCCTGGGCCTCAGTTTCCTCGTTTGTAAACAGATAATAGCATTTACCCCACAGGGCCGCTGTGGGGACTGAAGATGGAATAGCTGAGGACCTTAGTACTGGGTACAGCTTGGGGCCCTCTGTAGATGAGCCCTTGCCTCTGTCCTATGAAATTATAAGTCTACCTGGAAACGTCCTCCCCTGTCTGACCACTCCTGGTTCACTGTCCCAGCCACAGAGCCCCCTCACCTGTGCCTGGGGCACTAGCACCTTCTCCTGCTTCTCCTGGAGGCTCGGTCAAGGTGGATCCTCCTTCCCTTCCTTTCCCAGTCCTGTCTCACGCCCTGCTGGCCCCCAACCACAGCCCAACACACCCTCACACCCATGCCTTACCATCAACACTGGTCTCACGACTCAGTTTGGCATGAGACCAGACAGACCACAACCAAGTGAACACAGAATCACCATCATGCAACACAGCAAGGGCAGAGGTTGGACAGCAGATGCACCAAGACCCAATCTTGGCACCTCCAGGCTCCTTGCTGTGTGACTGTGGGAGAACCATGCACCCTCTCTGGGCACAAACTCAGTCGACTATTTGTGAAATACAGGCATCGGATCCGTTATTCCTCAAGTCCCTTTCGCCTTGCAAGTCACTGCAGAGAGTCTGCTCTGAAGTCATAAGAAGGTCGCCCAGTGTATTTCAGGAACTTCAATGCTAATTTTCTCCAAAATAAATCCATCTGATCTAATAGAGGGAGGCGGTGGTGCAAACCAGAAGTGCTGCTTCCACAGTAAAGAACTCCGTGGGATACTGCAAATTCATCACCTCCTGGCTCCCCCCCACCCCCGCTTCTACTACTAGACCTCTCTGCTCCTGTCTTTCTCCCCACGCAATTATCTTGAAATCCTCGTGCTCTCTCACTGAGTTTGCTCACGTGGGACCATGGTGCTTTTCTGGCCTCCCTCCACACTCCTGCTTCTTCACACGCCTCAGCTGCTTGGTGTATCTGGTTTCCCCTGGGTGAGAGTCACAGGCCACAAAAAAACCCCAGAGGGGTGAAATTCCTCAGACAGGTCCCGCCGGGCACTGTCACCTCGCATGGACACCTCCCATGTCACTTAGAAGAACTCACTCAATGGCAGCCCACTGCATGACTGGATGGCGACAGGCGGTGGCCCCACAGGAGCCTCGGAACCAAACCAGAGGGGAGCCCGAGCTTCATTCCTCGAATGTCCCCAGCACCGAGCTCCGTAGTCTCCCTCGCCTTGCTCACTGATGAGAAAACCAAGTGCAAAGCCCCCATGGAGGCCGAGGACCCAGATAAGACTCCAAAGTGGGTGCTGCCAACTCCTTTGCCACGTAGGAGCTTCTTCCTCCTTCTCCGGAAATCAGAGTGTCTCGACTCCTAACAGGATGAGGACACAAAAGCCCTCAGAAAGGGGCTTAACATGGAACAGAAGCAATATCGCAGTCTTTCCTTACCACGGTTTCTCTCTTCCATTTTCATTCGCCCCTGTGGTCAACCACTGTCTGCAAATACTCAATGGAAAAATCCCAGAAATAAACAATTTATCCATTTGCAATCGCATGCCGTTCTGAGTAGCCTGATGAGATAGATCTCGGGACATCTCGCTCCGTCCTGCCCAGAACTGAACATCCTCCTGTCCAGCGTCTCCGCGCTGTGGACGCACCTAGCCTCCATTAGTCACTCAGGAGCTGTCTTGTTAGCAGATCAGGTGGAAGAGAGAGAGCAACCACATTCACGTAACATGTATCACAGCGTATTGTTGTAACTGACTTTAGTATTAGTTATTGTTATTAATCTCTTACTGTGCCTCGTTCATAAATTAAACATTATCATCGGTATGTATAGGAAAAAACATAGTCTATATTGGGTTTCATGCTGGTTTCAGGCATCCATGGGGAGCTTTGGAACCCATCCTTTATGGATAAAGGAGGATTATTGTATTTTAAAGACGTTGTAGAATTTTTGTACAGATAACCCAGAAATACAATGAGAAAATACAAAAAGAGTGCACAATAAAATCTCCCCCTTCCCCCGACCACGGGTGCCCCCAGCTCCCTCTCCTGGGCACTAGTATCACTCTCGTATTTCCTCCTGGCAGTAATCTATGCACCTAGTCGATGTGTACACAACTGCTGTTGCGTGCGTGTTTTTGTGAGTATCCTTTTGATGAGTCAGTGGACAACGCTCTTCTACACCTTGCTCTAGTCAATCAGTAAATCTTGGGTAGTGTTCCACATTACTGCTTAGAGATCTTGCTCTTTAACAGGAGTATGGGCATTTACATTCTGTATGAGGAAAACTGCAATACATATCCTAGTTCACACATTTCTTGTACATGCGCACACACACACTATGCACATATTTCTTGTACATGCACACACACACACACACACACACACTGTGCACCAGGTAGAATTCTTACAAGTGAAATTACTTTTAAGTGGACAAGAGTTAGCAAATCTTCTCTGGGATGGGAGTGCGTGTGCATGTGTGTGTGTAGTGAAAAAAAATGTCGATTTTTTTTTTAATACAATGGAATGAGATCTTCAGGCTGTAAAATATTAGAGCTAAATTAAAGCTCATCCTGTGTCACTTCATCTGCTTTACTTTGTTCCTCAATTTCATCCACACTCTCGGTTATTAATGCCCCCATTCAATGTTTCATATTCACTAGGCCCTCTTAATCCAGTTTACTTTCTTGAGGCTCAATGCCCTTGCGGAGACACTGGGTGTGAAATTATCTTTTACACCGCTGGATCCAAGCAGTTTATCGTTTTCAGTCAATTACTCCCAACTGCCCGAGCTGTGCTCAGGATAACATTCCTGGCTAAATTTCTTCCTTCTTGGCTCATGACTTCGCAGGCATGACTAATCCTGGTATCTGGTGAGGCCACACATTCAGACCCACACTCAAGCCAAAGAGTCTCTTCAAACTTGGAAATCCACATGCACGAGCCACATGTGTTCAGGAAAATTCTAGTACAAATGCCAGGCTGATAAGCTGGGTGATATTTCACAGCCCCCAATGAAGAGATAACTTTTAATAAATCTTGTAACAAATCCATTTGTAATTTTTTTTTCTTAAGTCCTTTGGCTAATAAAAAAAAAAAGAAATCAGAGGGGGTGGGGGGAGGAGCACAAAGAAAACCAGATAGAAGGTGATGGAAGACAATTTGACTTTAGGTGAGGGGTATGCAACATAATCAAATGTCAAAATAATCTGGAGATGTTTTCTCTGAACATATGTACCCTGATTTATCAATGTCACTGCATTAAAATTAATAATTTTAAAAATGTAATAAAAAAAGAAATCACTGATTATTTAAGTCAGCTCTATCAGTTAGCTTTTCCTGTGTAACAAACTACCCTCAAAATTTAGTGGTTTCAGAAAAACCATCAAGTACTTATCTCATGACTCTACGTTTGAGTAATCTGACCTAGGCTCATCTGGGCAGTTGTGCTGATGTGGGCTGGACTCAGTTATGCACCTGTGATCAGCTGCTACTCAGCTTCGGGGCTCTGCTTGCAGGGCTAGCTGGTCATCAGCCGGGGTGATGGGGGCAACTGTGTCATCACCCAGCAGGCCGGCAGGGGCTCCCTCATGCACAGAGAGGCGGCAGCAGGGGTCCCGGGACCCAAAGAGAGCACACCCCAGAGCACAAGTACTTTCTACCCCTCAGCCTGTGTCACACTTACTACTGTCCCATTAGCCAAAACAAGTCCTAGGACCAAGCCCAGATTCAAAGGGTGGAACAAGAGGTCCCCACCTCTTCAAAGGCACCCATGCAGGTAGGGGCAAGAATTCACAGCCATGTTGACAAATGACCCCACTCAGCTGTTCATTATAAACTCATCAAACTGAAAGGATACTTGTATAAGGCTTTGCAATGCAAAGCTGCTTTCGACCACTGACTTCATTCCTAGAATAGTGTCTGGAAACAAAATCCACGGGGAGCAAGCACCGGAGAGACCCCCAATGCCAACAGTCAGGGATCCATATAACCACTCCCAAGCCACCCTGTAAGTGAGCAGCCAGGTGCCCTTGGACCAGGTGTGGCGGGCCTCCGAGGGCTTTCCTCCAGGTGGCCATGGCCCAGAAGAGAGAGCACTCGACATGGGGCACGGAACACTCAAGCTCAGCCTCTGCTCCCAAAGCGAGTTGTTTCGGTTCCTCGTGCCACCGCTCCCCTCCTCCTCTGCTGACAGGGGTGGCAGAAGCACCCTAAAGAAGAACTGCTGGGAGGATGCAAATGAAACAACGCTGTCCCCGGCCCCAGGTACCCAAAGTGCCCAGTGGTGCACGGAGAAAACCCAGAAACGGTGAACCAAGCCCAAAGTTCTACAAGGACTCGATCACTCCAAGAAGAACTGTAAATGAGAGCAAAGGGCTCGATGGAAGGCCAAGGCTGTAAGCTGGCCAGTCAGGATGTGCAATTCTGAAGATGGCAGGTGGAACTGTGTGTTCCCTCGCCGCCCTCCGTGGTAACAACTGCTGGGTCTTGGCCCTTATCTGTACCCAAAGGAAATGAAGTCCCCGGGCAGTCCTTGCTAGGAAAATAGCCCCGCACAAAGAAAGACAGGAAAATGCATGTGGCTCGGCTAACTGCCCGAAGGAATCATGCAATCTGCCCCCTGTAAAAGGACGTGAACCTGCCGTGGCCACCACGTCTTACACTTCCAGGGAAAGCACCAGAGAAGCAGCTCTGATTTGTTGCACATCAACCACAAGGCAGATACTGCCAATCGACCCACCTACGTGAAATAATTAGCATTCAGACCACAAATACCCAGTCAGTGATTTTCCACTGAGGACCGCCTGCATGGCAGGTTCCACACGAGGGGCTGGAGAAGCAGTGGTGACATGCCAGGTCTGGTGCCCCCTAGCCGGAGCCTGAAGGTTCGATCACCATGGCTGACGCTACCGTTGCTGCCTCCACCACGCCATCGATAAAAAATTGCACGTAGCTGTCGTGAACGGTCACCACACCCCGCTTTACACACCTGTCCTCAGTGACACTCCTGATGAGCGCTAGAGACAGGCATCACCAGCTCCACTTGACACGTAAGCAGCCTGAGGTTCACAGGCTGCCCCTGGCAGACCTGGATTCAGACCAGGGAACACCATGGCACCTTCTTAGCAATAACTCCTCTTCTCCCCAGAAAGAGGGAGCCCTGTGGGGCCCCGAAGGGTTCGGCGGGATCAGAAGCCCCCCTTCCCCTCATGGTGAGTTCTTTTCAACCCCTCTCTGCGCTCGCTCTTCCGAAGACGCTCAGACTCGGGCACGTGGCGCCCGTTTCGGTCATCCCTCACCCGTCTCCTTTCCACTTCAACTGGAAACTCAACAGCTCACTGGCTCTAGATCTCAGCTCTGGCTCTTCATCTGCCTAAAGGGCTCATGGGGTGGCTAATCTGGCTCTTGAATAAAATCTAACACTTACACATTCATGTATCCACTCATTCGTATGACAAAAAAACACACCAAGTACCCCGCCAAATGCCAGGCCCAGCGTGAGAGCTCTGGGGAGAGGCTTGAGAACATTCCACAGGCGGCGACGTGGGCACCCCGATGTGGAAAGGTCTCTGTGGGAGAACGGGGTGCCGGGGGAGGTAAGGGGGGGGTCCAAGAGGTGCTAAGCTGCTCATAGGTGGCAATGACAGGGAGGGAGAAAAAAGCAGCATGTTCTAGCTGGGGTTCGAATCTCAAAAGAGGAATTTCGGCTGGAGGTACAGGCTGAGAGGTCCTATCATGTAATGAATTGGATATGGGTATGGGTGAGGTCACACGGGTGACAGCTCTCAACCAGGGGGGTGAACCTGGCCCAGACTCCTCAGGACACTCTGTGCAGGTTGCCCCAGAGAGTCTGGTCTGCCCCCCATGGAAGGAACCCACCCTTACAACACTCCCATCTCAGCCCGCCAGGAAACACGGGCTAGTTCAAAGCTGAGGGAGAAGTTATTGAGGACAGAACCCCGATCAACTTCAACCGAGAGAACTAGCCCACAGAGGAGGCTGGGGAGCACCTGTCAGAGACCCCAAAGCAGCCAGAGGGAGAGGGATGACTGGTCAAGAGCATGGAAAGCCACTGGCCACGGGGGCCAGGGGAAGACCTCGCTCGGGTCAAAGGAAAGGCACGGCTTTGCTTGTGTGTTCGTCTGGCGTTCACTGAAATGAATTAGTTGAACATATATATAATACATGCTGGTGGGAAGGTGTTCTGGGAGACCCCCAAGACGACCCCTGACTGCCAGTGGTTTGGCAGAGGACTCCCAGCACCCAGCACATACACTTGGGGCTACGATTCACTACAGTGAAAGGGTACCAAGCCATCAGCGCAGGGAACAGATGCATTTGGTGGAGTCTGCCAGGCATGGGCAAAGGCGTGGCCGGCCCCCGCGACTGGGAAAAGGCTGCCCAGGCCCAGGGAAACATTCCTGGGACACCTGGCAGCCCCAGATGAGGTCGGGCCCACATGTTTCTGGAAGCCACATTTTGCAGATTTGAGGAACTTCCCTCCAGCAGCCTCAGCCCCCCGAGACAAAGAAGAGAAGAAACAGAGCTGAATTTGTCTGGGCGTCGGGCTCGCTGTAGAGACAGAGGGGAAGGCACTGGGGCTCTAGAAAGGAGAATGGCGGATGTGATGACTGTGGAATCCACACAGACCTGAGAAGGAAGTGATCACAGAAGGAGGCAGACGGGCCAGCAACTGAACGTAAGGATCTGGACGTAGGCACCTCCCTCCAAAGTAGCAATTCGACTGATTGGGACAATCAGACGGGGGCAGGTACCTAAAAGTCACTTCTGCAGCAATGGCCCCCTAATGCATGAATGCCTTCCACAGCATTGTGGGCAAGTGGGCTGGGTTTCTCTGAGAATACACCTGGCCGCAGGAAACCCACTCCCTTACAAGAAACCCCGTGCATTACCAGACATTTGTAATCAGGTGGAAGCCCTGCCTACTGCCAAGTGATAGGATAATCTCCTTGCTGGAATTCTGGGGGTCTGGTTCTGCCATCCACAGCGACGCCGAGCAAGGATACAGGAGGTGGCGCCATATCTCTGATGCAACCACACTGGCGTGGCAACCCTTGGTTCTTCCCACTGCACAGCTGTCCACCACTCCCAAGATTCAATGACCGTCTGTGTGCCAATGGCTCTAAGAGCTGAAATTCTAGCCTCCCTACAAACTTGACTCATATACCCAGCTGCTTAAAAGATGCCCCCACTGCCATACCCCTGGGCACTCACACTTTGAATGCACGTAAATCTGAACTCCGTGACCTTGCCTCTGTGCACCCAAATCCGCATGGGAAGATGGATCCTATCCAGTTCCCAACAGGGTATCAAATCGACTCTCTGTACTCACACATCCAAATAACCGTCCTGTCTGTTGAAGTTTCCTCCTAACTGGTTCTCAAGTTCATCCCTCAAATCCCCTCCATCCTCACTGCCATGACTCCAGGTGAGGCCACCAGCATTTTTCTCAAAGATGTTCCCTAACTCATCTCCCTTCCGCCATCTTGCCCTCTCCATCCATTTTACTGGTGTGAAAAGGAAAGTGATATTTTTAAAAGGCGAAGTGGGTCACAACACACCACTGCTTAAAACTCATCGGTGGCTCCCACCGCCCTGGGGAAAGAGTCATCAGTTACCCCCCTGAAGCCCACAATCAACACCTGCTGAAAGAAAACAAGAATTGTCATCTATCGATCACCTCCAAAGGTCTGTTTCCTAATGCTTCTATTAATGCAGCCCCAAATAACCGGGTTTTTTTTAATTGCCACAGTTCACTATAGATGCACCTATATAATTCCCCTTGAGATTTTTTTTTTTTTTTTACCGCAAGGGTTTTTTTTTTCCATTAACCTACTGTTGAAACCAGGTTTCCTCCATCTCATACCCAAGCAATTCCCCAATCTAAATACTTGTTGCAGGAGTTTCTTATCAGGACAGAAGGAAGGAAAACCCATTTTCAGGATGAAAAGGGAACATGAACAGCTTCAGCTTCTGCTTTGCTCTCGTTCTGCCCTGGTTCACAGATTAATTTCTGGCCCCGGGATCTGTGGCCAGATAGCAGAGACTTGCACAGAAGAGCCTCCCCCCAGCTCTCAAAAGCCAGCAAGAATCACTCTCTCCACAATCGTCCACTTTACAATGTGTCTAATTATAACTGAATAAATTACTTTTGCCATTCTGCAGAAATACTTAAAATAAATAGCTCTCTTTCCTTGAATTAAAATCATAGTCCTTTGTTCACTGTTTTCTGTTCCATAAAGTGACAGAGCCTGTTGATTAAAGATCATTTATAGGACTTTCTTTTCCATCCATTTTATGATATCACTTTAAAATGCCCCCAAATATTCAACTGCAAGGAGGGATAAGAACTTCTGAAAATTGGCTCTTTGAGACTTCTTGATGAGAAATGAAGTTGTGGATGTAACTCTCAGCAAAAGAACATATATTAGAAAAGTCTATTTTAATAACTGCTTGCTTCTTCATCCTGGATTTTTTTTCTCTACCCAACTTTCTATATTTTTCTTGAGATTACAACATAATCCCTACTGACACTCTAAATATTACCTCTCTGTATTGAATGGATGACACAGAGACAATAAATCACTTTGAGCTAACACAATATGCCAACCAGCCCCAGCTAAGCCAAATATTTGATGAAAGACACACAAACTGAAATTTAGCAAGGCACTAACACTCTGCAAATTATGTCCTGAATATCAACCACCTCTAGACCCTCTGCAGTGAAAAAAACAGATATACAAAGGGGGCTATCTGTGAAATCAGAAGACGATCCTGTGTTCAGAGTAACCAGTTCCCAGGACAATACATCTTAAAAAGAGACTAGAGCTAGGCCACCCTCCAAACTTGGGGGATGTCATAACAAAATAAAGACTCCTCAGTTCTCGCGTATGGCACGCACACACGCGTGTGCGCGCGCGCACACACACACACACACACACATACACACACCATGAACCGCTGTGTTCCTGGACCAGTACAGAAATAAGTATGATGATAATTAAAAAGACTATTCAGGGCTGGATTTAGCATGGCGCTAACAAAGCTGACACTTTAACAAAGCATCCCTTTCAAGGCCCTGCACCTGATTTCGTATTTAAAATGTATTCTTTTTCTTAAAGCAGCACGGCAAGTTGCATCTGCACCTAGGAAACCTCCCGGGCCTGCCCTGACAATTCCAAGTGCATCCTCGGAAATGCACTCAGCTGTCAACAGGAAGCGACGGTGTTCACCGGCCATCCACAGCCCCTTAACAGGAGCACAGAGCCTCCTTGGCCAGCACCCTGGAGCCTCCCAGAGCAGCCCCGCAGAACCTCTCGCTCCCACCGCAATCCTCGTCATCTTCCACCGGAAACACTCATCCCAGCTTTACTCAGGCGAAGCACACTCTGCCTCATGTCACCCCTCTGGACCCTTCTCTGCCTTCAGAACCCCCTGAAGGAGCACGAGCTCCGAGGAACCTGTCCTGGGGCCCCCAGATGAAACTGACCACATCTCCTCTGTGCCCACCAGCTCAGAGCTCAGTAACGATCCTGCGTCTCGATTCTGGTTCTTCCACGTACCAGAAACCCTCTGCACCTCAGCGTCCTCACCAGCGAAGTGACAGACGATAGTGACCCCCTCACAGAATGGACATGAAGATAAACCTCGTTGCACAATAGAAACTCAGTCAGTGCCGGTTCTGTCATTGTCATCATCATCATCATCTCACTCTCCACATCCCAAGTGAGAAACCCCACAACAATTCATTCGACCGCCCCTTAGACGGCAGAGGAGGAAGCCTGTGCACAGAGCCTGGTGCTCCCTAAACGTTTGCTGCACACACGAAGGAACTAAGTGATATTTATATTCCGTCCAACAGAGGTAGGATCCAATAATGCAGCCCACAGTCTCTTGTTTGCTAACATTTTAAGTCTACATAGGAGAATCTGATGAAAAGTCAAAGACGACGGGAGGCGCGGGGAGCAAAGCCACGTTGTGTTACCTTTCTCCACGTATTCCTGAGAGGCTTCCTCCTCCACGTGCGCCTGCAGAGCCCAAAGCAGCTGGCTGTCTACCAAACACCCCCCCAGAGCAGCAGCAGCCCTCTCCTCCTGTCTGCGGACAGACCGCCAAGGGGCCGTCAGGCGCAAGGGAATCTGGTCAAAGCCAAAGCCAGACCACGGCACTCGGCACTCGCACTTGGCAATAAGCACACACACCATTCGGATTCGGCCGGTCCTGTGGGATGAGACACCACGAATAACTCCGTAACCCAGGAGAGGAGCATAGAGGCACAAAGGGTCTCCCCGCGCTAAGCAAGGGCTCTTTCTGTGGTAGCTGCAGAGAAGATGTGATCAAAGTTCACGCATGAGACCTCGACACACACCACTGACACTGGCGCACCTCCAGGCTGGGAGGTGTGAGCCGCCTCCATGTTTAACCTTGTCTCCTGTCACACCCCCACACCGACCCCCACACTCACCTCTACCACGGTGCCGGCAGTTCTTAGAAGGCACCTCGCCCACCCTCATCTCACTGCCCTGGCACAGCTGTCACCCCTGCCTGGAAAGCATGCTCACCAACCCTCCACCCCATCCCCGGGGCAAAAGGCATGCATCCCAGTAATTTTATCTGCTCCTGCCAAACCCACCACCCTCTGGACCCCTCTGTTCCAGCGTCCCCTGGTTCTTGTCACATGGCTCTCAGCGCAGTCCGTACCACGCCATACTTGTGTATGTGCCTTTCACCCAGCAGACCAGACTACAGGCACATGGAACAGGAAACGGGCACTTGAACCCCGCAAGCCCAGCGTCCAGCACAGCAACTGATGCACAGGGCAGGCACTTTAGACTCAACTGAGGCACCAGGGGTTCAGTGAATACTCCCCGCCAAGATCAGAGGCTTAAATTATGTTCCGCATAACATACCCCCCCCCCCAAGTCTCTTAAAAGGATGCGCATTTCCAACCAATAGATCAGATCTAGCCTGGCTACTGTTTTGCAGAAGAAATAAAGAATAGGTGGGTTGGTGGGTTTTTTTGTTTTTGGGGTTTGGGGTTTTTTTTTAATGTGTAACAAAGTGAAAGGGCAAGGGTAACTCCAAGAGATTTGGCCTGAGCGACCAAAAGGACAGAGCAAGCATTTAGAGGTATTTTTTTTCTTTTTTTTTATTATTAATTTTAATGCGGTGACATTGATAAATCAGGGTACATATGTTCAGAGAAAACATCTCCAGATTATTCTGACATTTGATTATGTTGCATACCCCTCACAGGTTGGTGTTTTCAAGAAGAAATTGCCCAGAGCTGACTGACCCACTGGGGGCTCAGGTGCAGCGGCGGTATAGAGTTAGCATGCCTCAGAAATGGACGGTCTGCTACCTTTCTCATGGGCCAAAGAAAAATAAATACGGCAGCGGGGGTGAAGAAGTAGATGAGTTTCACTCTCTCCTCCACAATTGCAAAACATCAGTATCGTCGGCTCGAGAAATCTTTCAAGGGCCTGAGGTAGGTCAGGGTTTGTTTGTTTTTTTAAGATTTTATTTATTCATTTTAGAGAGTAGAGGAGAAAGAGAGAGAGAGAGAGAAGGGGAGAAGAGCAGAAAGCATCAACTCCCATATGTGCCTGGACCAGGCAAGCCCAGGGTTTCGAAGCAAGGACCTCAGCATTCCAGGTCGACGCTTTATTCACTGCGCCACCACAGGTCAGGACTTTTTTTTCTTTTTAATGTCTGTGTGATATTATTTCTTCTGCAAGACAAATTAATGCCATCAAGTAAACTGGAGGAAAGGGTAAAAGAATCTTGATTTGTGTTCGCCTGGAACGCAGTTGGCTTTAATTGCTTTCTCGGGTAATTACAGATATTACCGACATAAGTACAAATAATACACGTATTTGGTTTGTGCACAGAATGGTGTATAATTTTTAAATGTGGTCCATTTCTTTCTCCCCAAGATCCCCTTGTGAAGGAAACGATTTGTCTTTCCTAAAAATATGCCTCTGTGCATTACATTTTAATAAAGTAAAAATTAGTAAATATTTGCCTTTCTTTTGTATCTCAGCAAAATAAATTTTGTCATGAAGTCAGGTTTGAAAAGGCTCATTATATGCCTGGAGGGAAAAAAAATGCTTCCTCTAGACAAAGTCTCCCCATTGGAGGAAAGCCAGCCAAACATCATCATTATCTAAACAGGCTTCTGTAGAGGACCTACTCTGTGCAAGGCATGGTCCCGGGAGCACGGGTGACAGTCTGGACTAGAGGGAAATAACGTCTCCATGAGCTGGGGAAGCCCAGCCCATTCCGAGTGCAAGACCAAGGCTCTGTCCCTCCTCCCGACCCGTTGTGCATCCTTGAGCAAGTGATCACACCCCACAGAGCCCCAGTAAACCCCACTGGGCAGTGTGAGGATTGAATGAGATAATGTACATCCAAGTCCCTCACACAGCCTCACGTGGGCAGTACACACATCGAGCCGCAGATGGCTCCTGCTCCATCAGCACACATCGTACCCTTCCCTTACTGCTGTTGAATTTTAACTTTCAAGATCACTGCACAGCATCTCTTAACCCTGGGGTCTCTTCTCCCTGCTAGACTAGGCAAGGTCCCAGCAATGCCCTGCCATCCCCACTGGACCCCCAAATCTCAGCAGCAAGGTCCACAGCACATAGTGGGTACTAATAAATATAAGGTCTACCAGAAAGTTTTGTCCGTTTCTATCACAAGTTTCGACACATAAGCACGTTTATTTGGCGCATGTGTGCCTCTCTATTTTTATCACTTAATGTATACATACTGATGTAGCAAATTAACTAAAACAAAGTTGATTCACATTAGTCTTATGTGTGAAGCGACAGTGTACCCATGGCTACTGATAAAGTTCATTTACGCCACTGAATTGTATACAAATTTCAACAAGGAAGAAATGCTACAGAAGCATGTAGAAATTTATTGAAAGTGTTTGGTGAAGGTACAGTTTCTGAAAGGACATGCAGAAGATGGTTCGAAAAATTCGAAACAGGTGATTTTGACCTTTCCGATAAGCCACATTCTGGGTGACCATCTTTGAGACTTGTTTGGAGGTTCTAGCAGGGGAGCGCAGCTACTCGTATACCCTTGACCGAAGAACGGTCCTCTCCTCTAGCGGGGAAGGTCGTCCTCTTCGACCGAGCGCGCAGCTTCGGGAGGGACGCACATGGAGCGGTGAGGGAGGAAGGGGACACCCGCCTAGCCAGCCAGATCAGCCGAATCAACCCTGGCGATCAATGGGGTGACAGATGTCGCAGCCAGATCGCCCTCACATCCCTGGGTGACCATCTTTGATCGATGACGATGTTGTTAAGACCATGTTGGAGCAAGATCCTTTTCTGACAACATCGGAGATCGCAGAAAGGCTTAATTCAGCTCAGCAAACCATTTCAGACCATATTCGGAAGATATATTTTGGTGTGGAAATATATTATTTAATAAAGTTTACTGATGGTAAGAAAAATTTGTATTTTGTTTTATTCCAAAAACGGACAGAACTTTCCGGTAGACCTTATATTTAATACATTATAGGGTCTTATATTTCCTGCACCCCCCTCTTTCTCTGTCAATTAACAGGATGTTCCTCAGGAGAATATTTCCCAGAAGAGACCACATAATCAATTGCCCCTGTAACCTCAAAAATCATATCTATAATAAAATCTGCTCAAGTGACAAGTAGAAGATATAAAAAAAAATGGCCCTTTCCCCAAGTTCTTAATTACAGATGATACCTCAAACTTCTCCTAAGCTCTGGAAATGTCCCATTGGACATCCTGTACTTGGCATTCAATTCCAAAACCTGAAATGGAGATTGAATTATTTAAACACTTCCCTATATTTTACTTAAAAATAAAAGTAAAAATCATCCCCTAGTTTAATCCCTCTGCCAGGTTTTATCAACTCCCTACTTCTCTCTTATGCTATTGTGTACTGGCCAAAAGAAGTTAAGGGAAGGCTCACAGTTGTTAAAATCCCACTGGCAAATACAGGAACACAGAGTATACAAAGAAATCAACTGCCATCAGATATATAATGACAGAAGAGACACACAGAGAGAATGGCCCCCGGACGACTTCTCTTCAGGAGGCTAAGCTTCTTGAGGTTGAAACTACCTGTCTTGAGACGGGAGAGCAACGTGGGCAGTGTGACTGAAATGTTCTTTAAAATGTCTCTCCGTGTGTTGGTATCTATTTAGTTACTTTTCTCATCCACAATGAATACTATGTCCAGAGGCAGAAGGAGGACTGCCTTTCCCCTTGGTCTCTCCTCACTGGCCAAGTCTGGGTCACATGCCCATGTATTCACCAACCACTGTGCCCAAAGCACAAGGCATGTGCTAAATGGTTTTAGAACCCGGGCCTAAGCCAATCACTGTGCCCGGGAAAGCGGGCTTAGCCCTGATTGGCTAAGATCGGTTCACAGCTTTGGAATAGGGATAGGGCTGTTGGAAGTGAGATCCACTCCAAGGGAAAGAGAATAAAAATGTAGGTGCAACGAGAAGGAGGAAAAGGAGAAGAAATATTGAGCAGGCATCACCAGGACGGGCTCCTGCTCCGGTCCACACCCTACAGTAAGGCTCCTAGGACGGTGTCCTATGTTCTCTTTTCCCTCGGCACCTGCTCCCTCATAAAGTAACGTCACACCCACTCCTTATCATATATGCACACGGCTGCTTTCATCTCAAATTCACAAATCTCACTCTGAGCTATTCTAGACTCTCCTCGCTTATATCCCTGATCCTGGGCTTGTCCTTTTCAGTTCATCCAGCCAGGAGAGTAATCATTTTAAGAAGCACATTGAACTGTGTCAGCCTCCTACTTAGAACCTGTCAGTGGCTTCCCGCTGTCCTCAGAACTCCTCAGTGTCACCCCGCGGTAGGGCCCTAGGTGAGCTGGCCCGGCCTGGATGTCAGCCTCTCTTCCCACCATACCCCCTTCATGCCCTCTGACCAGCCTCATAGTGCTCCCAGAATCGGCACTTGATTTATGCTGACCCAGAATTCTGCATCTTGATTTAGTTCACACATCTAATCCCTTCTCCCTTCACAATGCCCAACTCTTATTTCTACTTCAAGACCCGTATCATCTAAACCACCTGACCCCCAATAGAGCTGAGGAAGCACAGTAATCCTTCCAGAATGAGGTGGCTTGTGGAGAAACTCCTGGAGATGATGCTACCTCCCCCAGCAAGAGAACTGCAGGAACAAAGTGAACGGCTCCATTTGCGTCAGGCACGAAGCCTACACACAACGCAACTCAGAATCAAGTGCTGCTGACCCAGAGGGTCCTCAGCAACACCCATTCTGCAGTTGAGGACACTGAGACCCAAGTTAGGAGAATGATTTCCCGGGAAGCTAATCACAGAACAGAAGTGAAATCCTGGGCTCTACACTCAAGGAGATCAAATGATAGATGGGTGGAGAGATAAACAGATGGACAGATGGCTGGATGGTAGGGAGGGATAGAGAGACAGACACAGAGAGAGAGAAAAAAACTTGCTAGTATCTCACTATAAAAAGGTGAATCAGAACAAAGTCTTACCCCCAAGCTGTTCCTTTCCACAGTTCCACCTGTGCCCTGAGACCCCACCCAGCCACCTTAAACATTTCTGCCATCGTTTTTTACAGAAAGAGAGAATGAATGACTGGCTCAAACCCAGAGCCAACTTGAGTGAAGAAGGACGGCTTACCACCCAGAAGACCAGATTCTTATCAGTCCCTGATCACCCAATGGAGAAAGCTGCTACAGCAGGATTATTGTATCTGGAATGATCAGGAGACACCAGCTTCAGTGGCTTCCCTGCCTGGCTTGTAATGGGGACTCCTTGTTGACACCTTTGAGGTTGAAAGGGGTACATCTACACAGCAGCTCTTGGCCGGGATTCACGCAGAGGCGGTAGGCTGGGTGAATGAATCAATTACCAGAAATCCCTTGCCCCTTTATTCATGCATTCAACACCTATTTATTGAAGGCCTACAGTAGGCTAGGCACCACGCGAAGGCATTGCAACACAGCAATAAAAAAGTCACAAATCCCAGCCGTCTCGGGGGTGGGCCACGAAAACATACAATGAACAAGAAATGTGGTAAGTACACTGTATAGATGCAGCATGCCAGGGGGGGAAAAAGTAAGTGGAGACCAACCTAACGCCCCTCCTTAGCTCGCCCAGAGCCATCCTGTGGGTGGGAGGGAGCAGGCACTTAGCAACACTACAGGAACTGCTCGGGGGAGGTGTCACTCATTTACCGAGGACAGCCAGTCCTGCCTTATTCCAGTTGGAGCCCAGCTGATGTCTACTAGTGACTTAGTGACACCTTCTCCAAAACATCCTGTTTTGGGTGATAAATTCTACAGTCATCTTACTAAGAAGTACGCTAAGACTCCAAGGAGGCAAGGGAATTAGCCCAACAGGTATCTGGAGGAGGAAGAACAAGCAGAGCAAAGACCCCAAGCAGGAGTGTCCAAGGAAGAGCAAAGGGAGGGGGGCCAGGGCACCGAGACAGTCGGGGGACATGAGGTCTCAGCAGTCCTGAGGGTCCTTCCCAGAAGGACTGTGGCTTTACCGAGAGGTATGGGGAGCCATGAGAGGGTTCTGAGCAGAGGCAGGGTGTGATCCAATTCTTATCTTAAATGAACCACTCCGACTGCCATCTTGAGGGTTGGTCCCGGCAAGACAAAGGCAGAGGAAGGAAGACTGATGAGGAAATTCTCAAACTAACCCCAGAGGGGAAAGAGGGTGTCCTGGCCGGGTGATGGTGGTGGAGGTGGTGAGAAAAGAAATCCTGGCGGCTCTGTTAAGGGTATGATTCTTTTAGCTGTGCAACCTTGGACAAGTCACTCAACCTCTCTGAACCTCAGTTTCCTCACATGTACATGGCAAGAATACTTACCGAATAGGTTTTATATTGAGTGACAAAGTCCATCTAAACAGCTTAGCACAGCACCTGGGACACAGGAAGTGCTCAATCAATAGCAGCAATAATTATGTTGATAGATACTGTTATTAGCAGGAGTCTGTGACTTAGCTTGGGTTCCTCCTGAGGCAGTTTTTTGAGACCATGATTAGAGAACAGATAGTTTACTTGGAAAGTGATCCTAGGACACACGGGTTAAGGAGAGGGGAAGTTAGAAATGGAAGGAAAGATGCCAACAGAGGATACATTATCAAGCAAGTGACCACTGTGGGCAACGGGACCTTAATCCCGTGGGGGCACTCGGGAGTCCAGTGTAAAACACGTGACCTCCAGTTATCCCGGCTGGGGGTGAGGGGGCTGAGGTATTTAAACATCAACTCCCATCAGTCAGTGGGTGAGAGCTGCTCGCAAGGATGGAGTAGGAGACATTAACATCTGGGAGAAGGACCCCAGGATGTGGACAAGACTGCTACAGCATTATCATTATACAGCTTAGCCCAGAACACTGGGGCAATCCACCCAACTTCCCTGAGCCTCAATTTTTTATCAATAAAAATGGGAGTAATAATATCTGCCTCTCAGAGTTGGTTTGAGGATTTTTGCAAAATAATGCTTGTAAATGCCCCTGGTGTGACGTCTGGTACATATAGACTGTTTCCTTCCTGTCCTTCTTCTCCCCGTTACACCCTTCGCACGTAAAGAGAAAGCCTTCCTCCTAGACCGCTCAAGCCGTCTCGAAAGGGCGTTTTCGGTTTTATGGCACTGTCTCCAGCTGCAGGGCACGCCCTCCCTACAATGAACTCTCTGACATAGATAAAGGTCTTCCTAAATGTTCCCTTCTGGATGGAGGAAGTGAACTGCTCTGAGAGTGATCACGGCGATTCATGTCCCCGAGGTACGTTTAACTTCTGTCGCTGCCCCCCACTGCCCCCCAATCACCAAAGCAAGCTGAGGAAGACAGAGTGGTTGGCAATCGGATTACACGCAGCGCCCCATAGGTACTCTGCTGCACGGCTGAAAGGAACGCTGGCAAGTTGACCCAAAAAGGAGCCAATCCTTCCCGCTCGCCCCCCCCCAAAAAAAGTCCAATCTTGAAAGGGCCACCCGCAGGAAGCAGGCCTGCCCCGTGCAACCCGCCTGCCCAGGCAGCGGAGCAGGACGTGGGCCCCCAGAGACAAGTGCTCATGTGTCAGGGGGAAGCCACCGGCATACCAACGAGCAGGGAGGTCTCCGTGCCAGGAAACCCCCACAATGGCTATTTGTTCAAGATTCTGGGAAAACCAAATGCCAACGGAGGCCTCACGGAGGCAGCCAACAGCCAGAATAAACCTGAAAGGAGTTAGCCACACTTGAGGCTGATCGGGGCTGATTATCAACAATGCAAATCCGTCCAGCTGACAGATCACCGCTCTCTGTTTAGAGTTAGCGGCAGTCCCAAAGGGTAGCATCCCACTGCCCTCGACGTTCATGGGATACCGCAATCTGGCTGATGAAAAAATAAAATCAGGTGGTCTCCACATACAGGACCGCATTAAGGACCCCCAAGCACGGCATCTGATTGACGTTTCTTACGGCCCCCGACACGAGCATCCGCGTCCCCATTTCACAGGTTACAGAACTGAAACTCAAAGGCCTTAGCAATCATTTGATCAGGGCGGTAAAGCCAGTCAACAGGAGGGCCAGGTAAGCCCACTGTTACTCATGTGTCAAGTCTGCTGTCAAGAATCGTTTTTAAAAAATCTATAGTGTTTTCACGTTCAGAATTTCACATAATACAAAACGTACTTACTGCGTTTAGAAGCCCCTGGTTCCCTGCGGGGTGGGAGGAGGCGTAATGCCCGGGAAGAGGCATGAGAGAGCTTTGAGACTCTGGTCCTGGTCTCCTTCCTAGACTCCAGGACGGTCTCAGGACAGCATCGTCTCGTGATGATACTTCATCAAGGTGGACACTCAGTGACCTAATGAGCTTCCTCTTCTGTACGTTATACAAGTGCAGGGGTCAGAAAATCAGGGTCTGTAGGCCAGCTGCCTGTTTTGTGTAAATGAAGTTGTACTGGAAGAGACCCACGTCCATTCATTGACACACTATGTCTGATTATTTGACCCTTTGTAGAAAAAAAGTGGCTGAGCCCTGTGTACACTACACACAAAACCCTGAACTTCACACGGGCACACCGTCGATCTATCTTTCCGCTTGTGTCTTCCCGAGCCAGTCGTGTAAATGAGTTTGCGGGCTTTATGAGCATACCAAATGACAGGAAGGGACAGAGAGCTTAATGTTACCCTGACCTGACATGGTCACTAAAGAATGTAAATGTCAGCTTATAAAAACGCACGTAATCCAATCAGAATGCAAGTAAGGAAACCAGAATAAATGGAAGAAGAAGAACAAGACTGGAGGCCTGACCTGTGGTGGCGCAGTGGATAAAGCGTCGACCTGGAAATGCTGAGGTCGCCGGTTCAAAACCCTGGGCTTGCCTGGTCAAGGCACATATGGGAGTTGATGCTTCCAGCTCCTCCCCCCTGTCTCTCTCTCCTCTCTGTCTCTCTCCCTCTCTCTCTCCTCTCTAAAATGAATAAATAAATAAATAAATAAAAATTAAAAAAAAAAAAAGAATAAGGGTAGATAGAGTCTTTAAAAAAAAAAAAAAAAAAAGAACAAGACTGGAGGGAAAACCACCCACTGTGACATCTTAGATAATGACTACAATCGGGCTGCAAACTTGACCCAGTTTCCTGAACACCCAAGCAACAAGGGTGAGGCAGGAGGCACGAATGTCAGGAAACCACCTGGGATTTACAGATTTCCCCTGCACAGTCCAGAGGGCGTCTCAGCCCACGCATGCAACCAAAAGCTGACTGTTCTTGATTTCAGAAAATAAATAAAAATGCTTTTACTCCATTTTTCCTGAAAAAAAAAAAAACCTCATTTTTTTTGCTCTGATTGGCCAAAATAAAAATTAAAAAAAAGAAAACTCTCAGGAGCCTAATTTTTGCCAACTGCCATGTGGCACTGCCCGTTCCCATCTGGGCGGGCTGGCAAAGCACTGAGCGAGCAGAGCAGAGGGTCCCCAGGAGGGTCCTCGGATCATGGCTCCCTCGCCGTGACCTACTTCGGATGAGAGTAACATTTCAGAGTATAACTGTATTTTATGGGTCATAAATATCGCACAGATGTTCCTTATTTACACAGACTCGGTAGATTATCATGGTGACATTACCATCCTAATATGGGGATGCCTGCCTTCAAAACTCGAGGGCAGGAAGCAGGGAAATGTAATTAAACAAGCACGGTACACATTTGGGGGGCTTTGTTCAGTGAAACAAAACCACAACCATACCTGAACAGCTACCTGTTACTCAGTTTCACTCCACAACCGACACTTGATGGCAAGAGTTAAAATGTTCACAATGTGTCGGTGGCTAGAGTAATAAATGAAAGGGGGGTTCCAGTAGTGACAGGTAGCAGTGAATGTATGCTTACTACGTCTGTGCTCTATGTATTAACTACCCGACTTAATTCTCAGAACCACCTTATGCGGTAGGTTTTATAATTATGCCCTTTTTTAAAAAAATTTGAATTTGGTAGAGTTTTTTTTATTTTAATGGGGTGACATTGATAAATCAGGGTACATATGTTCAGAGAAAACATCTCTAGGTTATTTTGACATTTGATTATGCTGCATTCCCATCACCCAAAGTCCAATTGTCTTCCGTCACTTTCTAACTGATTTTCTTTGTGCCTCTCCCCTCCCCCAAACCACTCCCTTTCCCCCCCCACCCATAACCCCCACACTCTTGTCCATGTCTCTGAGTCTCATTTTTATGTCCCACCTATGTATGGAATCATATCATTCTTAGTTTTTTTCTGATTTATTTCGCTCAGTATAATGTTATCAAGGTCCATCCATATTGTTGTAAATGATCCGATGTCATCATTTCTTATGGCTGAGTAGTATTCCACAGTATATATGTCCCAAAGCTTTTTAATCCACTCGTCCACTGATGGACACTTGGGCTGTTTCCAGATCTTCGCTATTGTGAACAATGCTGCCATAAACATTTGGAAAATTATAAAACATTGATAAAAGAAATCAGGGAAGATACAAACAAGTGGAAGCATATACCATGCTCATGGTTAGGAAGAATAAACATCATTAAAATGTCTATATTACCCAAAGCAATTTATAAATGCAATGCAATACCAATTAAAATACCAATGACATACTTCAAAGATATAGAACACATATGCCAAAAATAATATGGAACCAAAAGAGAACGTGAATAGCCTCAGCAATCTTGAAAAGGAAGAATAAAGTGGGAGGTATCACACTTCCTGATATCAAGTTATACTACAAGGCCATTGTACTCAAAACAGCCTGGTACTGGCATAAGAACAGGCATATAGATCAATGGAACAGACTGAGAACCCAGAAATAAACCCACACTTTTATGGACAACTGATATTTGAAACAAAGGAGGTAAGAGCATACATTGGAGTAAAGACAGCCTCTTCAACAAATGGTGTTGGGAAAATTGGACAGCTACCTGCAAAAAATTGAAACTAGACCACCAACTTACACCATTCACAAAAATAAACTCAAAATGTATAAAAGACTTAAATGTAAGCCGTAAAACCATAAGCATCTTAGAAGAAAACATAGACAGTAAGCTCTCTGACATCTCTTGCAGCAATATATTTGCCGATTTATCTCCACGGGCAAGTGAAATAAAAGACAGGATAAACAAATGGGACTGTATCAAACTAAAAAGCTTCTGTACCGCTAAAGACAATAAGAATTGTCTACAATGGGAGAATATATTTGACAATACGTCTGATAAGGGGTTAATAACCAAAATTTATAAAGAACTTGTAAAACTCAATACCAGGAAGACAAACAATCCAATCAAAAAATGGGCGAAAGAAATGAATAGACACTTCTCCAATAGATGGCCAATAGGCCATATGAAAAAATGCTCAACATCACTAATCATTAGAGAAATGCAAATTAAACCACAATGAGATATCATCTCACACCAGTCAGAATGGCGCTCATCAACAAAACAACACAGAATAAGTGCTGGTGAGGATGTGGAGAAAAGGGAACCCTCCTGCACTGCTGGTGGGAATGCAGACTAGTGCAGCCACTGTGGAAAACAGTATGGAGATTCCTCAAAAAATTAAAAATCGAACTGCCTTTTGACCCAGCTATACCACTTTTAGGAATATACCCCAAGAACACCATAGCACTGTTTGAAAAGAAGAAATTATGCCCTTTTAACAGATGGCAAAACTGAGGTCAAGCTAGACTCAGCTCACTTCCCAGAGTCTGACACATTGTAGTTGGCAAAACCGGTGTCTGACTGCAAAGCCCTTGCTCTGTGAACAAATACACAAACAGCAAGAAGAGCGACAGCTTTCTGCAGAAGCAAACGCTAGTCTGTGTTGCCCTACCCTGAGTCACTGAAGCACACAACTAGCAATGCCCAAAACTATCTCAGGGACCCCTCGCATCTACAGCATCGCCTCCCTGCAGAGAGGTCTGATCCAAGCCTTTAGATCAGGTCATAAAGCTGCTTCTCACCCCTCCCCAACCCTCCCGCCATATCACCGTGGCCTCCGGTGGCTCCTACTCACCAAAGGGCTTGGCTTTTCATGATGACCTGCTGAACACTGGCTCTGCCCAGGCAGCTCTCCCATGCCCTCACCTGGTTCAGTACTCTATAGCCGGTCATCACTGTCTTCCAGAACCATCCCTGGCTCTAGCAAGTGAGCTGTCCCCCAGGCTGCCCCTTGCAGCCATGTCTCATGACCACCATATGGTGACTGCCAACACGCCCATCTGCTTCCTCAAACCAGATAGCGAGCTCCTTGAGGACAGGAAGGGTCTTTCGTGCCTCCCCTGCAGGTGTGAACTCCACTAGGTGACCCGGAGAGGGAACTGAGTGAACACTCGTGGACCATGGGACTGGCTAAGGAGAGTGGAGACCCGTCTTGGGCAGCAGCGAAGACGCTCTGCCAAGAACCTCAGCGTGCCTACTGAGATTGGCATGAAACGGTACCCTCTTAGCTTCTTAGCAGCTTTTGAGTCTCCAAAATGGACATCTATGGTTAACATGGAGATGGACAGAGCGCCTGCTTCTAAACAGGCCACTCTAGCACACAAATCACATCTGCCCTTGAGCACATCAGTGTTTGCCTGGTCCACACTGTGCCGCCGTGCGCGGTGAGGAACAGGCGGCCTGTGTAAGGCGGTAGCCAGTTCTCCCATGTCATACGGACAGTTCTGTGGCTCCTGCACCAGTCTGGTGTCCTCAGGGGGGAAAAGCCATCCAAGGATGTCCACCCACAGCATATCTGTCTCACCTGTGTGCGTCCTGGTGCGTGTATAAAATGGAGGAAGAGAGAAGGAGGAAGAAACTAACCTATTCCACGACTTTAGAAAATACGTTTCCCAAAATCGGTGGCAGGTTGAAAGTTTGAAATTTGAAATATACAGATCCTTACATACTCTAAGAGTGTGACAGAGAAGGGTGACTTTTGGGGAAGAGTTTTAAAAATCAGGAAATTTTAATTATGATGTAAATGTTTCATTTCCTTACTCTTCCAAGTGTGGTACAGTGAACATCTGATTATTCAGGATCACTTAAAATGTTACAGAATAAATTGAATTCAAACAATAACTTAAATTTTGTGATGTCTTATTTAAATTCCAGTTGTCTCCTTTTGTACAAAGGAGAAAATGAGTTTTTGTTGGAGAGAAGGACGGACCAGCACCGACTGGGAGGGTAGAGCTGCAGACCATTCATCCATGCAGTCTGTCAACAAACGTTTAGAAAGCACCCAATATGTGCCAGGTGCTTCCTAGGGAGTGAGCAGGACATAACTGCTCCCTCCGAGAGCCTGTACTCAAATAGGAAATACAAACTAATAAGTAAAGAAATAAATACTTTGAGTTCTTCACACTGTTAACATAGCAACACATTTGAGCTCAAGTGGGCAGTGAGTGAAGGAGTGATATCTGAGCAGAGGTCAAAAAGAAGCAGCATTCCTAGCAGTGAGAACAGCAAGTGCAAAGGTCCTGAGGTGGGCACAGGTTTTCACTGTTCAAGAAGGGGGGGAAAAGGCCAATGTGTCTAGATCAGAAGTCAGCAAACCATTTTTGTAAAGGTCCAGACAGTGATTACTTTAGCCTTTGCAGGGTATGTGGTTTCCATGGCAACTATAGTAGTCTCCCCTTCTCCACAGGGGATACATCTCAAGACCTGCAGTGGATGCCTGAAACCTCAAATAGCATACTATACCATGGTGTTTTTTTCTATACAGACATATCCATGATCAAGTTTAACTTTTAAATTAGCCATAGTAAGAAATTAACAACAATGATAATAAAATACAATTTTAATACATATAGTAATAAAAATTATGTAAACAATTTGGGGGCCATTATTAAGTAAAATAAGGGTTACTGAAAAAAAAAAACACTGCAATAACTCGACAGTTGATCTGATCACGTTGACAGCTGCTAAGTGACCAATGGGCAGGGAGCATCCACAGAGTGGATACACCGGACAAAGCATCGATCCACATCCAGGGTGGGAAGGAACAGAATGGCATGAGATCTCAACAGAACTCCTCAGAAAGGCACACGATTTAAAACTCACGAATTGTTTGTTCCTGAAATTTTCCACTGAATATTTTTAGACCGCGGTTGACCACGGGGAAAACAAAACCTCAGCTAAGGGGAGGGGGGGGGGGGCGGCCGTACTCAGTTCCACCGTTTATACAGCGTGAAAGCAGCCGAGACACGACGCCAACGGACAGACCCGGCTGCGTGCGTTCCACCATAACTGGAGACACTGAAATCCGAACTCCGTAGCATCTTCACGTGTCAGAAACGACTGTTCTTTAGCCTACCCACTATTTAAAGATACGAAAAGCACTCTCAGTTCGCCGGCCACCCAAACACAGGTGGTCACGGGCTAGACGCAGTCAAGCAGCAGGCAGGGGAGAGGGGGAGGGGGAGGAGGATGTCATCAGGAACCTGATCTCACAGGCAGGAAGCAGCCGTTTGGGGGCTGGGGCTTTATGTATTCCAAATGCAAGTGGGGCAATCCGAAAGGGAGAAGGGATGTGTCTGATTTATGTTTTTTAAAAATTGCTTTGGCAGGTGCGCGGCGATTCTGATGGTGTCATCAACTTTCTTGGAAAAATGCGTCGATAGGAGGCAGAGCGCCACGGGCGCCTTGATTAAAGAGTCTGGAGAGAACCGTCTCCCCATCAAGAGCTCTGCGGATCGGCTGATTTCTCTCCGCATTTGAATCACTGAAGGTTTTGTTGTTGTTGTTGTTGTTGTTGTCTTTAATGTTGATTCTCAACCCATAATTTTAAAGATTTCCCCATTTTCCTCTCTCGCTAAACACGGCCTTTGGAGACCGAGGTCCAAGGACGCGTCCCCGGCAGTTCGCGCCTGTTCCTTCCGTTCCTTTCCTTTCACAGTGGAGATCATCGGACTGGTGACAGGTCGGAGCTGAACCGTCAACACGGCACACCTCACGGGTGCCGTCTCTGCCCCCAACGTTTGTATTACCAAGAGTTCCGGCATTTTCACATTTCCGTTTGCCACACGTTTTTAGAATATAAGAGAAAACTGAAAACAAACAAACAAAAAAGTGCAATCACAGTGATGATGACCCAGGAGGTCAGAGAGAAAAACTGGCCTCATGATCGGCAGACATCAGAGTACGGTGGCTTCATTTTTCTCCCCGTAATTCTAACTTACGTGAAAGGAAAAGCTGCCAAGAGACGGGGCCCTCGTAGGCTTTGTCGTGTGTCTCTGGCCGCTCTCTCCACATCCTGACCGCCAACACCCCCTCCGGAGCCTGGTCTGACCTTTCTAGCTGTTCACAGGCTGTACCTGACATCTCGATACTCAACGTGGCCCGGTGGCCCAGCATGCCAGCTGCCCCCAGCCCCCTGCAGAGAGCAGGTGCCCCCACGTTAGTCAACCCAGCACAGCCTCTATTCTCGAAGCCTTCTGCTCAAAGTCCAAGGGCTCTCGACCCTTGGGAGCTCGGACCAGATTCAGGCTTGTTTCTAAGTCTTGGCTCCCTCATCTGCCTACTCCTCAGGGTCATCGTGAGGATGAAAGCAAATCACGTGTTGCAAACCCTCTGCAAGGCAGTTGATAAGTCAGTCGGGGTAAACAGGTAACCAGATCAAATTCTATCAGGACTTTCCATCCCTCTCTTTCGGTCTTTTAGTTAAATCTCAATCTCCCCCATCCTCATAGAAACAAAGTTCTTTGGCCCTGGCCGGTTGGCTCAGTGATAGAGCGTCAGCCTGGCGTGCAGGAGTCCCAGGTTTGATTCCCGGCCAGGGCACACAGGAGAAGCGCCCATCTGCTTCTCCACCCCTCCCCCTCTCCTTCCTCTCTGTCTCTCTCTTCCCTTCCCGCAGCCAAGGCTCCATTGGAGCAAAGTTGGCCCAGGCACTGAGAATGGCTCTATGGCCTCTGCCTCAGGCACTAGAGTGGCTCTGGTCGCAACAGAGCGACGCCCCAGATGAACAGAGCATCGCCCCCTGGTGGGCGTGCCGGGTGGATCCCGGTCGGGCGCATGCGGGAATCTGTCTGACTGCCTCCCCGTCTCCAACTTCAGAAAAATACAAAAAAAAAAAAAAAAAGAAAAGAAACAAAGTTCTTTGTGGCAAGACTCTGAAGAATACAAGAGAAAAAGGGGTGAGGTTCTGAGATGGGGGGTCTGGTGGCAGGCAGACATGGAGACGGTCCCCAATGATCCTCACCTCCCAGCACATGTGCCCTTAGAAAATCCCCTCCCTTGAATGTGGACTGGACTAGTGACTACTTTCTAATCAACCAGAACATGCTCAAGCATATATAACTATATATACATGTATATGTGTCGTTTCTGTGATTAGGTAAGTAAAACTGTAGTTTCTGTCTTGCTGGCAGACTCTCTCCCCATGTTCAGGAGATGCAGCAAGCCAGTGTTGGAAAAGCCCACGTGACAAGAAACTGAGAGTCGCCTTTGGCCAAGAGCCACAAGGAAGTAAGACCCTCAATCTGGCTACCTGCAAGGCACTGAATGTTGCCAACAACCATGAGCCTGGAAACAGACCCTTCCCCAATCAAGCCTTCAGATGCAACCACAGCCCGGGGTCGACACCTAGACTGCCGCCTCGTGAGAGACCCTGAGCCAGAGGGTCTCTGCCGTGCCTGGATTCCTGTCCCACAGAAACGCTAAGAAAATAAATGTTTTCAGCAGCTTACGTGCTTAAGTAAGTGGCTAACTTTGCGGTGAATTTTTAGGGAGCCACAATAAATGAACACAACGTCTGCTCCGATGTGAATTTCTCAGGTCGCCCTAATCCAGCGGCCGCGTGAGGAGCAGCCAGCTCTCCTCCACACACCTGATGCTAAGCTTTCACAAATTTGAAAGAATAGATTAGACATTGATTTCTTTCAAAGAACCGCATTATGGAAACCCATCTTGATCCCTTTTCTCCAACAAAGGGACATCAATTGCCAAATCTTCCCTCTTTCACACAAGTGACAAAGAAGGAAGTCACACCATGGCAGGGCCATCTCCACATCTAGGAGGTGGGGAGAAGAGCCCTCTGCCTGGCCAGTGTCCCACCGGGAATGCAGTGAGATGGCTCTGAGCCACGGCTGCCCCATCCATTTGGACAGGACATCCAGGCACCTGAGGAAACCAGAGGTGGGCTAGCCTTCAGCAGCTATTACGTCACCATTTGCTATCAAATCTCTATTCCACAGCAAACCCCTCCCCCCCGTGCTAGTGAGTTTCTCTTGGCAAAGGAGAGTTATTTTTTTTTTCTCCTTTTTCTTTTTTATCCTTCCGAAGCTGGAAATGGGGAGAGACAGTCAGACAGACTCCCGCATGCACCCGACAGGGATCCACCCGGCACGCCCACCAGGGGCAACGCTCTGCCCACCAGGGGGTGATGCTCTGCCCCTCTGGGGCATCGCTCTGTTGCAACCAGAGCCACTCCAGCGCCTGGGGAAGAGACCAAGGAGCCATCCTCAGCGCCCGGGCCATCCTTGTTCCAATGGAGCCTTGGCTGCGGGAGGGGAAGAGAGAGACAGAGAAGAAGAAAGGGGGGTGGAGAAGCAGATGGGCGCTTCTCCTATGTGCCCTGGCCGGGAATCGAACCCGGGACCCCTTGCACGTCAGGCCGACGCTCTACTGCTGAGCCAACCGCCCAGGGCCAGGAGAGTTATGTTTAACAAAAGGCCTGAGGCTGGAAACCCGCTCCCCCTGAAGAGTCGGGGGAAGGAAAACCAGAGGAGCCACGGGAAGGCGAGGAGCGGCAGGCTCCTCAGAGGAAGCGCCACGTGCCCTGTCCCACGGCCGTCCTCTGAGTGCCAGCCAGGCCCTCTGCCCTCGCCTGCTCTCCACCTGGGCTCCTACTGCGTCTCCTCCCCCTGGTCCCCTCCACCGTCCTGTACTCGAGCTGCTCCTAAGAAAACATGCCTTCGCGATCACAGAGCTTTCCAGACGGCGAGGGTATATGCTCCTTCATTCAATTTACTTCTCCAAATACTTAGACCCAGGGTCCACTGGGCCCAAGGCGTCGGGCGAAACCACTGCTGATGCTTGAAGGGCTGTGTCCCCGAAGCCTTTAAAAGTGTTGCTCAAGCTTCCCCTCCTCCCTCTTCCGTGGCAAAACTGGGCACAGCGCTCACCAGCCGGCTCCAAAATCTTAAAGAGCAGGTGTCGGTCTCCGTCTGGCCCAGGGTTGGTCTTTTTACTACATCTCAGACTCTGGCTCCTGTCTGCAAATGGGTGGCGGCGCTTATTAAAAACATGGGTTAAAATGGAATAATGTGCCTGAAAATACGGTATGAAACATGATAAAAAGAGAATCATTAGGATTAAAGGAAACAATTCAGCTTTTTTTTTATATTAATAACTCAAGATTATGCATAAAAAAGATCAGTTGTTGAACTCAGGCCGCACACCTATTTTTTTTTTTCTCCTGAAAAAAGTCACACACGTCATAACTGCCACAACTCCGTGTCCAGCAAAGCACTAAGGTGCGGCCTCCGGGGCCGGCCGCGAGGGGCGGCAGCCGCGACCCCACGTGCTGAGGTCACACTGTGGCGGCTTGCCAGCCGGCAGGCCGTCACTGCTTCCTTGCTGTCACCACCACCACAAGCAAGCAAGCCTTCCTGGCACGGCTGCTCTCCTTCCTTCTAAATCACCAGGGGCTTGGAAATCAAATACAGCCTTGTTCGTAAAGAACGGTATGTAAAGTAAAGGCTATGGCCCCGGTCGCCGGCGAGACCGGGGGCTCTCCTCGGACGCAAGACAGGAGTTCCGTGTGGGTTTAGCATCGAGCAGGCAGCCCAGGGGCTCTGTTAGCATCTTCCTAGGTTCTACTCAGCACCCTCGAGGTGAGTCTTTCAAAGAAACAGAAGGCTTTGGAAGAAGAAAGGAGTTTGTACACAATGTCCAGTGGATATAGGACCACTTTCCATCTCTACACAGGACCTCGCTCAGGGTCCAGCTACAGGCCCAGATGCATTATCTGACTGTGAAATATTCAACAGCAGTGAGACCACAGGCGGATCTGATATGCGGAGGAAATTCCCACTCAGCAGTGATAACTCTCACATCCTCTATTCACCGCTTCGTGTGTTACTGCACATGACGCTCTAAGCATCTATGATATAGGCACTATCATCCCCTATTTTCCAATAAAGAGATTTAAGGCTCAGAGATGTTAATTAAAGAGCGGAGAGATGCAGCTGGCAAGCAGGATAATTAAGGAATCCCAGCCAGTCTGACCCCATAGCCAGTCCAGATGGGAATGAAAGTATCTCCGGAGACTGTTGTGAGTTCAAGGAACATTATCCGCTTCTGCTAATGAAGAGCAGCAAAGTCTAAAAGCCACCACTGAATTGAGATTTGCCACAATTCCTATGTGAATCGCCAACTCTCAAAACAATTCTCAGAAACAACCATTGTTATTTATCAGCTGCCAGGTATTTTATATGCATCACCTCAAATGGTCACAACCCCTCCTCCCCTGCCAGACCAGTAGAATTATCCCCATTGCCAGATTGGGAATCTAGGCTCAGAAAAGTGCAGTCACTTGCCTAAGGACACACAGCCGGTGAGTGGCAGGAGGCTGGATTTCTTTTTCTTTTTATTCAGTGAGAAGAGGGGAGACAGAGACAGACTCCCTCATGTGCCCCAATCAGGATCCACCCAGCAAACTCACTAGGGGGCAATGCTCTGCCCATCTGGGGGCATTGCTCCGTTACTTAGCAACTGAGCTCTTCTTAGCACCTGAGGCAGAGGCCATAGAGCCATCCTCAGTGCCCAGGGCCAACTCTCTCCAAAACAGCCATGGCCACAGGAGGGGAGGAAGAGAAAGAGAGAGAAAGAGAAGTGAGAGGGAGAGAGGTGGAGAAGCAGGTGGGCACTTCTCCTGTGTGCCCTAACCGGGAATCGAACCTGGGATATCCACATGCCAGGCTGATGCTCTACCACTGAACCAACCAGCCAGGGCCCTGGATTTCAATTCAGGTCTCTCTGACTTCAATAGGCCTATTCTCTTTCAAACATGTTGAATGACCAAGATAAAATACTATATTTCAAGGCAAACTATATATATTTTTATGATATGATCAATTTTCACAATTCAGTAGATTCTTCTGAATCTTGCACAGCTTTGACCATGAAGCGATCCCAACCTGGGAGCGAGCACAGCCTGACTGAAATCTGGGCTTGGCCAGTCCATGCGTAGCTATGTGACAGTGGGTGTGTCACATAACTGTACAGAGACCACATTTCTTCATGGCAATCCAATTCCACAGAGACTTTATTTAGATGAAATGGGATACCACGTGGCATACTGCACATGCCCTGGTTCCTGACACATGCAGGGTGCTTTAAGTATTCTTTCTTTAATTCATCTATTATTATTTTCCTTTAAAAATGAAACCGTGGCCTGACCAGTGGTAGTGCAGCGGATAAAGCATCAACCTGGAATGCTAAGGTTGCTGGTTCAAAACCCTGGGCTTGCCCGGTCAAGACACATAGGAGAAGCACTACTACAAGTTGATGCTTTCAGCTCTTCCCCGCCCCCTCCCCAAAATCAATAAATAAAATCTTTTTTAAAATATTTTTTTTAAATGAAACTATGGGTTGAGGTTTCAGATTGACAGATTGAAGATGAACCAGCCATTATTATATAAGCGAACACAGAATCTTCCATTCAAGGATAAAGCTGCTGAAAGCGACTGAGGCAATCACATAGCGCCCATTCATTCACCAACAGGAAGTGAGGACTAGGTACGGGACCAGTGCTGGGCACAGGAACTGAGTAGGGAACAGAGCAAAGTTCTGGCCATCATGACGCTTAAATTCTAGTAGGAAGGAGTCAGAAAATAAACGTGTAAATAAGTTAAAAGACTACTTAAGAGAATCAAATGCTATGAATAGAGATAGCAAAGGTCCCTCTCATGTGGCAAAGATTGAAATGGACCTCCAAGCCAGAGCATGAACTTGACTGGCCCAAGGCCCCGTGTGAAATGACCAGTGTATCTTAGCTCTGCAGTTCTCAAATTTTCATATGCATAGGAATTATCTAGTGGACTAGTGAGAACACAGATTGCTAGGCCTTACCCCCAGAGTTTACGATTCATATACTCTGTGGTGGGTCACAAGAATTGGCACTCATAAAAAGTTCCCAGGTGATTCTGATGGCCCCTAGTCTAGGGACCACACTTTGAAAACAATTACCATAAAAAAATACCTGTACAACTACACCAGAGAGCTGAGAGGCAGGAAAAGAGGAGGACGAATCCCCCAACCCCTCTCCTCCTGCCATGTCATTGCCTGCCAGGGGTCCCCATTTGCTAAACATGATCGGACACCAGAAGGCCAAGGAGAGAGGCCTCCTGGAACAGAGCAGCACAAAGAGGGGCTCCCTACAATCCCCTCCCCTGGGCCCCTTGCAAATTAAAAGGCGCTAATGGCCGCTCACTGTTCCTCGAAGTCACTAATATCTCAGCATCCCTGGCAGGTCCCTTTAACTCAACCCCACCCCATGAACAGTCCCCTGTTAAAATCTCTTGACACGTAGGAGTTGAATCCTGTTCTCTGTCAGGATCCAGAGGGATACACCACCAGACCCCAGACAGCTCCTCTAGTTTCCGAATTTGACAAAAGCTAGTCTATTTCTTCCTACAGTGACATCTATAAAATGCAAATCAAATATCAGATAATCTTTCTTTGCTACACGGATACGAATTATATATGCAACTTGCAGGAACCTGTACAGCATACACAATCAGATGGCTCTGCAAGAGCTGGGCGGGCATGAGATTGACCGATTCATTCCGGTGTGCCTGGTACTCTCCTGGTTTCAGCACTGAAGGTCCCACATCCTGGACAAACCAGGACCATGGGTCGCCCTAGCCACAGACACTTTGCTCCACCGAGCTCAGGCAGCCCCGCTCCAGCACGGGCGCCGCCACCGACAAGGGCTGGCATTTACTGAGCACCTTCCCTAAGCCTGGCCGCACACTCAGCATCTCACAGTCATCCCTTCACCGATTGCCCACAACCACCCCACACGCAAGTCACCATTATCGGCCTCATTTCACAGATGATGAAATGGAGACGCGGAGGGCTCCATAACTTGGTCAAGGTCATACAGCTTGAAAACAGCAACAGCGCCAACTTGGACCTGCATGAGATCCCAGTCTGCACCTTCACCCACTACGGTTTCCTTCCTGACAAAGCACGTGGGTCCACCTGGCCAAGGTCGGGATCTGACGAGAAAAAACAGCCAAGAACGACCAAAAGTCACAGCTGGGACCGAGCTCAGAAACTGCGGTCACAAGAGCAGAAACCGAGAGGGGTGTTATACATCCTTTATGGTAGGCACACAATGGAGAAGTTGACAGCAGGCGCTGGGTGCCTTTGTTGAATGAAAGTTAGAGGTAGAAGTACACAGGCTTCTGTATTTCAGAATCAAAGATGCTTGCAGCAAAATCTGCAAGGGTCAACACCGGATGCCGCCTACAAAGTCAAAGGCAGTCCTACCTGATGGTTTAGACTTCAGCCTCTCATTTGTGAAAACTGGAATGATAATCCCCTCTTTTAAGTACACGGGGTGGCTATCTGGGGCAGTAAATGGATTCCACAAACTAGGTCCAGCCAAAAAGTGGGTTCCTGAAAAGCTTTGTTGGCTGGAGATTCAGAGGTCTAAAGAGCACAGTCTGGGATGAACCCCTCATCTCATCGGAGTCCCGGGGCTGCAGCACCTTCAGCTACTGGGCCCCCCAGATGGAATCAGGGGGAGCCACAATAAGGGGCTCAAGTTTTGTCCCTGGACAAGCGAGGGTCCTCCTCTCGGAACTACCCTCTTATCAGGCCGGGACAGGGAAGACTTACTCGGGAGAAAAACGGCATTTTCTTAGGGAGATAGTCATTCTCTGCCATACCTCTTGCAGCCATAAAAATCTTGGCACATTCAATATCATACGGTGGTTAACTGAACTCTGAACTGGGACCAACCCAAGTGTGATCGTGGCCACGACCTTGCACCTCCAGGAAGCCAATGCTCTTACCTGAGATACGAGATTGTCACACCTGTTTCATGGGACGATGACAAGAATTGAACCAAATTTTAGAACTCCCCCAAAGGAATTCTCATGGAAAATTCTGAAGGGAGGCTTTCTTCCCAGGAACTTCAAATGAGATCTGAATTGTTTTTCCCGAGTATGAACTGAGCACAGCACTTGGCGATAAAGTGAACCACACAGAGAGCAGAAAATAGTGGCTAAGAACACAGATTCCAGCCTCAAATTGCTCAAGTTCAAGTCCCGGCTTTGCCATTCACTAGCTGTGTGAGTTTGTGATTGCTACTTAACCACTCTATGCCTCCTTTTTTTTTTTTTTCATGATAATTGTACCCATATAATAGGACTGTTATGAAGACTCTTGAAGCAACAATTAGCAAAGCCTTTGAAAACTCTCTGGCTCATTGTATTTAAAGTACACCACAGTGTGTTTGCTATTCGGTAGGCATTTCCTCTCCTGGATTTATTCCCCTGGCGTTCAGACTGAATTCCTCATGCTCTGCAGACGTACCCAGGTGCACCTGTGATTCTCATAACTTTTGAATCTGGTTCCCTATTATTATTATTCCCCTCTCATCCATCATTTCACCAAATGACTTGTCATCTCCTTGCATTTTCTGCTTTCTGTTCCAACAGGAGCCAAACGCTCCTCTCCTCTGGATACTCTTTTGGGTTTCGAAACCTTCCTACTGAGAGAGTGAGAATTCCTTCTGCTGTATTCTTACCCACCTGTCCCACCGCAGTCATTGTATGACACGAACGGTGGTCCTGGAAACAGCTTCTGGTTGCTTCGCCTGCTTGACCTAGGGTTTCATGAGGTCTTTCTTTTGAACAAACTATGGATGGTGTCAAGTAACAAAACCGATTCATCTGGAAAGGGTCGATTTTTAATATACTTAACCTCTATCAAACCTCTATCTCAAATGAGTATATTTTCAAGGGGGGAAAAAAATCAACTCTTCAAGTCAGAGACCAGAACTCCAGCCCTTAAGAAGCTCAGAAGTCATTTCACAGGTGGGAAAACTTGACCAAGGTTCACAGTATCTGTAAACATTGGAAAGACTGCAGTATGATTCCCCTGTGTCAGGTGCGCCTTCCCGGGGTCTCAGGAAAACCCACGGCCAAAGGCTGTCCCCTGGAGGACTCTGTGCAATTTCTCCATGGAGGTCCCAGGAGAGAGAAGGGGTATGGGAAGGGGATGGACAGAGGTTAGTAAGGCCCTCTCCATGGGGACCCCAATCACTCATGCTCAAATGTCTCCCTGCACCTGTGACTCAATTCTCTAGTCTTGGAGTTCCACATTGGAATCATCCTTACAGACTCTGAAAAAAAAGGGGAGGGGGACTTCCATATAGAAAATAAGTCCTAATTTATTTCAAAAGAATGACTGACAAAAAAAAAAAGTCCATATGTTTACAGTCTCCATCATCTGCACTTTACCAGCAAACATTAAACTCCAAGAGTTTTCCTTTTTAAGGAAGAAACTTAAATGCGGATACATTACCAAGAGAAATGTAGTTAACACCTATGTTCTTGATTAAGAATTACCAACTAATTCTAACCAAGTTTCTAAAGGTATGTTCCTCTCTTCAAATGAAATACAGTATTACAGAACTGCCCCTCTACCATCCCGGCCCATTTCCCCCCGTACCTCGTCTAAGGAGGTCAGCCTTCCGTTCTAATTGTTACATCCATAAAGTAGATTCTTTCTTTCTTCCTACCGAAGATGGTCTTGCTGCAGTAGACGATGAGTTTGGTCCACGAACCAGAGGAGCCTCATGTTTGTAAATACTCCTTAATGCTCAGTTATGCTCAATTCGTAGCACAAACTCTTCCAAGATGCCGAGATAAAGGGCAGTGGCCTAGCCAAACCCCGTTTCTGCACACAAGCCGGATTCCGCCCAGGCTGAAGAAATCCAAGCCCCTGAAAGTGGAGGCCAGACGATCACTTGCCCAGGGAAGATGAAGGGCCAGCTCAGGGTGTCTTGGCCCCTCCTTCCCCAAGGTCACCTTGTGGAAATGACTTCAAAAGGGCCTGGGGTTGGGACCATTATAAATGGTGACCCTCCTGCCCAATTACAGATAATGCCTAGACAAGCACAATGGGGACCTCTGGACCACGGCCGCCACCACCTGCCTGCCCCCAAGCAAACAGGTCATCTGTGAAAACAAGGGAATTCCTGGTGCAAGTCCCCACCAAAAATGCCAATGGCCCGTCTGCCCATCTGGATTTTGACAGGGCCATCCTTCACTGGACAATCTCATGGGCCCTGACCAGAAAAAAATACTGTGACTGAGTTTCTTCCGTAACGACTGTACTGTTGTCACAGCAACCGAAACGAAAAGTACAGGCAGGACATACGTTGATCCATATAATCATCTGTACACTTACATTAAAACTTCCAATCATGCTAACTTATCAAATCCTCAATGTTAGTTTTACCCGACAACCAAAAGCCCGCCGGAAACGTGTCATAAAGATCTAAACTAGCCCTGGCTGGTTGGCTCAGCGGTAGAGCATCGGCCTAGCGTGCGGAGGATCCGGGTTCGATTCCCGGCCAGGGCACACAGGAGAAGCGCCCATTTGCTTCTCCACCCCTCCGCCGCGCTTTCCTCTCTGTCTCTCTCTTCCCCTCCCGCAGCCGAGGCTCCATTGGAGCAAAGATGGCCCGGGCGCTGGGGATGGCTCTGTGGCCTCTGCCCCAGGCACTAGAGTGGCTCTGATCGCAACATGGCAACGCCCAGGATGGGCAGAGCATCGCCCCCTGGTGGGCAGAGCGTCACCCCTGGTGGGCGTGCCGGGTGGATCCCGGTCGGGCGCATGCGGGAGTCTGTCTGACTGTCTCTCCCCGTTTCCAGCTTCAGAAAAATGAAAAAAAAAAATCTAAACTAGCCTGACCTGTGGTGGTGCAGTGGATAAAGAGCCAACCTGGAAATGCTGAGGTTGCCGGTTCAAAACCCTGGGCTTGCTTGGTCAAGGCACATATGGGAGTTGATGCTTCCAGCTCCTCCCCCTTCTCTCTCACTCTCTCTCTCCCCTCTCTATAATGAATAAATAAAATCTTAAAAAAAAAAAAAAGATCTAAACTAAGTACTAACTTTTGGGAAGTCTACATGTACTACAAATATTAAAATTATATTATAGCCTGACCTGTGGTGGCGCAGTGGGCAAAGCATCAGACCTGGAACACTGAGGTCACCGGTTCAAGACCCTGGGCTTGCCTGGTCAAGGCACATATGGGAGTTGATGCTTCCAGCTCCTCCCTCCTTCTCCCTCTCTCTCTCTTTCTCTCTCTCCTCTCTAAGTGAATAAATGTGTTTTTTTAAATTATGATATATTATACCCTTAATTTGGTATTTCTTATAAATTAGTTCTTGTCGAACCTAGGTACTAAGTGTGAAAGATCTATAATCTTATGGAAACATTATAGCCCTTCAACTTTTCAAGTAAAGTTTGAAAAGTTTTCTGATGGATCTTTGCATTAATTCATTTTTACTTTCCTGACATTCCTAATTAACTTTTTTTTTTAAGATCTGCACGCATTGAATTCTGAGACAGTAAATCTCTCTTTCAAAGGCCTTTAAAGAGCAGAAGCTTGACACTGAGCTGACATGCGTGCCCAAAATAATAAAAAGAATTAAAAGATCTGGACACACTTTAAAAGTTATATTTGCATTTTTCCTCCAAGACACGAGGTTGTCTGATACTTGTCTGTTCTCTGAGGTTCCTGCGACAGGCAGCTCTTGAAATGGCTCCGGGGATCCCCACCTGGCAGTATTCAAACCCCTCTGACACCCTCCCCTTGAGTGTGATCTGGACCTATGACTTCCTTCTAAAAACAGAACAGGGCAAACCTGGTGGGCTATTACTCCCGAAATTTAGTTACGAAAGACTGACTGCTGTCCGGCTCACGCTCTCTTCTGCCCTTTCACGTGCCTGCTCTGGTGAAGCCAGCTGCCATGGGGTCACGGAGGGGCCCATCTGGCAGCTTCTAGCCAACAGCTCATGAGGAATGGAGGCCCTCAAGCCAACAACGAAATCCTCCCAACAGCCCTGTGAGTGAGCTTGGAAGTAGGTCCTTCCCCATCCGAGCCCCAGCTGACACCTGATTGCATCCTGTGACTGACTCAGAGCCAGAGAACCCCACGACTGCCACACTCGGATTCCTGACCCCAAGAAACGATGAGAAAACAAAGCCGCTACGTTTGAGGGGATAACTTGTTACACAGCAATCGATAACTAACACAGTTCCCTTAGAGGGAGATGAGGATTCGTCTCTCTCTACTTTTCAGAAAGTTGGTGCTCGGGACACACCGGCAGATGAGAGGACCCACGCACATAGGGATCAACGCCAAGATACTTAAGACAAAGAAAGGGCGACATCAACTTCTAAGCACACCTCCGACTGAAGTACATAGTATGACGATGTCCAAAAATGTATTTAATTAGAACACATTCTTGTGTAGGCAAATCAACTTCTAAGAAATCCAAGAGAGAAATGGTCCTAAATGCATGCTGTTTTAAATATCTTTCTTTTCCTATCCCTGACCTCACTAGTGGTCCCTGTTTACTCTGTTGTGCTCCAGAGTTCAAAAAAAACCACCACAATGTGCACCTCAGTTTCTGATGTCGCCACAAAAAAGAAATCAGAGCTCTTTAAAAAAAAACACAAAAAACTGACTACGTTTGTGACAGAAAACCCAGACGTGAGCCCGGAGATCCTCACTGTCACAGAAAAATAAGGGCACTCTCGAAGATGTCTAAAAGTGGTGAAGAATCCGGCCCGACCAGCCTGTGATCATTTGAGCCACAAAATGAAGCCGTGATCTTAGCCAGCTGAAGCCAGTCCAGACCTTCCAAGGCCACTCCGATCATGATGATCAAACATCAAGCGCTCTTTAAAAAGTTCTCCTTGCTGGCGTGGGGAGCCCATTAATTCATGTTTCGTTCCAAAGAGTCACATGCAGGATGGAGATGTTAGAGTGACTATAAAACCAACCCCGTGAGTCATGGGAGGACCAAGAGAAATGGATTTGTGATCTATCTGATGATTGGTATTTCAAAACCAGTGGCATAAAAGAGGGGTAAGGCAAAGTTGGGGTGATCTGAAACAGGCTTTCCAGGGTCTTGAGAAGCTGGCACTGGGAATGCAGGCGACAGCACTGCGTCCTCACCTAGAAGATGCCGAGAAAGTTCGAGGTTAAGACACCTCTTTCTAAGAACAGGATATGGACGAACAGGGTGGTGTTCTTCCCAGGTATTGATGGAAGCCCCGTACAAAAGCAGAAAAAATGCAGGTGCTGAGCTCTTTTCTCACCTCTGGAAGCCGTGGAAGCAATTCTCCCTCTGCTCCTGAGCAGGGAAGCCTCACTTCTTCTATTAAACGTCTACATCCTTGGCTTTAATGAGAAAGAAAACGAATGAATGGTCTGTTTTCTCCCTCCAGCCCCCACCAATCCATACAAGACCAAAACAGTCCAGACGCAAGAGGGCACATCTTTAATTTTAATAGACACGGCCGAGGTAGCGCTCAAAGAGGCCGCTTCGACATCCACAACTTGACAGTGAACAAAGCCACCTAATTGCTCAGATCCCTTCCAAAACGTGATCGTCTTAAACTTTTTCAATTTCCCCTCCGCCAAAATGCGGAGGGGAAAGAAGTGTTCGTTCATTGATTTTAATTCACAGTCTAAAGAGCTCAGGGAAAACAACCAAAAATTAATGCCTTTCAAATAAGAAACGCAACAAAGTCTCTTGGAAACCCACAAAGCGTTAAGTCACAGTAACGCTCTTTACCAAGCGGCCGTTTTGTGCCAGAAAGAGCTGTAAGTTTACAGGAGTTATCCCTGGCTCCAGCAGCACCAAGCCGTTGCCCCCGCCCACTTTTACAGCTGCTGAAATACGGGTTCCAAACAGAGACGTAACTTATCAGGGACACACATCATCGGCCGGGAGCCAGGATTTATACAGTTGCACAACCAACACCACCTTCCAGTTTTCAAGGCTGTCACTTGGAAATCTTTTCTCTATAAATCCCTGTTCCTGTGCCCAGCCCCAGGCAACCAGGGTGCTGCTTCTGGTCTCTAGGGGTTTCCCTTCTCTGAATATTTCATGTTAACATGTCGTCTTTTGCGTCTGGCCTGTCTCACTTAGCATAATGCCTTTTGAAGTTCGTGCCAGGCTGTAGCATCTACCGATGGGAGATATAGATAGAGCGCCCTTTCAGACATCTCCGAGAGCGTCCTTTTCCACGGGAGTCACCAGTTGATGGTCACTGGTCTTGCCTCCATCTCCAATTCGGTGGCTACTGTGAACAACGTTGCTGTGAACATTCACACGTGTGTCTCTGTGTAGACAAGAGCGTTTCCAAGTTCCTGTCGGGTACATTCCTACAAGTGGAACCACTGGATCCTACGGCGAGGGTATGCTTAACTTTTTTTAAAAAACTGTCAGACTGCTCGCCAAAGCGGCATCACCACCCTTTAGTCCAGGGGTCTCAAACTCGCGGCCCGCCGAACAATTTTGTACTGATTTTTTTTTTTGTTTTCAACTGCAGTGAGAAAAGTGTTGCGTAACAGTTGCCTTTTGTAGACCTAGTGCGGCCCGCCGAATGGCTGTGATCTTGCTCTGCGGCCCACATGCTGAGTTGAGTTTGAGACCCCTGCTTTAGTCCCTCCAACATCAGATAGAAATTTTAAGCTGAATGTTTCAGAAATTGGGAAGGCTGTATGTGTGTGTGTGTGTGTGTGTGTGTGTGTGTATATATATATATATATATATATATATATATATATTCCACTCACGCACCGGCGGCTGTGTGTGTGAAATGAAAATAAGTTTGTAACACAATGGGTCATGTCCGTGTACCAGTTGTCCACCGGCCCGATGGAGGACTCGGTGGGGCTACAGAGAGCCGCTGTCTGTGTAAATACCTGGGATGGGCCAAGTCAGGTAGTGCTGCCCGCTGGGTCACCACAGGCCAGAGGACCTCTGTTTCTCAATGGCTGCTCACCCTTTCATCACTCTGCCTTTCTGCCCCATTCATTCCCATTCTTCGCAGCTGACTTCTGGTAGGTCCCTACGCCTAGACTCCTCACTGCCTGGGTCCCTCCGTATCCTCTTTAGTACCGGAAACTCTTACTAACAAGTAACAAATAAATGGCATTATCACATTGATTTCTCCCTTTTCCAGGCTAATCAAAGTGTCCAGCAAACCCAAACCAAATTCTGAATCCCACGACCCCAGTGGGTCCCTCTGACTCCCCTGGACACAACACTAGTAGTGATCACCCCCGCCCCCCTGGCTGCATCTCACTGTTACTCATCCAGAAACAAAATCCATGGCTTGCTTCCTCTCCAAACCAACTCGACTCCATGTTGCAAGATCTGAGAGACACTCTAGCCACTTTCTAATATCTGCATGGCGTTGCCTCCTAGCCCCGAGTCTGTAATGTGCTTGCAAATGCTATTACACTTGTAGGACATGGTTTATTTTCAATAATCTCATAGCTTTTTTTTTCTTTCTTTCTTTCTGTTTTGGAATGCCACCACCCTCTCTATGTTTGCTCATTCTTTGCTTGTTTATCAAGTGCACAAAACACCTTTCCCCCACTGCCCCAGAGGGCCGTGCACTGGATTTTCAGGTGAGAGATGGAAACGAATGAGGGGGCAGGACATCCGAGGCAGGGAAGACTGGAAGAGGGAGGTGGCAGGAAGGGAGGAGGGACAAACCCAAACACTTTCCCGTTACAATGCAGAACCATGTGGCTTCTTATCAGCTCTTAGGTCCAGAAACATATGTAAAACAGCAACTATCTAAACCAGGGGTAGTCAACCTTTTTATACCTACCGCCCACTTTTGTATCTCTGTTAGTAGTAAAATTCTCTAACCGCCCACCGGTTCCACAGTAACGGTGATTTATAAAGTAGGGAAGTAAGTAACTTTACTTTATAAAATTTATAAAGCAGAGTTACAACAAGTTAAAGCATATAATAATAATTACTTACCAAGTACTTTATGTCGGATTTTAGCTAAGTTTGGCAGAATAAATCTTTATAAAACAACTTAACTATAGTTAAATCTATCCTTTTATTTATACTTTGGTTGCTCTGCTACCACCACCCCCATGAAAGCTGGAACGCCTCCTAGTGGGCGGTAGGGACCAGGTTGACTACCACTGCTCTAAACCCTTAAATGGCCACATTGTTAGTGCGTCTGTCACCTGTTAGAATATTCCATTTGAAATCTCTTTCTAAAAGTGGTGGCAGGGAATCAACCTCGGACAAGAAGGAAAACTAAAAACCATCACCAAAACCCGGCCATCCAACTGGCAGCTCCTAACTGAGCTCGCCGCCGAGGCTCCCTCGGCCTGTGTACGTGCACCGACGCCAAGCCGGGAACGGACCAGGCTCTCCGGGAGGACCCAGTCCTGCCCTGCACCAGCCTCCTGCTCTCTCTGCACACACCGCCATCGTTAGCCTCCACCAGGTCCAGTGAGGTGGCTGTAACTACCCTCTCTCTACTGATGAGGAGCTGGGGCTCCGAGAAGGGAAATGACTCGCCCAGGCTGACAGAGCTGGAGAGAAGCGGTGGCAGGATTCACACTGGGGACTTCAGATGCCGAAGCTCATCCTCACGTCCCTAAGTCAGACTGCCTCGCAACTTCAACTCCCTGGCCCTTCATTGCCGTTCGCCACCAGACACGAAGCTGCCATCTCTTCATCGTCACCAATAAATATTTATCAAGGGCCCACTGCCTACATGGCATTGCTCTTGTTTCCACAGCAACACACTGTCGGAGAGTCATGGGAGTATCCTGTGCTTAAAAGAACAATGCTGTAATGCCCTGTGATCATGGCTCTGAAAGGTGACAGTTACGCTACTTACTAGAATGGATGCCTCTCAGCTGGCAGCTCGGAACCGGCAGGAGTCCTGCCCTTCCAGGCCTGGGCCGGGGGGCAGGGGGGCAGGGAACAGCAAGAAGATATTAAATGGAAGAGGAGGAAGGTGGGGGGGGGGGGGTGACCCCATAAGATGGTCTGCTTTCACTATGAAAGCATTTGCGATTGTTGCTAAAACAGGATCCAAGCCAGGTTTGTGCATTAATTGTTCTTTTATTAGGAAACAAATCGCGCAAACCTGGGCGGGAAGTAAAATCTGATGGTGCTGCTAACGGTTCCCCAGTGGTGCCTGGCAATGGTTATTGAGTTAAAGGACCACACGGCTAACAGCCCCATCTCAAGTCAGCCCCCTCCCTCTAGGGTCCATTTTTGCTCTCAAGGTCTGAGTGCTGAAACCCAGTAGTCAACAGACCTGTCACCCTCATCTGTTCATCTGTTTCCCTCTCACCCCATCCTAAATCACGGCTTGCCACACTCCTAACAGGCTGATTTCAAAAACACATCTCCGAGCAAAAGGGAAAAACTGCCTTCTCATGACAGGCCTCCACCACTGACTCTTGGACCCCGTGGCCAACATGTTACAGCCAAACGTATCACCCCAACTGTGTCCTGAACGTCAGCTTACAGATTTGAAATTGCTTTCCAGACTGGGAATTTTCATATTAAGAGAATATGGAGAGTGCACCGCTGAATTGTAAAGTGTATTCTTTACCCAAACTTGATGAAAGTTTTTAAATAAGATAGTTTAAAGGACACCAAGCTACTGTTGTATTTGCGCTAGATGGGGATGCCCGCAATGTATGCATTTAGGGAAAAAAAGTAAGAATATCAGTCCATTTTTAAAAGTCAACATTTGCTGCATTCCTGAATTTACAAAAGCAGATGTTCATGAGGGAATGTGGGAAAAAAAGATAATCTAATTTAAATGATCTAGTTAGCATTAAACCCAAAAAAATAGATATATACAGAAAAACCCCGTTTTTGCAAATGAGCGAGGCTTAGCATACATCAAGTCTCCAGCACATCCTAATCTCACTCGTTTAAGGAGCCCTTGGAACAAATGCAGTCACTTGCTAAGTATATGCTATACTTGGTTTGCAGAAGCCTCCCAGCTCAGGTAAAACCGAAAGAAACATATGGTGACTTAACAGTAGACTTCTTCCCAAACTGTACTCCACGATTGCTTTTCTTTCCCATGTGTTCCAAACAGCAAACAAAGAAAAGGTGCTTGCTCCTCACACTTCTCTAAATGTTTTAACAAAAGGCTGCTGAATAAACACATTACTCATTTAAAAATTGAAAAGAAGTTCTATTCCTGAGATGAAAGCAACCAGATTTGCATTTTAACAGTTGTGGGCGAGCGCCACCTGGTGGGAGCCTCCGGAGCCGGCATGCTTTCAGCCCCGGACTGATCCCTAAATAGGTAAGGTTTTACCCGCACGCTATCCAAGAACGGATTGAGACCCGCAGTGGATTATTTTTCATATTGTTTTTGCCGCGGGAACGAGAGTGCTATCAATGTGAGCCAGGCTGGCCAGGGCTTGGAGGATAGGAAAATCTAAGTTACGAATCATGCCCGGGTCCTCAGGACTGTCGCTAGCATCCTCCTTTCTCTCCCCTCTCACACCTAACGCAGACCCAAATCCAGAAAAACAAGAAGTCAGCACCATCTTTAGAATGGTATTGTGGTTGTCCCTCTAATCTCCCTTGCTAATCCGACCTCTCAGCTTCACACGCCTCACAAGAAGTGTCCTAGGCGCCTAACTTCTCAGCCACGGAAACAGGCTGTCCCTTCACAGAAGTCCCACGTTCAGCTTCCACTTCCGTTTGGAGCAAGGCAGACAGACGCCAGTGCATTTCCAACAGAATGTCACTCCAGCGGTTCTTAACCTCAGAAGCAGCGTGTTTAAAGCACCCCAAAGCACCTTTCTTGTCTTCCTCTTTTCCTTTTTGCTTTCTTTCTCTCAGCGTGATAATAAAATGGGCACCGCTGGTAGTCCAACCATCCAAAACGTGCCTTTCCTAACCAAGTCCCAGCTGCGTATCTCTCAGCCTGTCCCTGTGGTCCCAGCGACCTCTGCTCGGTGTGGTCACGCGAAAGCCAACTGGTGCTAATACACTTCAAGGTGATTTTGAACTTGGAAGCACACCTTCGCCACTTCCTCCCTTCAACCCTTCCCTTCCACTGCTCTTTTGGGGGTTCAGGGCTGGGAGCTGCTGCGGTGGGGTTTGGTGGTAAGCTCCCCCAAATCGTGTGTGTGTGGGGGGGGTCTCCTGTGCATGCCAACCTTACCATCAAGAACATGCCAGGACAACCCCCCCACACACACACACACACACACACACACAGGCTGAGAACTGATTCTGCTCACCTCCGCCCCATGGTCAAACCCAAATGTGTCCCCCAAACTTTTCAGGAGCAGACATGCTCATAGCTTAAAGCCACTCTGCCTGAAGGGCCTTTAACAGGTGTGCTCATTTGCTCCGGATAAAAAACTGGAGGTAGAGAGAGGGTTTGCTCGCTCGGTCGTTAACACAAACACCTCCACTGGTGCCCTCAGCGCTTGCTTAAGGACCCGCTTAAGGGCGCAGCGCGTCTAGAGGTAGTCTACAGCTTCCTGCATATTACGGGAGAAAAGAAAAGCCACCACCCTGGCAGCCTCGGCCTGCTGGCAACCAGTCCGCCCCACGGAAAGTGCGCGCTGCGCGAGAAGCTGCCGGGGCGAGAACGCTCCACGCCGGGAGTCGCTGCCGCTTTTCATTTCGCCCCAAACACTCAAATGACAGATTCCGACAAGTGGGAGGCAGCAAGTGGAAATATTCGCAACAACCGCGGAAAGTTACTCCAGCCCTGGAGGTGGGAGGGAAGGCGGCCAGAAAGTGAAGCGGGGAACTTCGCCAAACGCGGGCCGTCGCGGGACGCCAGGAGCCGAGCACGCCGGCCCGGCGCGCCTGGACGCGGCTGCCCGCGTCTGGAGGCCGGGACTCGGGCTCCGGCCACCGGGACGCGAGTCCCCCGCGAGCCCGCACAACTTTCTCCGCCGAGGGTCCCGCGGAGGTGTCCGAGCGCCCCGGGGAGGAGCGGGGAGCCGCGCGGGCGCACTCACCTGCGGCGCTCTGTGCCCGGGCGCCGGGCAGCGGCGGCAGCTGCAGCCGCAGGAGCAGGCTGAGGGCGAGCGCGGCGAGGATCGCCATCCGGGCGGCGGCAGGCGGCTCAGCCCCTCTCCGCCGGGGCCGGGGCCGGGACTGAGGCGGGCGCGGGGCGGCCCCGCATCGCCCGCGCAGCCGCGGGCTGTGCGCGCCCTGGGCGCCCGGCTGGCTCCGCTGGGCTTCCCGAGCCGGCGCCGCTGCGCTTGAAGCCGAGGCGCCGCGCGAACTGAGGCAGGAGGCTGGGCGGGGGCGGGACGCGGGGGGCGGGGGGCGGGGGACGGGGGGCGGCGTCCCCCGAGTCCTAACGCCGCCGCCGCCGCCGTCGCCGCCGCCGCCGCCTGCCCGGCCGCTCCGCCTCGGCCGCGCACACACCCTCGCGCGCACGCCCGCGCCTGGCACAAGCCCGCGGCAGGCACACGCGGGCTCCCCCGCTCACCCTCAGCGGGGTTGGCCGGCTCGGGGCCTCTCGCACAGTCACGCGCCCACACACATTCCTCCCCCCAGCATCCACACCCGCACCCACACGGCCCACGGGGTCCTCGCCTCTTCGCCCGGCGCCGCGCCTCGCAGCCAAGATTTATCTACACGGCTGGGGCGCAGGTAGCGGGGGCGGTGGAGGGAGGAGGAAAGAAGGAGCCCCCGTTTGAACTCGGAGTAGAACAGGTGAGTACCAGGGGGGGGGGGGGTGGCGGTCAGGGTGGAAAGGGAGACAGGTGAACAGGGGTAGGGAAGGGGCATCTGCCCTAAACTGGGTCAGGTATCTGCGGGCGAGGGTCTTAGGCACGCCCTGAGATGAGAATTTCATCTAAGAGTCGACAACTCCGCCCCCACCACACTGCACACACACACACACACACACACACACGCACACGCACTCTTCTGGGCTCATGGCTGACCGCGTCGCTATCACCCCACGCCCCCACCTGCTCAGCCGCCCAAGGTATCCCTCTTATTCACCTACATCCCTCCCTTGTCCCCACTCCCAAGCTGGAGGGGCAAAGACAGCAGAGGCCTCCCTGTCTCTCGCTGCCTTTCCCCTTCCCTTTCTCTGGAGACAGGAGACAGAACCCCGTAGCTTTTCCTTTTTCTTCTCGGTCTGAACAAAGATCTGGTTGGGGCTGAAAACCGTAGATCAGAGTCAAAGCTGTCCCTTGCAGCCCCAGAGGCTGAGACTCTGCGCTCCTGGGAGCAGGGGTCTCCTGGGTCCTGGCTGGGGGCCTGGGCTGCTGGGCCAAGTGCAGCAGGGACACTGGGCAATGCTCAAGGGATTCACACTGTGAATCTGGTTAAAGCCCTCCTCCTCCTTCTGCTTCAGCACAGCAAGACCCTCCACCCTCACCCTCCTTGGGACTCCAAGAATTGGATTGCACAGACTTTGGGAAGAAAGTAGGAGACTCAGGTACGGCCAGTGTTTCCAGCAGTGGGAACCACAGGCTCTAGATTGAGTTGCTATGGTGGAGAACCCAGGGCCTCTCTTCCCCAGTTCCCACTAGGTGGAGTGGAACAGTCCCCTTGAATGGGGACCCATTAAGTCCCCCTACCTCGCATTTGTAATAGGCACATGCTCCCATCAGCCTGGTTCCCACAATGGCCACAACCTTCAAAAGGTGAAGGGCTGGGACTAGCCTATTGGAATAGCCAGTATGTCCCCCACAAAAGGACGGCTAGGGAGACTTCTCAAAGTCCTGCTTGCCAGACCCCGGTCTGGGGAAAGTGGGATTCCACAGGTGGGGATGGTGGGGGGTTGAGTGGGACCTTGCACAGGCCGCTTCAGAGGTTCTTAATAATTCTACAAATACTTACAGAGCCCTTAATCTTGTGTCTTATTCTGTGCGAGTCTCTGGGGAGGCAGAGATGAACGGCCTCGGGACATTAGGAATGGGAAGATCGCTCAGAGTAAACTGCAGGCCTTTCCTAACCCTCACCCGAAGCCTGAGAAGAGGCCTGACCCCAGCCCATGACCCGTGACCCTGGGCACGGCTGATCCCAGGGGACAACCCAGGAGAGCAGTCTTCTAAGCCACTAAGGAGCTTGGTGTCACACTTCTAACTTGTCCCCACTCCCTTGGACTCCTATTCATCCCCTCTTAAGCTTTCTGAAAGCATGAAAGAGCAGTTCTCAGGTGTCTTTAGGGCCCAGGCTCCCTGCTCCCTTCTGAGCCCTCCACTGTTTATGTTATGTCGCTGCCCACAAAACTCCCAGGTCTCAATGCGGTTGATGAGGCCCTGAGAAAGGCTCCATTTCAGGGGTGTCCCAGCTGGGGAGCAGGACCAGTGCCAGACCTCGCTCCACGCTGCACCTGCCCAAGTGAACCAGGGCCCCCTGTGCTTCCAGGCCACACTCCACACCCAGGGCCCCCTGGGCTTCCAGGCCGCGCCCCACACCCAGGGCCCCCTGGGCTTCCAGGCCGCGCCCCACACCCAGGGCCCCCTGTGCTTCCAGGCCACACTCCACACCCAGGGCCCCCTGGGCTTCCAGGCCGCGCCCCACACCCAGGGCCCCCTGGGCTTCCAGGCCGCGCCCCACACCCAGGGCCCCCTGGGCTTCCAGGCCGCGCCCCACACCCAGGGCCCCCTGGGCTTCCAGGCCGCGCCCCACACCCAGGGCCCCCTGGGCTTCCAGGCCGCGCCCCACACCCAGGGCCCCCTGGGCTTCCAGGCCGCGCCCCACACCCAGGGCCCCCTGGGCTTCCAGGCCACACTCCACACCCAGAAAGCGCCCCTCTACTCCTTTAGGAGCACCTGCTCTCCCCTGCTGTCCAGCAGGACCCTGGCACCTGGTCACACTGCCGAGCTGTTGCACCTGCTGTCTCCTCTGCCTGGAGGGCCCTTCCCTGCGTCGCCCTGGTACACTCACGCTGGTCCTCAAGGCCAAGAAGCACTTCCTGCCCAAGGCCTGTTGCCAAGGGCCCCCGGGCTGGTCACTGTGGGGATGTGGTTTCCCTCCTTCGTCTGCTCCACACGCCCGAGTTCTCAGAGAGCACCTGAGCACTTCACACAGGTGCCTCAAGCCAGGCCCCGTGGGAACTGGCTTCTTGGGGAGGGGAGAGTGACAGCAGCACGGCTCACCTTCATTCACAGGAGCCCCGTGCTAATTAGAAAAGAGGGGCTGCTGGCCAGTCTGCCCCCCATCAGCCTGGGGGGCTCAAGGCTGGGCTCAGCGTGGGCGCTGGAGCAAGGAGGCGGGGCCTGGGTGAGCTCTGTGACCCCGGAGAGGGTGCGAGAAGACAGCCCGTTGTCCTTGGGGTGACTCTGCCCTTAACCCTTTGGAACCTGTGTCAAGATCTTTCTGGGCCTCAGTTTCCCTACCTGCACAGTGGCTTCCCTTTCAGCCATGAGGTGGGGGGATGGTCAGACACTTTAGCTGCAGACCTCTTATCCCCAGCACACTTTTAAGGCAAGCCTGAAACTCGGGCCGTCTCTTCTACGGGCGAGCTGGCTGTCTTCCACGTGCCAGGGATGGCCGGGCCGAGGGCTGGCAGCTCTCACAGCAGGCGTGGCCTTGGCCCTTGCGGGCCTTACAGTGCCATGGACGAAGAGAAGGGCATTAAAGGACTGGGGGAGGCAGAAGCGGCCTCCATGGATCTCACCAGCCTCTCCCCTGTCCTCAGGGATAGCCCTCCACTGGGGAGCAAAACACGGGGTCGGAGGAAGACTTCCTGGGCCACGGTGCCTCGCTCCGCCGCCATGGGGAAAACTGGGTGCTATAGCTGATGTTTTTATTCCCATCTTACACAGGAGGAAACTGAGGCTCAAAAAGGGCAAAGACCCTGTGCCAGGAGGGGGCCAAGGAATGGCCCCTCCATCAGAGTCTTCAGTCTTCTAAGTGTGAAGCAGGGCGCCCCTGGCCATTTAAATTTAAAAATTTAGAAATTCAGCTTTTAGTCCCGCTAGCCACATTTCAGGGGCTCAGTAGCCCTGGGAGGCTGGTAGCTGCCATATTGGGGAGCACAAATGTAGAACAGTCCATCACCACAAGAAATTCTGTCAGGTCGTGCTTCTCAAAACTGCTGCCTTGCCTAGAATGTTCTGTTCGACCTTGCTGATCTTGAACAGAAGTCAGCAAACTACTTCTGGTGGGCCGAACCTGGCCCACCTCCTGTTTTTTATAAATAAAGTTTTATTGGACCACACCCTGTGTATGTGTTTATATACTGCCAATGGCTGCTCTCTGCACTACAGAGGCAGAGTCAAGTGATTGCCACAGTCCGGCTGGCCCAGCATGAGGGAAATGGTTACTGCCTTGCCCTCTACGGAACCAATGTGCTGGTCCCCTCTCTCGAGGCAGTCTCCCACACACAGTCTGATAATCGCTGGTCTCAAACTGGTTCCCCAAGTGTGATCCTTGCACCAGGATCACCTGGGAACATATTAGAAATGCAGGTTTCTCACCTGGGAACGTGTTAGCAATGCAGATGTTCAGGCCCCACCCCTGACTTACTGAATCAGAAATGCTGGAGGTGGGCGCCCAGGAATCTGTGTTTTAACCAGCCTCCCAGGGGATTCTGATGCAGGTTCAAGGTGAAAACCACTGACCCATAACACCCATGGAGGAAAAGCCAGTGAATGACCGGCACAGTGAAGGCGCTAGGGGCTCCCGTGGGGACGGTGTCAGGGCAGTTGGAGCCCACTGGCTGCCTGGCCCCTCTGCAGCAGAGCCTCGAGAGCCCTTTGATGAAGGCCAGCCAGCGGGAGAGGCCCCCTCACCCCAGGCACAGGCCCCCCTGCCTGGCGGCCCCGCCCTCCCACCGAGTCGTCAGCACATTTGGAGCTGTCTCCACACATAAATTCATGGACCAGCTGTCTCTTTTAATCTGGTTGCAAGATGAAACCATTAATAGATGTCAGACACATTGGCAATGATCTCTTCATTAATTATTTCCTCCTTTCTGAGGAAAAAAAAATTAGTAACAAGCAACCATCAATAATTCACAACTACAAGTTAACCTTTCTATTAGCAGAGTGTCTCTGCACACACACCACGGACGCTGTCAGAGCCAGTGGTTCTGGCTTGAATAATGTTTTTTATGGCAGGAACATTAATGCTGTCTGTCAAGACACACAATTATAAATAACCCAAATGCAACTTGGAAACCGTAAGTATTTTTCAAGTGTGACTTATGAGCCAACCATTTGGTTCTGTAATAACACGTACTATCCAGTGATGTTGCCGTGTCCATAAGCAGGACTTCTTACGAAGGAATTATTTTCAGGGTGAGGTCCTGTGGTTAGAAAGGTGTCCCCTGCGCTAACCCAACACTGCTTCAGAGCTGGCTCCTCTCTCTGGCGACGCGGAGAAAGCCCGCGGACACTTCCGGGCGACTCGGGTGTGGATGGCGGCGTGCTCCTGGTCGGCATCGTCCCCTATTCCTTACCCCGCTGCTTTCCAACCTTTTCCCACTTGGGGCCCAGTGAAAATAGAATTATTTCGGGGACCGTTAGCACCGAAATCACCCTGAGCTTAAGTGAATTCAATTAAGATCATTGGGTCAATAATCTTCATACCACATCAGGGTGATCACTCTTTTGCAGACCTGCCCGAAATTTCTGGTGGACCGGTCCGCGGACCAGTGGTTGAAACACACTGCCTTACACTCTTCCGGCTGTTCTTCTGCTATGATTTTTAGGAACCCCTCCCCAATACCTGGTTCCTCTTCTAGAACACGCAGTGTTGGGGCAGCACCCCTCTTCCTTCCACACTGAGGCCTTGCACCTGCCCACATTCACCACGTCTCTGTTTCCCACGCAGGTGACCGCAAACTAGTCACTGTCCCTCTCCAAACCTGTTTCCCCATCTGTGAAATCGGGGCGATGATTTCTACCTCGCTGAGCTGAGTGGGCATTGAGTGAATTAATGGACGACAAGGCCCGGCCCGCCCGAGAGATACTTTCTAGTCTAGTTCCAAGGGTTAGGTTCACCGCACCACCCGGCCAACTCTAACGGACGTCCGGACGACCACACAGCCTGGAGAGCCAGCTGCTTCATCCTTGGGCCAAAACACCAGCACATGGTCCCGACTGCTGGCCAGTAGACTGCAGTGCTGGAGATGTCCTGAACTGAATGCCGGACAGCATCTCGCTCTGCCTGAGTGGGCTCTGCCAAACAGCTGTTTCTTTTAATTAAACACACACGCGCACAGAACAAAATCAAGTGATGTGTGCCAGGTACCCTCCTTCCGTGGGTGTCTGCGTCTCTAACCTGTGCCCAGCCTCTTGCTGAGCAGTGGGGATGCTGAGATAATGTAACCCCTCCACAGCAGCCCACAGTTGGCCCACGCCGAGAGGGTCCCACCGGCACACGGGGCACGGGTGGTGTTAGTGTCAGGGTTTGACTCGGGGACATCAGACAGGATTGAGGCATGGCCCCAGCCTTTACTTCTTGCTTCCAGGGGGAAAGCCACTGTTCTCATTGCTGCCCGGTGTCTGGGGGTTGCACACGGACTTTTCCAGAGCACTGAGTTCCCCTGAGGCCTCTCAGCCCCTCTCCTTGTCCCTGACTCCAGGTTCAGATTCAGGAGGGTCCCAGGGACGGATGGACTCATTTATTGGAGGTGGAGTGACATGTTGCTTCTCTGCATCTCCCTGCAGTGAGCTCAGCTCAAACCTCAGCTCCTCTCCGCCTCCTTGTCCCAGCCCCGCCCTAAACACAGCGATCAAGAAGACCGTCACTCCACAACCTTGTCACTCACCAGCTTAAAGCCCTGCACAAAAGAGCCTGACTGCCCTCAGAATAAAGTCCCAAATTCTAAACACGGCCAACAAGACCTTTCGCTGTCTTGGCCTCCCTGCCTTTCTAAGCCCATCCCCTCCCTGATTCACCTGCAACGTCCCCCACATGGAGGCCTCGCCAGGTGGAGAGGGAAAGAAGGTTCTGGGCAGCAGGAACAGGTAGGCAAAGGCTCATGGGAGTGAAAGAGTCAGCCAGGACACGCGGAGAGGACGCGGTGCGCAAGGGGTCTGCGCTCTCAGCAGGGGTCCGTGGGACACGCCCACTCCGGAGCCGCTCAGGGTGCTGGTTAATGTCACGTGGCACTGAATTACAATCTAGAGGTTTGATATTTTTAACTTGGACACGGGTGTTTCTTAGGCACAGGTGAGTTTGTGAACGGCAGATACAGTGTCAGGAACAAGGGAAGTTAAGTGCCTCCAGGGACAACGCTGAGCCTGCTGAAGCCAGGCCCGTACCTTGACCACGATACCCACAAAGGTTTAGCAGATGAACACGGAGCCTGGAACACGTCTGTACACTGTATTTTAAGCAAGACTCTTTGAGGACATCTAAAACAAGTTTAAGTGACAAGAGGAAGCCAGTGACATATTTAGCAGAACAGTTCCTGGCATCTTCAGGCAAAGCTGGATCCAGGTGCTCAGCTGCCATTCATTCTCCCTTCCCCCCAACCTCCATCCATATCTTAATTGTGTTTCTCTCAGTGGGTTGTCAGGGAAAATGGACAATGACAGCTCCATATATACTTCTCACAACTTAGTTCTCTCAGTAAAAGAAGAAGGAGGAGGAGGGGGGAGCAGGAGGAGGAGGGGGGGGGAGGAGGAGAAAAGGAGGAAGAGAAAGAAGGAGAAGAAATAAAAGAGAGACCTTTTGCAAACACCCTTGCCAGACTGGAGAGAGGACACTTGCTGATTAGGGTCACATTCCATGTCCTGAAACAATCAGTTTGGCCAAGGGAGTGGGGAGGAGGACAAGCTCTGTCAGCCCCTGTCACGTGTCCACCCCTTCGTATTGGGGGTGGTCCCCATACCTGACAGCCCAGTGAAGACTGAAAGGAGTAGGGAAGGGAGTGTTTTCTCCAGAGGGTCTTGGGCAGCCAGGTGACATCTAGCCACCTCACTTATGAGTTGGAATGTTCACTAACCTCTTCACTCTGTGGTCTGTACACCTAACCCCTTATACAGGCTGGGCCCCTCCTCTTGTCCGACACCCCATTCAACCCCCCACACCTGCAGAGACCCTCTGAGAGTTACCAGCCTCCCCTTCCTCTGTGCCAAAGCACGAATGTCAACCTCAGAACAGCCTCCAGCAGCCCGCCACTCCATAGCCAAGCCGGTGAAATAAATAACTCTTTTAATTTCACAGAACAGTATTCTGTTGAAAAAAAATATTCTACTACGCTACCCAGAAAGACATTTCACCCGAAACGACAGCAGCAAACTTCAGCCCCCAGAATCTGCTCGCCCCTCCCGGGACCGAGCGGGACGATGGCGGAGGACGCCCAGGCGCACGGAGATTGCTCACTGGTGTGACAGGCCAGACCGCACCGGTTTATCCAAGCCAGTCTCACGTCAAGGAAAACGTGGATAAATCATTACTCCTGCAAGCTTAAAAAAAAAAAGAAAAAGTGCTAATACCTCAAGGCAGAAGGAGAGTGAGTTTGTTGAAATGAACGTGAAGAATGGAGGGTACGATCTTAGAATGTAAAACCACAGAAAATGCCGTCTGGGAACACGGAAATCATCTGTCTTATCCGGAAGCCTGTCTCCAGAGTGGCAAGTGGAAGGATGGGTTGGAGGACAGAGTGGGCCCCGCGCTCGGGGGACGGGCACGAAGGACAGGGTGGCCGAGATGTTGCTTTGCCCAGAAACACTCTTCATCACTGTCTGCCATCGAACCTTAAGGATTGATCATCTTGGGGATCTTTTTTTTCCTCGGGCTTTGCCTCTGCCTCTCGGACATGCTTGAACTTGAGTTCACTGTGAGCCAGGCACGCAGCCAAGAGCCTGACGCATGACCCACCCTACAATTCTCTCCTCATCTCCCCCCCATATACAGGTGAGGAAACTGAGGCACGAGGAGGTGTGGTGACTGATCGAGCTTTTAAGTTTTGTTTTTCTCTCAATGTCTCCCGGACCCTTTAAAATTGCTGTAACCATGTCTCCGAACCACACGCCAAGAATGTTAGACTAAGCGGGAAACTTCAAGCTCGACCGTCTCAAAGCCCTTTTCGTTTACAGGCATTTCAAAAGAGCTTTGCCAGTAAACAAAAATAAGTAAGTTCCACTGACCCAGAAGCCAGATTCTCTGTAATGAGCTCTGAGCTGGGTCCTCCCCTGAGCAAGACAACGCATAGTTCTAGTTCGGGTTGAATTTGTTTCTCTGAGGCCTTGCTTTTCAAACTTCTCAGGCCTTACCTACTCTAGAAAAAAAACTGAACTATGATAACAAAAACCATATAGTCCCCCAAAGCCACCAGAGTCACAAAGGTGGGTGCTCCCAGGACTCAGTTGGAGTCACAGCCTCTGCTTTGAGACACTGTATAATTCTTGTTTCCCGAGTGAAGAACATGAAGGGCCCGTGAATGTTGTAAAAGACAGATGCGTGAAATTTTGCAACCGCTCCACAATCAGGTTTCTCCATTCTGATAGGCGTCAAGAAAAGAAAAAAAAAAAAATCCGGAATCGGCAAATGTTAAATATTTCCTTACTGCTGATAAATGCTTGCCCCTCCTTCCCTTGTCTCCCCTCCTGTTACTCTTCTAACATGAATTTATTTTCTATTTGAAAGCCAATCTCGTTGGTTATTAGATATTCTCCCTGCTGTCACTATCAGTAAATTATTAAACAGCTGACCAAGCTTTGTTTTAAAATGATTCTCTTACGAAGCTCACAGTAATATATTTGCCATGAATACCGAACGGTGCCATGGTCTCTGAGGGCACGCGAGTGAGTCCTATTTACTACCTTTAGCAAAACGTGCGTGCAATTAGCATTAAGAACTTGACTTGGGCCGCAGCCGCCCGCGATGCCTGTACCTCGCCTGCCTGGCGCTCTCTTCCCTCGTTAGACTCCTGCCTGGGAGAAGCGCATAAAGCTTCTGGGTCGGATCACGCCGCCAGGAAATAGCGCTTAGACCCGCCTTTTGTCAGTGCTCGCCTCCTCTCTTGGCCCTAAGCCTCAGTGTATACCACCTGTGCGGATCCCTTTCTGAGTTAAACAAGCGGCTGGTTTCCAGTGAGTCTCCCTGCAAAGAAAAGAAAATTGACGGGGATAAGATGACCTAACCTGTCTGTACCTCCACGTTCTCATCTGCAAAACAAGACGCCCAGCTGCGACCTGGCTCAGGAAAACAGCGCCAAGCACGGTGTGCCCGGCATAGAGTCAGTGCCCAGGGGCCCGCAGCCACTTTTTCTCCTACTGACTCCTGCGTGAGTCCCAGACTCTCCAGGTCGTAAGTGACAGAGACCCATTCCGAACTCACTTGAGCCAAAGAGGACATGGCGTTGGCTTGAACCAACCAAAAGGCGGTTAATCAGTCAAGCTCTAACCGGGAAAACGGAAACTGCTTCAGGTCTTCACAACAGAGGGAATCTGATTCAGGAAACTGGCTGTGCAGGTGATGAGGGAGCTGAGAGCCCCCCAAGGGACAGGAAGGTAGCAGAAATATACAAGAGCAGGAAGTCACTCCCAGCCTTAAGACCGAGGGGCGCAGGCATGCAGTAATGCGAGGAGGCTGGAGCCAGGACACGTGTCCAGGGGAAGCTGTGAAGCCAGGGAAGATGCCTCTTAGCTGCTGGAGGGAGGAGAAGAAACTCCCTCTCTCCTTCCCCTTCCCTTCAGCATCCCATCAGCTCCTCCCATGGGCCAAACCCAGCTGGACGCCAGCAGACAGAGTCTGGGGAAACACAACCTCCGGACTGTCTGCGTCCAGCGCATGTGTTTACAAACACTGTAAAATAGCGTCTCCCTGTACAACCCCATGAACATCATCCCCACTTGACTGCGCCTGCATATATATTCCCTCCCCAGATACTGTGATCAGCTCTGTCCTTGGTCCTGAAGGGTGGAAGGGGTAGTTAGTTGGTTCTTCTATTGCATTGTATGATAATTCCTGGGAATGACCACCCAGACAGGCTTCAGTCCCGCCCTGAGCACCTGGAGCTGGGTTTCAGAAACCCATTGCGAGATGTGACAACGAACTGGTAGGGCTCCAGCGGGGGACAGAACGTTACGTCTTTGGGGTGGCTCAGCATCGGGTATTGGCTGGGCCAGGAAGGACCAGGGAGTAACCCGAGAACAGCAAGCACTCCCGTTCGCTTTGCTCCTGCAAGAGTTTGTTTATAATGAAAATTGGAAACCAGGCTCAGCAAGGCCCAGGCACAGAATCTGGTTTGAATAATCAATCCTCTCTTTTAATTAATGATCCTGTTTCTGCAGCAGGCCCCGAAAGCAAAGAACGAGACGTGCTGTATCTTGTTAGGAAAGCTAACGCCACGAGCAAGAGGAGATCCTGGGGAGACTGCGGCGTCGGGAGTCGGCGCTGCCCACAGTCAGAGCCCTGGCTGACGCAGCAGACAGCCCTTCCCCAACTCCTTAATCCTGAAGCCTCAAGTGAACACCACGCATCTTATCTGCTGGAAAAAAGATTCCAGTCTGCAGCATCAGCCTCTTGATAAGGCAGTAATTACTGAAGCAATTTTCGCAGATACAAAGGCATTTTTAAATAATTTTACTTAATCAAAAGCCTGATTAATTATCTAGCCCCTGGATCAGAGGCCAAAGTGGGATAAAACTGTATCAGAAATGATTGCCATGACGGGAGGAGGGGAGAGTTCTGCCGCCTTCAAACATTCGGAAGCTGCCCTCTGACGCGTGGCTGTGTTCCTGTGCCCTGCAGTGCTCACGGGGGCTGGCCCACTGGACTGGGCCTCAGGAGACCCGGGCTTCGGGCCTGCCTCCGCCTCGGACCCCTGCATCCTTGGCTAATTCCCTTCCCCTTATCAGAACTCTGCACAATCAGTGGGGACAGAGAGAGAGAGAGGGGGGATACAATGGATGGTCTTGGGGCCTCTGTCAAGTGCTGACTTTCTATAGCCATTGGGACATTTTTCAAACTATAGATGCCATTAGAAATTCTTCTGGGACGAGGAAAGTCCAGGGGAAGTTTATGAGTGTGGAAGGGCTTCGGTCACATCTGAAGTTGAGGTCAGATACCGGGGTGGGGTAGATTAGTGTGGGGAGAGACACGCCACAGACAGACGGGTATGTCCCTCAATAAATGCCTGCTCTGGGGATGGAAAAAGTCACCCCTGCCCAATGGGCATCTATTGAGCCCTCCCTTATACCTGAGGGCCTGCATGAGTTACTATGGAGACACAGGCTCTGCCTTCAAGCAGTTTGCAAGGGGAAGGATGCTTTTCTCAGATGGTAGCCCATGGGTGGGTCTCTTCCAATGATGCCATCAGAATATTCTAGAAACAGAAACACTGTTCACTTTTACTGACATGGTAAGTCATGCCCCAGCCTCTGCATACACCCTTTCTGTAGACGCAGTGATGGGGCCATCTCCTCGAGCACGTGCCTTGTGTGGGCTGGATGGCTTCCCTGGGCTGGGGGTGGGGGGCGGGGCCTGCCTCGTTGTCAGCACAGCTCCCGACACTTGCCCCTAGCTTTGGTCCAGCTTTAAGTGTTGACAATTCCATCACGTTTCTTACGTGTGATATTTTCAAGCAACGTCGGGACAGCTGACAAAGACCTGCCAACTTGTTCTCTTGGTGGTCCGCCCAACGACCCACAGTGCATTGCTGCATGGCTGCATCCTAGAGCCTGGTGCAGTGGTTAAGGGCCTGAACCTCGGAGCTAGGTTATCTGGTCTGAATCCTTGCTCTGTCGCTCCCTGGCTGTGTCACTACTGTTGTAAAGATTAAAATGAACTATCCGTACATAGTAAATGTGATACAAATGATAAGTAGCTGTATTACTTTATGCAATTTCCCTCAGTTCTATAGGATTCAATCACTCCAGGTCTAAAATGGCTCAATAATCTTTATGTATGTATTCAACAAATATTTACTGAGGTCCTACTAAGTGCCAGTCACGGATATGGGAGCTTAAGATACCACAGTATCTTAAGCTGTAAAACGAGACTCCTGTCCTCACAGAGCTTGCATATGCATGGATGGAGGGGGAAGTCAGAACCACCGAGTTAATGTGTGATATGGGAAAAATAGAAAGCAGATTAATATTGTTGTGTGTTTGTTTTTACAATGGAGTGGTCAGGGAAGGCCTTTCTGAGGTGATGACACTTGAGCAGTGACCGGAGTCAATGGATTTGGAGGCTGAAAGTGGACTGAAGTCATAGGGAACAGCAGGTACAAAGGGCCTGAGGCAGGGTCATGAATGAAACATGCAAGGAACAGCTACGAGACCACCGTGGAGGAGGTGGTGGGAAGTCAAGTGCCCAAGGGAAGACTCAGGGATTATAGCACATGGAGTCTCATAAGCCAGGTCAGAACATAAAGAGTGTCCTAAATGTGTTTGGAAGCCATTAGAGGGATTTGAGGGAATGGTGACGAGGTCCAACATGTACACAAGTTACCACACTACAAGGCAGGATGTGGTGCACCGTGGAGAAACACAAAGTGTTCATGATGTTAGAGGAAAGGAGTCATTTCAGACTCGGGAGAGCAACAAAAGCTTCAAAGGAGCTCAGTAGAAGTAAACGGGAGGAAGCCAACATTTCCAATGAAGGTAAGCCAGCAAACACGGAACTTTTAAGATCCATGTGCCAATCTGTCCATTCATTCACTTATGGCTGCCCCCTCTATGTGCTGTGTCCTGTACTAGGTGCTAAGGATATGGTGGTGACTAAAATCCACCCCAGTGCCTGTCTTCAATGAGTTCCCAGTGCCGGCCAGCCAGAGGGAAGGGGTGAGACTGGTGTTAATTCCTGCTAAGCCGCTAAAATTCCAGGCTGACTTGTTACTGCAGCGCAGCACAGCCAGGCCGTGGCCTCCAGCATCAGCTGGGGTGCTGACCATGCGCCACTCCACCAACGGTCAGGCGGTGTTCGTTACACACATGTCACCGTGCCAGGATGACGCTCCCTCTGACTGAGACAGCTCCATCAGTAAACCCACTTCACCTTTACATTCAGGAAAACCTGTAACACCTCTGGCCCATGTTATAGTACCAAGCTCCTCCTACTGGTTCATTGTCCCAGAGGGAAAAAATGAAAAACAAAAATACGAAAAATCCATCCTAAGATTAAGAAAAAAAAAAAGCCATCCCGAAGGACAGCAGTGTGGTATTCGTGCTGGTCAAGCTCTTCGAGGCGTGCTCACTCTGTGCCGGGGATTTGCTCAAGTGTTTCGCGACAATTAATTTATTTAATCTTAACCTTCAGAATAGTCTGTCGTCACCCTGCACGTACCTCCACCCTGATGCTTCAGGGCGCACTGCCTTCCGGCAGCCAGCACGGCTCGGCTTTGCCCGAGGGTTTCCTCTTCCCGACAGACCCCACTCTACAGCCGGCAGGCAAAGCAGCAGTGTCGGGCATCAATGCCCCTCCCTGCACACACTCACACACAGACACACACGCATGTGCACACACATGCACTCACACACGAGAGAAGCCCTCGGTGAAGGGCGGGTGGGAGTTGGTGGGTGAGTATCCGAGCCCCTTCACGCCTCGGGGGGTGTTTTCCGCCTGGGGTGCACGTTTCACCGCCCCCCAGGCTCCCCGGTGGGAATAAGCCCCAGTGACCCACAGTGGGGGCTTGCTCAGTAACTCCATTTACCCTTCATCTACTTCTACCTCCCAGTTAGCTTCTTGCTCTCGAATCCGTGTCTCAGGCTCTGCTCCTGCGGGATGCAGGCTGAGATGCAGCACTGGGAGGCCCACAGTGGGGGCTTGCTCAGTAACTCCATTTACCCTTCATCTACTTCTACCTCCCAGTTAGCTTCTTGCTCTCGAATCCGTGTCTCGGGCTCTGCTCCTGCAGGATGCAGGCTGAGATGCAGCACTAGGAGGCCCACAGTGGGGGCTTGCTCAGTAACTCCATTTACCCTTCATCTACTTCTACCTCCCAGTTAGCTTCTTGCTCTCGAATCCGTGTCTCGGGCTCTGCTCCTGCGGGATGCAGGCTGAGACGCAGCACTGGGAGGCAGGGAGGTACCCTATTACCCTCTTTATTGGGCTGCCGAGAAAACTGAAACAGAGAGGTTGAATAACTCTCCCAAAGTCACAGAGCAGGTGAGTGGCAGTTCCTGGCTCAAAGCTCAGCCACTGGGCTCCAAAATCCATGCTATTAACCCCGACACTCTGCTGCCCCTGGCTGGGAGAGCGGCCCAAACCACTGAGCGCCAGCCTCGTGTAATCGGCTTTGTGCGACACGCAGCGTGGCGAGCTGCACGGGTGCACCTACCACCTCCCCTTCCGAGATCCAGCGTGTAATTCAGAAGTGTGTTTTGAGAAGGTATTTGATGTGATTTTCGATGCAGGAGCAGCCCCACAGCGATCCATCAGCCGGCTCTCTTTGACAGAGAATTGAGCTCCCAGGTCAGGAAGCAAACCTCCATTTTTCGTGGGATGCACTTGGAATGCACCCACATACCAGCGCCCGGGAGATAAAGCAGAGTCAATGACAGTTCTTGTCAATGAGCTTGTTATGGCAAGAGGGGAGATGCGAGGCTCTCGGGCTGAGTGCGGCTGCCGACACTCCAGACGCATGCTTATTTTTTTCTTTTTCTTTTTTGTATGATAAACACTTTGCCGGCGTCTTTTAGCCCTGCCTGTCAATTCCTTGACGTTTCCAAGTCCCCTTTTGATCCGGCATCTTCATCCAATGGCGCAGAAGCAAAATGAGTACTTACTTGGTTCCCAGACCATCAACCATTCTCTCTCTTTCAGACCAGATCTCTCTGATTTTTCAATTTTGTTTCGTGTCTGGATGAGTAATTTCAGAACCAGGAGGCTGGTGAAGTCGGAGCTTCCTCGCTGAGGATTTCTTGCCTTCGCGCAAAAAAAAAAAAAAGAGAAAAAGCCCATTGTAGCAAATTGTCTGTATGATTCATTCGTCACAGGCACTGATGAAAAATTTTTTTTTCTTAAAGACATTTTGGAGGCCCATGGACCATTATGGTAGGAATTAACCCTAGAAAGTGAGACAAGCAAGATGCAAAAATGTTAATATTAGATTTATTTTGTCATTAGAAAAGCTGGTGCTTTTGGGGGTGAAATTTGAGAGATAGAGGATGAGAAATTGAAGAACGGGAGATCTGATCAAAACTGCCTCTGCTGGCCAAAAGATTAATGTTTTCAAAATACACATGTTTTTTTTTTTTTGGTATGGCAAGGTTTTCTGTTCTTTATTCATACTTTCAAGAAATTAAAAATCATGTGGCTGGCTTCTTCTTGCTTCTTATACAAGCTACTCATGCTCAACCAACACATAGAATTCAGTTTAAAAGAACGAAGGGGAGGAAGGAAGGAGGAAGGGAGTGAAAAGGGAGAGATGGAGCAAAGAAAGGAAAATGCAGTCCTACTGTGTGCCCTCCAAGATATGGGCACCCCAAATCCAGGGTGGGGCAAAAGTGGGTTTAAACACAGAGAATTTATTCTTGTATTATTATTAATTATTGCATTATTTTCCATATGCACAACTGTGAGCCTACTTTTGCCCTGCCCAGTATTTGGTGAACAGCTAAGCCAGCCACACATACAGCTCTTGACATGGAGGAGTTCAGTGTTTTTAAAGATGATGATGCCAAAAGAATTTTTTTTTTAGCAATTCCCTAGGAGAGGAACAAACTAAATGTCGCCTGTTCAAAGAAGGCTGGGGAGCTGAGCTGTTGAAAACGAGCAGGATTTTTACAGGTGGAGTGACAAACTGCAGAGACGAGCAGAGACGAGCAGAGACAGCCAGACCCAGAGAGCACGTGTCAGGTGCGGAAGAATGCATGTGTTTTGCCATTAGCACAGTGTGAATATAGGGGTTCCTAAGATCGAAAAAAGAGGGGGCCTGACCTGTGGTGGCACAGTGGGATAAAGCGTCGACCTGGAACGCTGAGGTCGCCGGTTTGAAACCTTGGGCTTGCCTGGTCAAGGCACATATGGGAGTTGATGCTTCCTGCTCCTCCCCCTTCTCTCTCTCTCTCTCTATCTCTCTCTCACACTCCTCTTTCTCTAAAAAATCAATAAATAAAATACTTAAAAAAGAAGTATTCTCTCCAAAAAGAAAAAAGAAAAAAGAGGGTGGGGTCAGCCCCTGGGAAAATCGCACCCCAGGCTCGGGAGGATGGACTTCTTTCTGCACATCGGTCCCTCACTCATTCACTCATTCACTCAATAAATATACACAAAGTACCAAACTAGGATCTGAGGATGTAGCAGCGAGACAATAAAAATGGAATGAAGAAATGACTTTGAAAACTATTTTGAAAGGAGAACTGAAAGAACTGGGTGAATTTATGAAAGGTGACCTTAAGAGGGCAGGAACCCAGGCCAAAGGTGATCTACCTACCATGGAGGGAGAGAATGCTTGGAGCCAAGTACCAGAGGACACAGGGAGAAAGGGCGTGGGGAGGGAGTGACTTCTGGGCCACAGAGCCACAGGAGGAGCTGGGTCTGAGATCTGCTAGGTTTGCGGTGCCTAAGAGCCACAGGGGGATGCACCAGCCACACCACATTTCCGTTCAGGCATCCCGCATGTGGGGAGCCCTCTAGTGGACACTTTTGGTGCTCAGCCTGATTCTCTCAGAGCCCCGTTTCCGGGTCTGTGGGACTGTTCTGCTCTGGGGCCTGTGGGGGGTCATCCCCCTAGCCTTTGTCTCTGACAGCCCACATTTCTGACCCTAGGGGAGACTGGCTTTGGGCTCCTGAAGCCATTTGGGAGTGCTGATATCTCCCTGGCATTCTTCTCCCCCGCCCTCTTGGTTTTTCCTGCAAGTAGTTCCTTAATAAATCACTTGCAAATAATGCCCATCCCAGGGTCTGCTTCTGGGAAACCCAGCCTATGTCCAGCACCTACAACATCCAGGCCCTTGAAGAAGACTCAGCCCGGGTTTTCAAGGAGCTCACCATCTGGTGGGGAAACAGACCAGCACTGACAATTTCAATACAGAGTGCAAAGATGCTATGAGAGAGGTGCTGGGGCGTGAGAGGAAGGCATGACAGATAATAAGGCCAAGGGCTCTTCCTCCATCTGAAGGAAGCAGGGAAGGCTTCCTAGAGGAGGTGACCCCTTGGGCTGGATCTTAAAGAATGCACACCCTTCTACAAAGTTGACTTTGTAACACAATTTGGCTTTGTGGTTATAAAGAATCCCCTGGTTCTTTTCACCTAAAAACACCAATGTAATGTTGCCGTTAATAAACTGCATTCCGGTGAAGCGGAGATGTGTCCAGTTTCCAATACTACAGCCGTAAGAAACAGAGTTTGATTTTGAAAGTCTAGCAGTTTGCCAGCTGCTCTGGGACCTCGGAGCTCTGCAGAGATGTCCCAGGAGGCAAGGAAGAGGAGCAGGAGAGTGTTTTCTGCTGAGCCCATCTTACTCTGGTTCCTCCCAGACATTGACTCTGAGATAAGGATTTTAGTGCAAATCATATATTTAGGAAGTGATTCCAGGAACCACCAGTAGGGGAGAGAGGAAGTGAGAAAGGGAAGGGACCACAGCCGATAAATTGTATGTTAACAATGCGGTCACCGCCAGGGACACCCAGGGGCCGGTGCCTCCTGGGGAACTCTGGGAATCAGTCTAGGGCACACTGCTTAGCAGAGGCGCAAGGGACCCAAGGTAGACAGGGCCCAGTTCCCATCAGTCTCTGGTTGAGGGCTGCGTGTGGGGATGGTAACTCCCCAGTACCTGCCATGTAGGTGGTAAAATGGACTCCGGCAGTCAGAGAAAAGCTTTGGGGGGGGGGGGGGAGAAAAAAAAGGAAAAGCATGTGCTAGCAAATGGCATTCCATGGGATGAACTGAAATTCTAAGAGCTAGGGAACATGGAGGCACCAGGGGCTACAGCCCCTACTCCTACACCTGACCCCGGCTGTGCCTGTGGGTGTTGGGTTACAGCATAGAGTTATGCTAACGACAACAACAACAAAAAGCTTTAAAAACCGCTGGCCAGATTCAATGCACCTGCTTTATAAGCAAAGACACAGAGGCCCAGGAAAGGGAGGATAAGGCCAAGAGGGACCTGAGTGGAGGTCCCCTGAGCCGCAGACCAGACCTCACACCTCATCGCACTCATTTCAGCCAAAGCCTGTTCTCGCTGCTGTTCCACTTTTTTTTTCCAATTCCATTTCTTCACATTGTCCTCGCTCTCCCTGAATGCCCCCCACCCCGTGACCTTCGCTGACAGTTTCTCAGCATCAGCCGCCCTGAGATCTCCACCAGACGTCTATCGTGCCATTCTCTTTCCATCCTTATCCAGCTCCTTAAACAGAACCTTTTACACATTTGCAAGAAGTGACCCAAGGCATGAAAACCGGAGGACGGATATCCACACAAGCTCGTTGGAATGAAACATAAATACGGGCACTTCACTTGGGCGACATGCTGGGCTGATAAAACATCTTCTGCAAACTCAGTACCGAGTTTCTCACACAGATGACTATTGCCTCGTGTTTGAAGATTAGCCAAAGCGTTTGGGCTGCTTTATACATTAACACGTGGATGTCTTCATTTATAAAACCATTCATTTCTGCATCCTCACTCCTCCCGGGAACTCTTTCTAGCTCATATTAAGTACTTAGTAAATATTTGCAAAATGAATCTTAAAAAAACGGCGGGCTCTGTACTCTGTGCCCCACCCTCACACTGAAATCAAAAGGGCTGGCTGCAAGAATTGTCACGTGTGCACCAAGTCTCAACGCCATCCTGTCAAAAATTGATCATGGTCTCTTTGCCAAAGATTTTTTTTGAACTATATTGAGAAAAAAATAATAAATAAAATCATGCATTTAGTAAATAAATATTGATTGGGTGCTATCTATGTGTTGAATACTGGGATACAATGGTGAGAAAAGAGGGAGGCGCTACTTTTCTTCTTTGAATAGTGCAGCCTAAACAGATATTAATCAGCTAATCTCCCAAGTTAAAGGTAACACCACAGCTGTGACAGGTGACTGGGCGGGTCTGTGATGCTCCTCCTCTCCAGAGGTGGGACTTGCTTTCCCTTCCTTTGAGTGTGGGCTGGACTTAGTGACTCAAGTCTAGGGAATGGAAGGGATAGGATGTCATTTCCAAGGTTAGGTTATAAAAAGACTGGGGCTTCCATTTTAGGTGCATATTCTCTCCTCTCTCTCTCTCTCTCTTTTTTTTTTCTCTCTCTCTCTCTCTGTTTCTCTATCACTGCTCTGGGGGAAGCCAGTTGCCATGCCATGAGAATGCTCGGGCTGATGGAGGGGGTGCCACTTAGGGAAAAACTAAAGCCTCCAGCAGCCATGTGTGTGGTCTTGGAAGAAGTCTCCATCCCCAATCGAGCCTTCAGGTGACTACTGCTCTGCCCATTACCCCGACTACAACCTCCTTGAGAGACCCCTGAGCCAAAACCGCTCAGCCAGGCCACTCCTATCAGCCTGACCCACGGAAACTGTGGAACAGAAAATGTTTCTTGTTTCTGTTGCTAAATTTGGGGTGATTTATTAGACAGTAATAGGTAGCTAATATAAAGGAGAAATACGAGATGCTATATAATGTGAAGCAGAGTGCATTGATCTGATCTGGGAAGTCAGGAAGATCTTCTCTAAGGAAGCAATTGAGTAATACAGGAGCAAGAAGGCTGGGAAGAGTAACCCAGGGAATGGAAGTGACATGTGCAAAGGCCCTGAGGTAGGAAAGGATGTAATAAGTAGGAAAGACTGAAAGAGACCTGTATGGCTGCAGCATCGAGATCATATGGGAGAGTGATTTTTAATAATGCTGAATGGTGGAGGGGGGACCCTTCCTTGGAGGGCCTTGAGACATTGTCAAGGATTTAGGTCTCTGTCAGGAGAGCAGGGGGAAGCCTTTGAATGGTTTTACGGTGGGAGATGGCTTGATCAAACCTGTGTTTCTTTCACGTCCTTTCAACTCTTATTGCCTATCAGGACATTCAGCTGACAACTGCCTCTCACTGGGCGTGTTTTGATTTCTACATAGGCTTTTTGCAAATAACGGGAATGACATGGGCTAAAAACATCCTGCTCGTAATTTGCAGTGCTGTCTGCATGTGAACCGTCCTCCCACCCCCGCGACTGCCGGTCACCGGCTAGCAGCTCTGAGAAGGTGAGAGAGACAGGTCTGGGAAGCGCAGGAGGAAGTGTGGGGTTCCCCTTCAAGGTGCGTCCCCAAACCCATTGCCAGTGTCGGTGTGTTTGTGCATCTGTGCTTTTCTCAGGGGCGTCTGTCATGTTCTCAAGGGGCTCTGGGTTCCCTAGATTAGAGCCTGAGACAAGGGTTCGGGATCCTGCGAGCTACTGAGCAAGAGCTCCCCGGGGGCTCCCAAGGATGTGCTCTCAGCTCATGTGGACCCCCCGCCTCATCCACAGGGGGACTCCGGAGCATCGACTCTTCCACGGATCGTCCCTATCCTCCCGCAAGGGGGAAGCATTTCAGACACCCGTCCGTCCGTATCCGCCCAACATTGGCTGGAGTGGCTCCCATCAATCCGAGACAGTTCTCTGGAGAAGAGGCGGCGTTCCCGGATGAAATAAATTGTTTTTATTTGCTAAGCATGCCAACCCTGAGCATGGTAGCAGCAAACACTCACAGCAGCCGGGAGACGAGTCAGGAAGGGAATCTCGGCAGGCCACCAAATCAGCGTCTGGCACAATCTGTGACCCTGCAAAGGTTCAAAACCCTCATGGGCAAGATGGAAATGACTGGGTGGTCGGCCATGTTCCGGGAAACCATGATAAACTCCTCACACTTGGGAGCGAGGACGGGGCCGCCGGGAAACCAGGACAAGCGCTCTGTCCAGTTGTCCTTGCACATCCAGCTGGCTCCAACTTCCCAGCAGGTTCAACCCAAACCCAGAAGCTCCCCTGGAGCACAGAGAGGAGCCACTAGGCTGAACCGAACCAAGGCACTGTTAACTGAAGTTGCAAAAAAAGTGCCCAGAGGGACCCCTGGAGGAACAGGTCCCCTGTTACTGTGAGTGTGAGGTGCAGCAACGGCCGTAGTTTATAGCAAGGACTCTGGCCCCAGGCTGTTGGGGTTCAAATCCCAGTGCCCCCACTTACCAGCTGTGTGGCTCTGAGCAAGCTCCGTGACCTCTCTGCGACTCGGTTTCTCCCCGGTAAAACGGGAAGGATAATAACAGTTTATCCTTGCAGGAACCACACCAGCAAAGGAGCAACCAAGTTAATTCATGTCAACTGCTTACAGCCGAACCTGCCTCGGAGTAGACATCAACTCCTGTTCGTGGTTCCTGTTCGTGGTTTACGTGATTCCTTTTTTAAATATCAAAGAGAGGGGCAGAGACTTTTAACCTGAAGCATCTCAAATTGGCTCCTCCCACATTTCTGAAACATCCTCTGTCTTATCTTTTCCCACCCAATGCCTGGCCGTGAGAACTCCCCGGGGCCAGTTGTGTGTTGCGGACATCTTTGCACAGCGCTGTGGCACGTTGTTGGCTCTGATGAATATCTGATCGGTGGATGCTGCTGCCACTGCCAGAAATTTCACCAGGAGGCTGCTGTCATTCGGGTCTTACCCAGACCCTCCCACTGCACCTGCCCCTGCAGCCCATGGCAGGGGGGACCGCACGTCTGAAGGTTCTAGCCAGTCACTCTCTGGGCCGCGGTTTCCCAGGCATGCAGTGGGAGGTTGGTCTACAGAAAATCTCTGGCCACTGTTTTTAGCTCTGTGCCAGGCACTGTATTTGACATTTCTTAAGCATTGCCTCCTTTAACCATCTCAACAAACGCTGTGGTCTGAATGTTCATGCCCCTCCCCCAAGTTCATATGTTGAAGGCTAATCCCCAACGTGAAGGGATCAGGAGGTCGGGTTTTGGGGGGTGTGAAGGTCATAGGAATGGAGCCCTCATGAATGGGACCCCATCCACCATGAGAGGGCCAGTCTGCAAGCTGGAAGAGGACCCTCACCAGAATCAGACCGTGCTGGCACCGTGATCTTGGACTTCCAGCCTCCAAAACTATGAGAACTAAATGTCTATTGTTCATAAACCACTCAGTCTGTGATATTTTGTTACAGCAGCTGAACTGAAATAAGACTACAACCCTACACTCTTAATGACCCCATGGTGCAGAGGGGGAAACTGAGGCTTAGCCATCTTCCCGCCCGGCCTGAGCTGTGCCCAGCAAGAAAGACATCCCTCCGCCAATGCTGGCTGAGCCTCCTGAGATTTCGGGGACTATTGGTGGGCAGGTGCTGAAGCCAAAGAAAGGGGGCGACACTCTGGGCCAGCCACCCTCTAGCTCACAGCAGAGCCTCTACTCTCCAGAGCTGGGCCCAAACCACGAGAGGGGACAGGATGTCCCCAGGGTGTCACAGGGGCGCTGCAGAGCCTGGGCAGTAGCGGAAGTAATAAGAGTCCAGTAGGAAGCACTGCCACCTGCGTGGATTGTGAGTCGTAGATTTGGGTGAAGGTAGTTTATTTGGAAGGTGGTCCTAGGATACAGAGTAGGTGAGGAAAAGAGAGAAGGGTGGAAAGCCAATAAAGCATGCAATAATGAGTAGGTCGCCTCTGAAGCCAGCTCGGACCTGGTCCTCACGGGGGACACTTTTGGAAATTCTTAAGTGTTACACACTTAAGTGTTACACACTTAAGAATTATTCCACTGCCCGTGAGGTTTATCCACCAACTCCCTCCCACCCCTCATTAACTGAGAGTCACTCCCAAGACATGAATTCCCTGACCCTTCTATAGACCCATGTGGCACTGTTGTGTGGGCCAGAGGAGCTTTTGGGCACAGGGAAGGGCAGGTGCTTGAGGCAGGAAGGAGGCCATGGACATGACAGGAGCCACCCGTCACACCTGCAGGTGACGAGGGGGTCAAGAGAACAGCAGAAGTGCCCTCACACAGCTGCTCCAGCAGCTTCCGCGAACTCTCGCCAGCCGAATGAGGCCGGCACCATTATTGTGCCCGTTTTAGAGTGGAGACTCAGCCAAATCAAAGAATTGACTCACGGTCACGGAGCTGCTAAACCGGGACGGAAGGCAGACAGTAGGTTATGGAGCCCACAGCCTCAGGTATGATGCTAGACAGCCTCCTGGCCTGTGGACTCCACAGACAGTGCTCTGTGACTCCGCCGAGTGGGAAGCAGCCACCTCTGAACGCACGGCATCCCAGCCGCCATGAGCTCCAAGTCCTGCATACTCTCCACGTACCGCCCAGCCCACGTGGCCAAACCCAACACCCCGACCAGGACAAAGAGGGGCACGCCTCCCGGGGAGACGGGCGGGCAATAAGTATTTGTTGAACAGTGACCACACTTCTGAGATGTGTCACACGTGCATTGTTGGCACGTTCGGGGAGGACCCAAGAGGGGGTGGCACGGTGGCCTCTGCAGTAGCAGCAGTTCCATCGGGAAGAGCTGCTAGAACCGATGAGTCATTTGGAAGGCTCACCTGCAGCACGAAACGATCACCTGGATCCCCTTTCCAGAACTTCCTACCTCTGCGACATTGGTCAGCTAGCTTCGCCTCCCCGAGCTTCCGTTTTCTCATCTGCAAAATGGGAATGACGATGGTGTTTACCTCTCAGAGCCGTTGTGGGGACAAAATGAGATGATGAAATAGCGTTCTCAGCACGGAGCTCAGGACGGAGCCAGCCATCACTACCATGTGCACCCCCACCCCTCTCGGGTACCTGTATACAGCAGTAACGGGGACTGCTGGACAGGCGGTGGGGTGTCTGTGGCGACACAGCCAATGGGCCATCATTGGGGGGGCCTGTGTGTTGTGTGTGTGTCGTTTGCCGCATCAAACCCGTCCCCACCCCCGCCCCCAGGAGCACTCAAGTGATTGTGAAGAACCCATTGAAACGTGTTATAAGCCTTGATTGCAAAGACAAAGCAATTCTCCTAAAGTGGATCTCTGCCGGCTGGAAGTCACCCGGCCCAGCTACGAGGGAGATGAGCAGAGCTGCAGAAAAACTCCTTCAGAACTCTGCAAACTCTTCAGCACAAAGCACGCTCCTCCCCCCCAGCAAGCAGGATTCACCAGGCCCGACAAAACCCCAAGCAAAACCCGTCCAATGAGCCCAACAGCACCCAGGCCCAGCTCCAACTGCCGCAGCCCGCAGAGCAGCCTTGGAAACGGATGGTAAATGGCACCTTTTTATTTATGAGCACTTTCCATTACGGGCATAATACTCCCATTCTTTCCCCGGTTTGTATATAAACATCTCAAAATAGGATTATTTTAAAAGGACCTTGGGACACAATGCTTCGGTTTGAGCGGGCGGGCGGCAGACGTGAGAGGGGCTGGCTTGCTGCTCGCCCGCCCCCTTCCCAAGAGCACTCGGCAGGCAGTCGGCGACTCCAGGCAGAGAGAAGAACTTGCTCAGAAGCCATCCAGCCTGGAAGCCCCGCCAGGCAGCTTCAGAGTCACGTGGCACTTGATGGTCACATGGCCAGTCCTGTGCCTAGCAATCTGGGGCCACTTGGGCCTTAATAATGATTCACATTTTCAGGAAGACACGTGTTTCCAAAGCTCTGGTCACTGGCTGGAAGCTCATTGAATCTGCAGGCACTGGAGTTAGTTGCTAGCCCCTGGAGGATGAAATACCCTGACCTCCTCCCGCGAAGAACTGGGAGAGGAAGAGCTCGAAGCTGGGTTCTCTGACTTCCAGCCCAGCACTCTCTCCTCCAGTCACCTGTTCTGATTGTTAAGCCCAATCCAGAGGGACCCGAAACATTGAAGACACGAACAAGGTCCGTCGATTACACACCAAAGCTTTGTTGTCTAGCTTGGCCAAGCGGCGGCAACTCCGACAGAAATCTGAGGGAGAGCGCGCCGGCCCTTTGTTCTACCTAGTTTTCATAGTTTTGTAAGTGGGAAGTACAGAAGCAAAAATTGTAATTACCACTATTGGTTAGAGTCATATGTTCTTTAACATGATAGGACCATGTTCAATTTGTAAGCCATACACCCTTTTGGAGAAAACAAAATTTACAAATTAACACATTGGTAGAAAGATGTCTCTTTACATATTAAAAGGCATTCCTATATTTTCTAGTGTTTATCCGCCATCTCCCTGTCCAGAGTCACACATATTAACCACATGCATTTACATAGGAGAGGTAGTTTCCGTGGGGACAAATGCCCGCAAATGGCTCATAGTTATAAGAAAAGGTTTATTTTGGCTTTTCTCTCCCTGCACCTGGCTAGCCATTCACCCTTTTCCCCACAGGCGTGGTGGAATGTCTGGGGATCCATGTTTTCCTCCCCTTTGCATTTACAATACAATGCCAAGGGCCATCCTGGTTTTATATCAATCACACAGTACAGAGACTATTCTCACAATTTCTCTGCACACCTTAACCCAAATTAATAAAATGTTCTCCAAGCCTCTTAAAATATTAATATTAATTCTGTAGTTTTTGGTACCTTACAACACCTGCGGGTAAAGTGGCTCAGTGGCTCCTCACTGATCAGTGACACTCCGGGGGTGGGGGGGTTGCTATGAACTCCAGACTCACTATCAAGTGTTACGAGCCCAGAGCAGGATTCCCAGAAGGTCCTGCCTCTCCTTGGGTCTCTGTTTCTGTGTGTTTTCTTAGTTTGGACTGCCCCAAATTAACACAAAGAAATTGAAACCCAAATATTCAAGAGCAAGTCGTTTATTTGGGAAATGAAGAAACTACCAGTAGGAAAGTAGGGAAGAGAAATAGTACATTTTATTGATTTCAGTATGACAAATTGTCCCAAAGTTTAGCAGCTTAAAAGTAACAAATATTTAGCCTGAACCAGTGGTGGCACAATGGGTAGAGTGTCCACCTGGGATGCTGGGGTCCCAGGTTTGAAACACTGAGGTCACCGGCTTGAGCACAGGCCTGCCAGTCTGAGCGTGGGATCATCCACATGATCCCATGTTCACTGGCTTGAGCTCAAATGTCACTCTCTGGAGCCCAAGGTTGCTGGCTTAGCTTGAGCCACCTGTTCAAGGCAAGTATGAGAAGCAATCAATGAACAACTAAAGCGATACAACTACGAATTGATGCTTCTCATCTCTCTCCCTTCCTTTCTTTCTCTCTGTCTCTCTCGCTCAAAACTAAATAAATACTATTTATGGTCTTAGAGTTTCTAGGGATCAGAAAGCCAGGCCCAGCATAGCGGGGTGCCTCCAGCCAAGGCGGGAAGGGCTCCCACAGTTGCTACCCTACAGGTGCTGTACTTTCTCTTGTGGGTTCCCCCAAATGCTCCTACACCCCTGTAGACAATCCTTTTATTAACTCCTCCTTAGGCAAACACACCTTGTGCTCGACTGAGAAGATAACACTCCTGAGACCTCTGACATGTCTCCCCGAGTCACTCTTGGCTCATAAACCAAAGATTCTTCAAAGATTCATTTTTCAGCTCTTCCCGCCCCTTGTCTCCCCTTCAGGCCCCCAGACTTTAAAGCTCTGGTTCTCCTGGTTCGTCCCTCGCTTTCATAATCACGGGGAGCGCCAGCTCTGTTTGTCACACAGCCTTCTCTACACACGCCCAAGTCTAAACTTTGATGATTCCATTTTTTGGTGGTTTAGTGTTGTCATTTATAATTTTTAGAAAGGCAGGGGCAGTGTCTTTACTGCTGAAGGAAAAGGCCTGTCATCAGCATCCTAAGTCCTTACAGAGTTAGATTAAACACGCGTTCTTGCCTGAATGAACCGTGCAAAGAAGAAATAAAAAATGAAGCGATGACCACACACTTGCGTCAAAGTTCAGAAGCCAGGTGGTTCCTTGGCCATCAATGGCCTGGGAAGGGAAGCTGACAAAGCAAATAAATTTTACTTTTGGTGTTTCTTGGGTTTCAACTAATTATCTATCGGTGCCTGGAAACAGCCTTATAATCAGGTGGCTGTGGTCCCGAGCAGAAGCTCTATTAAAAACATTAAATAGGCCCTGGCCGGTTGGCTCAGTGGTAGAGCGTCGGCCTGGCGTGCAGAAGCCCCGGGTTCGATTCCCGGCAAGGGCACACAGGAGAAGCGCCCATCTGCTTCTCCACCCCTCCCCCTCTCCTTCCTCTCTGTCTCTCTCTTCCCCTCCCGGAGCCGAGGCTCCATTGGAGCAAAGATGGCCCGGGCGCTGGGGATGGCTCCTCGGCCTCTGCCCCAGGCACTAGAGTGGCTCTGGTCGCAGCGGAGCGACGCCCCGGAGGGGCAGAGCGTCGCCCCTGGTGGGCGTGCCGGGTGGATCCCGATCGGGCGCATGCGGGAGTCTGTCTGACTGTCTCTCCCCGTTTCCAGCTTCAGGAAAAAAAAAAACAAAAAACAAAAAAAAACATTAAATAGCAAACCTGGCGCGGGCAGGAGCCGTCGGAACAGACGCCAGGAGGCTTGCTAGGCCAGAGAAACCAGCTGAGCAGCGACCTTGGTCTGGACCACGTGGGCCCCGCAGTCCCTCAGCTCCCCGTCAACTTCCTTGCTGCTGGGCAATTTCTCTTCTCCACGGGAAAGCAATCTGTTAGCATCTCCGCGAAACACTTCATGATCTGTGGGGAATTGTTTTTCCACAACTGAGGAGTAGTCTCTTGTCTCCTTCTTCGTTATAAGTAAATTGGGTTATTTAGCCCAACATGAATTACTCTGCAGATACACCGCCATCGCGTTAAGGTTAATAAATCATTAGCAAACCTGCCTGAAATCACTAACCTTGCCTTCGCTACGATTCCAACATGATTAAGGAGCCCTCTCACCCCTCCCTCTTCCCCTGCCAGCCCATTGCTTGGCGTGGAACATCTCCTTAGAAAGGAGGTTTTGGCTCTGTAGGCCCAGGGCAAAAGGCATGGGCTGATTCCCAGACACTAAAACAGAACAGGAATCCTAGTACCACGATGGGCATATGATGGTCCCTCAGCAAACAGTAATCTAATTCATTAATGAATGTTTAAACACTGACTCAGAGTCACAGCTAGTTTGCAGTGGAGTCTAAATTTGAACCCAGGCCTCTCCGACCTTCACCTAAAAACTGATCGGGATGCATGTCTCTCGTTACAAGGGTACAAGCAAGAACTCATTTTTTTTATAAAAATATAAATATTAATGCAAATATAAATATATTAAACTATAAATACTAAAATAGCTTAGATATTAACTGATTGCTAATCATCAAGTATAAATTAGGTATTTATTTTCCAACATTGCTTTGTCTAACCTCTATTTATTTACCTTTAAAGAGAGTATGGCCTGACCAGGCGGTGGCGCAGTGAATAGAGCGTCGGACTGGGATGCAGAGGGCCCAGTTTCAAAACCCCGAGGTCACCACCTCGAGCGCAGGCTCATCTGGTTTGAGCAAAGCTCACCAGCTTGAGCCCAAGGTCGCTGGCTTGAGCAAGGGGTTACTCGCTCTGCTGTAGCCCTCCCAGTCAAGGAACATATGAGAAAGCAATCAATGGGAAAGTAAGGTGCCACAACGAAGAATTGATGCTTCTCGTCTCTTTCCCTTCCTGTCTGTCTGTCCCTATCTTTCCCTCTCTCTCTCTCTGTCACTGTCACCAAAAAAAAAAAAAAAAGAGAGAGAGTGCGTATGTAACTTTCCGTATTTGTTGCTTAGGGGTATTTAATCCACATAGAATTTATTTTAGTGTTATGGTATAAATTACACTTTTATAAATAAAACATATATAATGTATAATAAATACTCTATATTTCTCCAAATGGTTAGCTAATTAATTGTCCTACCACCAATGACTGACTAATCCATTATTTCCCCCACCTTACTCATAGTAAACTGTTTTTCAGTTCTTTATATGAAATAATTTTTTGACTTTCAGAAAACTGGCAAAAAAACAAGAATTGCAAGTTCCGGTATACCCTTCACCCAGCTTCCCCTACTGTTAAGAACTTATATAACTGGGTTGTAATTATTGACACCAGAAGATTAACATTGATACAATCCTATTATATAATCTCTAGACCTTATTTGATTTTTCACCCACTTTCCTTTTTCTGGGCCAGGATCCTTTGTTGCCTTTAGTTGTCATCCCTTCTTAGTTTCTTCAATGTGACAGTCCCTCGGTCTTTCCTTATCTTTCGTGACCTTGACATTTTGAAGTCCCTGCCAGCCATTCAGTAGCGCGTCCCTCAATTCAGGCTGGCTTGATGTTTTCTCATGAGCAGATTGAGGTTGTCTGTTGTTAGCAAGGATGTCGTAGAAGCGATGGTGTGTCCCTCTCCATCCATCATGTCGGGGGGGTACACGATACTGACGTGTCTCATTACGTGCGCCGTTCCCTTTGATCACCTGGGTGATGGTGGTGTCAGCCAGGTTTCTTCACCAGCCTGCTACCGTGTTTCTCCTAGTAGTTAATCGGCATTTTGTGGGGAAACACTCCAGGATCATGCAAATATCCGGTTGCTCTCCAGACTTTCCCCCACTAATTTCTGCCTCGAGCGATGGCACTTGCCTGTAACAGTTATCACTGCGGTGCTTGTCTACGATCATTTTCTCTTTCCCTCATTCCTTCTCCATTTATTCACCGAAATTCGTCTGCAAGGAAGAGCTGTCCCTTCTCCTCCAATAAATATAATTATTTGTATCTGTATAAACTCATTAATGTTTATGTTGTTTCATGGATTATGATCCAATTTTTCACAGTAAATTCTAATGCATCTTTTTTTTTCTCGTTGTGGATTGACTATTCTATTTCATTGATACGTTGGTATCTCCCTGCCCCAGTAAGACATTATCTTCATTACTGCATCTTTATAATACGCATTCGAATCTGGACATTGAATTAAAGTCTCTTTCTCATTTTTATTATTTTGTCAAACACCCCTTTACTGTTTACCCCTCTTTATCATTCCACGTAAGTTTTTGAGTCATTTTGTAGTTACACAATGTCCCAAGGACACTGGGTTGAAATCACATTTGAATTATGGACTAATTTGGGGGAAATCGTTTTCTTTACAATATTAAATCTTCCCTATCCAAAAACATGATATGCTTCTTCATTTGTCTAAATTGGCTTTCCTACGCCTCTGTGAGCCCTGCTATCTAATCCATGTTGGTACTGCACCTTCTGGAAATGGAGATCCCTGGGGTGCTTATTTTCCAGGGTATTTTATTTTGTGTGTGTATGACAGAGAGAGTGATAGACAGGGACAGACAGACAGGAAGGGAGAGAGATGAGAAGCATCAATTCTTTGTTGCAGCACCTTAGTTATTCATTGATTGCTTTCTCACATGTGCCTTGACCGGGCAGCTACAGCAGACCAAGTGACCCCTTGCTCAAGCCAGCGACCTTGGGCTCAAGCCAGTGACCTTTAGGCTCAAACCAGTGACCATGGGGTCATGTCTATGATTCCATGTTCAAGCCAGTGACCCCACACTCAAGCTGGTGATCCCACGTTCAAGCCAGTGACCTCAGAGTTTTGAACCTGGGTCCTCTGTGTCCCAATCTGATGCTCTGTCCACTGTACCTCCACTTGCTCAGGCTCCAGGGTGTTTTCTTTACCAGACACCTTACTAAACTCTCATATAGGTCCTATATTTTTAGTTTATTTGTTTTTTTCATCATTTACTGAGTATCTACCACACGCCAGGTACTACTATAAAAAAATGGAGTTAATTCTGGTCCTCACTGAGCTTAAATTCTAGCAGGTCAGACAGACTAACAATAGGGAAATAAATAAATAGTTACAAATAGTATTGCTATTTATAATAGGGAGCTATTAAATACTCATTGTAACAATCAAAGCAGCCTAAGGCAATATAGAAGGAAAGAGTGGGGCTTTGTGTTAGATATGGTAGTTGGGAAAGCCTCTCAGACCTGAAAAAAGTGGAAGAGTGAGCCAAGAAACTATCTGAGCAAAGACCATTCCAGGTGAAGAAAATAGCCTGTGCAAAGGTCCTGTGGCAGGAATGACTTTGGCAGATTTGAGGCGTAGAAAGGCCAGGGTGACCAGAACAGAGCAAGACAGTGTTGAGTGATTGAGTATGATGAGGTCCGTGAAGTGAGCAGAGGTCAAGTCCTATAAGGTCTTGAGGCCCGGGTGAGGAATTTATATTGTATTCCACATGTGATGAGAATCATGGAAGCAGTTTTTCTAGTAAGGAGGTTGTGGAAGTCATCCAGGGGACAGAAGACAGCGGCTGGGACCAGAGCCTGAGTTGTGGAATGGTCAGAAGCAGTCAGATTTTCAATACTTTTTAAAATTGGTGCTGGCACGACTGCTAACAGATTGAAAATGGGGAGTGAGGAAAGGCGAGAGTAATAGAAATGTACCAAAATTGCACATGGGAATAAATTTTACACATCTCACACTTTTCCTCAAGGATCCAGACTCTACCAACACTGGATAACACATCCAGTTAATCCATGAAGTTTCAGCTAATTTTCTCCATCATAAAAAAGGCAAGATCTATCTTCTGGATCCTGTCTTTGGCCATAAAATAAATCCACAGACTCCCAGAGATGATCAATACAGCAAATGAATGATGTCTGGTGTAATAGAGAGAACACAGGCCTAGGAGGTAAAAGTTAAGCACATCTGGGCAAAAAAAAAAAAAAAAGTTAAAAATAAAAAATAATAAAAATAATAAAAATAATAAATAAATATAACAAATATATAATAAATTAAAATTTTTTTTTAAGTTAAGCACATCTGGGCAAAGTTAAGCACATCACTCAACCTCCCTGGGCTCAGTCTCCTCGCGTAAAATGTAAAGATTTACCCTCTGGGAGGTTTATTCCAGTTCGGGCATTCCGGGTTCTCCATAAACTACATGAGCATGGAGGCAAGGACAACTTAGAACGGGCACGCTGGGGAGCAGAACCTGGTTCCTACTGTTTGCCTGTGGACACACTGGGCTTCCCCAAAGCTGGAACCCCCTCAGCAGAGGAGGAGGTTGAAAGGATTGAATGCGATCATACCTGTACAATCTTAGCAGCACCCCTGGCACAGGTAAGAGCTCCCTGCAGAGAGCTGCCAGCCACCTCTCCCGTTAACAGAGAGTTAACAGGTGCGTGCAGAGCACCCCTTTTCAACTCAGTTACCGCTTGTCAACTGAAACTCTTCTGAACACATTAGATTTTATTGATGATTCAAGTACCCTTCAGGCTCTGGAAGGAGCCTGAAGGTCATAATTATAAACTCTAATTAGCTTTGTTCTGGATCTGCAAGAGAGAGCTGCTTAACCAGAAGTTTCGGGTACATGCGTCCCAGATAAAGAATTGCTACCTCGTTGGATTGAGAACAGATCTTGCTCACCTATTGAAGGCTTGTTAATTGTGAATAATTACTGGAGGGCGTATGCTAGCCATCACCTGCACACATAAATAACCATCTGTACTCTGACTCCAGGCTATTCGTATGCCCCCGGGGCCATTCTGATACAATGCTGGGGGCGAGTGTGGGACTCACATCGTATGTGGACTTTTGTTTGGCCTGACTTCAGAGGATGCCAGGAGGAAAAAAACGAAAAACTCCACTGGGATCTAAGTTAGCCTGAAGTAGTCAAGGGCTGAGCAACTAGCATCCATAATAAAACCTGCTTAAGGAAAAGGTATTTTGGAAAGCTCCCACACACAAAGGAGTATATCAGACTTAAACCCTGGGATGCCTAAGATTCAAAGTAGCGGCCCCCTGCTGTCTTCAAAGACTCTGCCTCAGCAGTAAGGAGCAACGTAGCTATGCTGTTTATCAACCATCATCCGCCCTGCCTTCTCCCTGTCCAGTGTTAGGTTTTAAGGGTTTAAAGTGAGTCAATTGAGAGGCAGGCGCACAGACAGAGAGGGGCAGCTCAAACCCAGCGGTCTCCTCCAGTGGCGGCTTATGCATGTCCCTCCACAAAGGTGGAGTCAGCCCAGTGTATCCCTTGGGCCTTCCTCCATTATCCCTGGTCCCTCCATCATCTTCAGACTCTGCCTGAAAGTCCCCCAGCTGTACACATCAGCTTCCACTCGAATACATGCCACGCGTGTTGTTGTTCAAATTGTGTTCCCCGAAAAGATGTGATGAAGTACTAATCCCAGGGACCTGTGAATTGCGACCTTATTTGGAAGTAGGGTCTTTGCAGACATAATTAGTTAAGATAAGGTCATACTGGACTAAGGTGGGCCCTAAATTCAGTAGAAGTGGTGCTCTTATCAGAAGAGGAGACACAGACCCATTCGCAGAGGAAAATGCCACACGACGACGGAGTGATCGGAGTGACGCCTTCCCCCGCCAAGGATTGCTGGCAACCACCAGAAGCTAGGAAGAGGTGAGGAAGGCTCCTCCCTGAAGGTCCCCAGAGGACCATGGTCCTGCCAATGCCTTCATTTCAGACTTTTAACGGTGAGCAGATGAACTTCTATTGTTTTAAGCTATGTAGTAGTACAGACATCCTCAAAGTTCTCCATTCAGCCACTCTTTATTTTTCTTTGTATTTTTCTTAAGTGAGAAGCGGGGAGGCAGAGAGACAGACTCCCACATGTGCCCAACCGGGATCCACCCGGAAATCCCACTAGGGGGCGATGCTCTGCCCATCTGGGCCGTTGCTCCATTGCAACCGAGCTATTTTAGCGCCTGAGGCAGAGGCCACGTTGCCATCCTCAGCATCTGGGACAACTTGCTTCAGTAGAGCCTTGACAGCCACTCTTTTTTCAAATAAAAATTTATAAGGGAGCCCAGTAAGATATTGGAAGGACTCTGATTAACGTGGGAGAGGGAGGGTTGCGTCAGGCCTCCTCCTCCCCATTCCCCTGCAGCTTGGGAGCTGGGGACAGGTGGGAATGAGGAAGGCTTGCCTGCTAGCCCCTCAGGTTCCATAAAGCACAGCTCGACCTGGGAAATTAGCAGGAAAGGCACAGCACTGGCCTCCCCTGGATCTGAAAGTCAGCTCTTCTCCCCTACTAGCTGTGCAATCTTGAAGAGAGAAATTCTCAGAGCCTCGGTTTCCTCATCAGTAAAATGCAGATAGCCACCTACCCAATTTGATCACCACGCAGCTGGAAGAGAGGCTGTTTGCAAAGCACCCCCACTGAGCGTGTGTTAAGGGCTAAATTGTGTCCCCCCAAATTCATGTGCTGAAGTCCTAACTCCCAGCACCTCAGAATGTGACTGCATTTGGAGGTAAGATCTTAAAGGGGTACTTAAGTTAAAATGCAGTCATTAGAATGGAGCCTAACCTAATATGACTGGTGTCTTTGTAAGTAAGATATTAGGACACAGACATACACAGAGGGAAGACCATGTGAAGAGGCAGGAGAAAATTACCATCTCCAAGTCAAAAAGAAAGGCCTCAAGAGGAACCAACCCTGTGGACTTCTGTGCTGGAAGCCCAGGCTAACTAATGCAGCTGGTACACAGAGGGCACAATGTTAATTTCCTCTCCATTCTTATGCACCAGACTCACTGCCAAGCGATTTACATTAATCACATTTGACTAATTATAGATGCCCCTTCTCTTCCCATTGAACATCTCTGCAATGGGGATGCCTCTGGCAGCCCCGGGCAGGGGGCACGATGGCAGGGCTGTGGCTGTGCATATTCAAGCTTGCTGGGAATTCCAGGTGCACAAGGGCAAGCCCCTCCCTTCAGTCAATAAACTACTTACAGACGGTGCTAGTTAATTTCATGTGTCAACTGGACTGGGCTAAGGGATGCCCAGGTGAAAGGTCAAATATTACTTCTGGGTGTGCCTGTGAGGATGTCTCCAGTTAGCGATCAGCATCTCAATCAGTAGACTGAGTAGAGAAGATGGCCTTCACCAATGTGGGTGGACATCATTCAATAATTTGAGGGCCTGGATAGATCACAAAGGTGGAGGAAGGTGAATTTGCTCTCTGCTTGAGCAAAGACAACCATCTTCT